>NC_133162.1:78785166-79092000 GCF_040802235.1 Manis javanica | reverse complement strand
ATTTCAGGCAAGTGAATTTAACAAGTCATTTTCTGTTGAAATGATTTTCTTTTTCTCACTTTAGCATCTTCATCCTCGATATCTGCAAAGAAAATCCCAGCAGGAGCTGTTTCGGTATTTTTAGGTATTGAACTTAGGGTTTGTTTTTTAAAACCATCTAAGTGTGTTGGGTCATTTTTAAAGTTTCATTAGCTAAGGCGTGGCTTGAGAGCATGAGGAGCTTCCAAGGGCATCCGACAGCCTACAGAAAGAGCTTGTTTACTGGCATTAGTTCATATTCTCTTAGAAACCAGTGGCCTTGGACTTTTAGTGTTCCACTGACCAGGTGATTCTGTAGCATAGAAGGATAGGGGCTATTGGGTTCTTTTAATGTGTTTTGTGGATGAACCAAAACAAAGTTCTTGGTGGGTGATACTGGTTTTTTTTTCTGTAAAGTCAGGAGGCCCACCCACACTGGCTCACAGTTGTGGCTGTCCTGTCCCTCCATCCACAGGGGACACTGATGTGTTTGGTGCCACCTCTGCTCCGTCACTGAAGGAACCCCAGAAGCATGAGCAGCCCACCGCAGGGCAAAGCCCGTACCTCGCAGCGCCCACTGGCCTCTTCGATGACACTGATGATGACGACACCTTTTTTGCGGCATCATCTAGCAAGACTTCCATGACAGGTACCTGCTCCTGCCTCTTTTTTGGGAATGTAGCCAGAAGAAGAATGTCAACCTAAAGAGGACAGAACGCTCCTCTGGTTCTGTACCTTGTGCAGTGCAGAACCCCTCCTGGCTCAGAGCAGTCTCATCTCCACCTAAATAGTTATGGTGCCCTGGAGGTCTCTGTTTTATGAGCCAATCTTTTTTTGCTTTGGAAACCAATCACTAGGATTCTTTCTTTTAGAGAACTGAAATCTGTTCCCCTGTAATGTCTGCTCAAAGTTTCTAGTTCTGACCTTTGGAATTACAGGAAAGTGTTCATCACACTTTGTTCTAGCAGCCCTCAGTAAAATATATGAGCAGAATGTCACATGCTAGCTGTTCTCTGTGCCAGAACAGAAAGCCCAGGTAACCTTGACCTTTTCTTAATATGACAAGGTTTCCAGCCCCTTGGTCCCTGTGGCACTCTCCTCTCTTCTCACGGTTAAGTCAGTGTGTTCATAAAAGTCACTCCTCTAAACCAGCTGTTCTTTCATGTGTGGGTGACTCTCCCAGGACTCTTGTCAAAGATTCAGATTCAGTGGGTGTGGGTTGGTACTGGGAATTCTATGTTCTAACGAGTTCTCTGGTGGGCAGAGATTGTTGCTCTGTGGATGGCACTTGGAAGAGAAAGGCTTGGGTCCATTGGGTGTTTTTCCAGAAAAGGGTAGACCACTAATGTGCACAGAATTTCCAGCAACCTGAGAAAAGTTGGACGAGATGGACCAGGATGCACTGAGAGGCAGGTGTGGGAAGGAAGGACAGAAGCAGAAACATGAGGGAAATAATACCTCGTTATTTTAGAAAGAGTATAAATACAGACATAATACAGGCAGATGTAGGCCGACAAGATGAGGTGATTGTAAATAAAGGCAATAGTGCATCTCTTGGCCTGGAGCTTTTCACTTAGTGGATATCATTGAGAACTGATTTGGAATCATGAATAAGTTGATAGTTCTTGCTCTCCTGGAACTTTCCTGAGTCCTTGTCCTCGTTTCAGTGCCACACTCCTCACTTGGTGAAATAGTGCTATGGTAGTTAAAGGTTGGGAACTGCCCAGTATTTCATCAGACAGTAAATTGTGGGCCCTCCACTCTGAAATTTTGTGAAGCTTTTACAAAGGATGAAGGCTAAAATTTTGGCATGGAAGGATTCCCCATGTACATTAAGTGGAAAATGCAAATTATATTATCATTTATAGCCTTACTTGTGAATAACTGAAGTTAATAAACGTTAGTATATGCTTTGGGGAAGTTAAAAGCATGTATACCAAACTGTCCCTGATGGCCATCATGTTTGGATGGGCAGGTAGAGCTACAGGGGTGTTTTCAGAATTTGCTTTAATGTGCCTCTGTATAATTTGACTTTAAAAAAAGCAGGAGCCAACCCTCATGTCTCAGAATCCTAGAGTGGTTGACTCTCAAATGGTATTTTTCTCTTAGAGGTGTCTCTTTGCCTTTTAAGACAGTCCAAGCTACTTGTAAGCATGGCGTCGAGCCAGATGATTAAGCAGTCTGTCCCGTGTTTCATTTGAGCTGCTGTTGTGGTCTTTGAAAAATTCCAGTTTAGTTCACATAATATTTCTTCAAGCTTGTAAAAAAATAACACACTTTCTGTTTATTGTTGGGAAGAGTTTTTTGTCTGGATTTTGTGGAGGCATTTTTGACCTTCATGTAATTTTATGCTCTGGTGTCTTTCTAAAGAAAAAGTCACATCCATTGCCAATATCTTTGATGATGAGGAAGGATATCTGTTCAAAGAAAAAGCAGTGGCTTTGCCAGAAGCTACTGTGAATCAGACAGATGAACACCAAGCAAGAGCAAAAAAAAAGGTGAGCGTGTGGAAAGACTAAACACAGGAGTATTGATTTCGGGCATCTTGTTAATTCATTTGGAACTCAGAGGAAAGTATTGTTTCCTTTTGTGTGTATAATGTTCAAACACAGAAAATTGGAAGAAAAGTACAGTGAGCGCCCACAGAACTACACTCAGGCTCAGTAGTTGTATTTTGCTTGCTGATTGGTTTTCCCCTCCGTTGATAGCATTGGTCTGACCATGTTGGGGGGTGCAAAAGAATGCTTTTTTAATTCTTTCATTTCTTCACGTTTATTAGCTGGCATTCTCCTCCTCCTCTACCACTCTTTTAATATCACTGTAGGAATAGGATCATGGGTTCTCCGTTCAGCCGACATTCTAGAGTCCATGAGTGTCGTCATCTTTTTTATGCTCTAAATGCCCTGGATTTGGCCGGTGGGATGTGTCTGCCTTTGTCTTTAAGCTCTTGTGGCTGCTCTCCCTTCCCTTGCTGCCCTGCACAGCTTGATCTTTCTAAAGCACATCTTGGGTCCTGTCCTTTCCATGATATCCTGACCTCTCGCTGCCAGCCACCTAGGTCTCAGCACTCACACCCTGGCAGGATCCCAGGGCTGTCCACCCTTGTTGACTTCAGTCATGTGTGTCCCATTTGTGCCCATTTGTGTGTCAGGTGGGCGGTCTGTCCTACTTTCTGATCTACCTGATGTACCCACCCGCTGCTTCACCTTAGTTTTCTCTTCTCACACACAGCTGCCCCAGCTGAGAATGTTCTTGTTTGTACCATCTCCCAAGTCCAGGCCTTGTCTGTCCTAAGAAATTTACTTTATCAATGAACTGTTTCTTCTCTCTTTCCTATATACCAATCTTTAAATTCTTTCTTATGATACTTGTCCTTTTGTATTATTCTTTATACACACTTGATACATGTCCACAGCATCTCCTTTGCCCTGGTGCATGGCCGGTGCCTTATCCTAGCAGAGACTGCCTACACTTTCTAAATGAATGATTGAATGTACCCTTGTTTCCAGGTGTCTTGTTTAACTCTCATTTTTTTTTCTTCAAAGATTGCCATATCTTCCAGCAAAAATCTCACGCTCTCATCAGAAACAAAGATTCAGAAAGGCTTATTTTCAGATGAGGAGGACTCTGAGGTGAGGAATTCTTTTTCTTAGTTCTGGGAATTAGTCCTTTGATATGACATAAGAAACTATTTCTGAATCAGGATTTTGTCAGAAAGATGCAAGACTTTATTAAAGACTTTAGTTCCTTCTTTGAAAATAATGTCTTGAACACCTGGCCTTTAGAAATCATTATGTATGCAGTACTTCTCACTGTTGGGTTTGAATCCAGTTTATGTCCTAGGAGGAAAACATTCTGCTCAGGATGTTCAAATTTAAGGCTGTTTGTTGACCCACAGTGCAGTGAGGTGCTTGTACCAGAATAGAAATCAGCACACTACTTCCTTTTTTAGTAGCACTAAATAGCAGACTTAGTGACGTATATTTCAGCATAGCCTTTTCTCTTGTAACCAGTGTCGGTTTGTGGGCTGCCATCTGCCTGAAGTACCCTTTCAGTGGAACAGTAGTGGTTTTCAAAAGTGTCACTGCCTTGTCTGACTCCCACGGGCCCACATCCCTTTGGAGGTAATTTTCAGCTAGGTATTTAGGGGTCCGAAGCCCTGTCTTAGAAGGTAGTGGGCAGTAATAAGTCCCATGCACAGAAAGATAATGTGGACATGGCAGGAGTTTACCTGTAATTTCAAGAAGCCGTGAACTCTGGGTTAAGCTTTCTGGTTACATTGCACTAACAGCCAGGATGAACATACAGCTCTTCGGAAGCAGAGTGATTGCCATTGATGTAAATAAAGCCTTTTGAGGCTTATTTTTTTATTACAGCCAGTGTACAGAAGATAGGAATTAAAAAGTCCACTTAAAGCAAACTAGTGACACTTGAGCACTGCAAACTGGGACCTCAGACTCTGGTCTTAACCCACACTCTCATTTCCTCATCATTAAGCCCTCACCCCTCACCCCCCCCCACCTCCTTTCCCTTCCTCTGGAAATACACTTCCCAGAATCTGGATGGCTTGCTTCCTCACTTTTTTCCAGTACCCTATGAGGTTTCCCCGATGACCCTTTGCATGATAGCAAGCCTGCCAGCACACACCACACACTGCTTAGCCCGCTTTTCTGCTTTATTGTTCTCCACAGTATGTACTGCCATGTGACATTTCATGTCAACACGCTCATTGTCACCTTACTTGTTCATTGTCTTGGCTAGAATAAGCTCTGTGAGGGCAAGCAGTTTTGTTTTCTGCTTATATCCCTAACATCTAGACTGGTGCTTGGCACTTGGTAAGTCATCAAGTAGTTGTCAACTATATTAAAACAAACAAACATGCACAAATTTCAGACTTAAGAGGTGTTTCAGTTATTTCATACCATGAAATAATACACCAAAACTTAGAGGCTTAAAATACCAGTAAGTTTTATTACCTTTTAAGGTTCTAGAAGGACTCAGCTAAGTACTTTTTTACTTAGGGTCTCTCATACGGTCCCAGTCTGAAGGTGGCCAGGCTGAGAGTCGTCTCATCCACATGTCTGGTGCCTCCATAGGAAAGACTTAAACAGCTGGGGCTCTTGGGGCACCCAGTTTGTCTCTCTGTGGTCTCCCAGCATGGCAGCATCGGGAAAGCTGTATTCTCACGTGGTGGCCCAGGGCTTCAAAGTAAGATTCCAACATTAGCTGCACGGAAGCTGTATCGCTTTCTGTAACCCGGCCTCGGAAGTGAGCGTTATCATTGCTGCCACACTCTGTGGTCAGGGCTGTCACAAAGGCCTGCCCAGGTCCAAGGGCAGGCAGCACAGACTCCACCTCATCATAGTAGAGTGTAAAAGAATTTGTGGACAGGCTTTAATACCATCACCAAAGGCTTTATCCCATGAGTATTATCATAGACTGTTTTTTTTTGGATGCTGTTAGAGTACTTGGTCAAGGAGAGGTAAAACCAATGCAGTCTAGGAGAGAAAACTTTAGACAAGGGTTGATTTTTGTTTGTTTGTTTCACTCCTGCCTCTGTATCTCAAGTGTGGAGCTAAAACTTGCTCTGTGAAATCATTTTGGAAACTTGTTTGAGGTAACGGAAAAGCCTTTTTTTATTACACCGAAGAAGACTAATGTTAAAGGTCCAAAACCGTGAAGTTAAACTTGTTTTGTTTGTTTATTGTTCATTCATTCATTGACTTATTAAAGCAGTAGAACCCTTTTCCTAAGTGAAATCTTGCCAATGTGTAAAATGCAGGAGAAGTATGAGAAGCCTGGAGTCTGCCCGTGTGACCTCTTACACCTGAACAGGCCCGTGAAACTCCATGAGGCCGAGGCAAAAAACCACTGGGCTGAAAGGAGCTCTTTTCAATTAATGAATTCATTAGGGTGTATTTGGAGAGTAGACTGATTCCACAGTAAGAAATATTTTCCAAAGAGCACTTAGAAATTATGTTCTTATCCTAGTTAATTGTCTGGCTCTTGTGTATTGAAGTTTTTCTTCAGGAGAGAATAGTCCTATTTTTGTTTCTGATTCATGGAGCTAAATTTGCAGATCTTTCTTTGCTTTATAGGTTGATCCTTTATAGCATTTTGAAAATTTCTTCAGAGTCTACCAGGTCTTTCTCTACTTTGCAACATCTAGCTATAGTTCAATCAGAAATATCAAATATTTTAAAATAAAAATTTTTGTTGATTTGAAAGAGATAGCATACTCTTATAAAAGGGCAGAGGAGTCTTAGTAAAACAGAATCGTAACATCCAGCATTTTGGGAATCTAGCCTCTTTGTGTTACTGAATTTAATATCTTTGTAGACAAGGAAAAGGAAGTCATTCTAATTCTTTTTAGTCTGATAGAAGATTGACTGGAAAATTTCCTCCACCTTAAGCCATCCAAGCCGGAATGTAGAAAACTCTGAGACCCCCTGGAGTTCATGTGGGTCTCTCCCTTCTCATACAGAAGTATTTCTGTTGCATACAGCCGGAAGCATGGTCCTCAAGGTCTGTCTCAGCCAGCTTCTCTGTTTTTTTTTGAGAGGGCATCTCTCATATTTATTGATCAAATGGTTGTTAACAACAATAAAATTCAGTATGGGGCGGTCAATGCTCAATGTACAATCATTAATCCATCTCAAGCCTAATTCTTGTCAGTCTCCAATCTTCTGAAGCATAACGAACAAGTTCTTACATGGTGAATGAATTCTTACATAGTGAATAAATTCTTACATGGTGAACAGTACAAGGGCATTCATCACAGAAACTTTCGGTTTTGATCACGCATTATGACCTATAAACAATCGGGTCAAATATGAATATTCGTTTGATTTTTGTACTTGATTTATATGTTGATCCCACATTTCTCCCTTTATTATTATTATTATTTTTATTTTTAATAAAATGCTGAAGTGGTAGGTAGATGCAAGATAAAGGTAGAAAACATAGTTTAGTGCTGTAAGAGGATAAATGTAGATGATCAGGTGTGTGCCTATAGACTAAGTATTAATCCAAGCTAGACAAGGGCAACAAAACATCCACGAATGCAGAAGATTTCTCTCAAAACAGGGGGGGTGAGGTTCTGAGCCTCACCTCTGTTTATCCCCAATTTCTCACCTGATGGCCCCCCTGTGACTGTGCCTGTCTTAGGTTGTTCCTCCCTTGAGGAATCTTACCCATCTCTGGCTAACCAGTCATCTTCCCGGGCCATACAGGGAAATGTAAAGTTGGCAAGTGAGAGAGAAGCAATATTGTTTGAAAAGGTTAGCTTTTTACTTCTTTGCAGATTTATGCCCTGTGGCTTCTATGTCCAGCATTTGTCTTGAGGTATCTTTACCACCTGGAGGAATTATGATACTTGGTAATTTCGATATGAGGCACGAATTCTACTTAGGGGTTGTAATTATGAAGGAAGAAGAGACAGCTTCTCTCTTTTTTTAATTTTATTTTAAAAAGGGAAGAGTTTTATTAGGGAAAGTAAAGGACCTAAGCTTGAACCTACCAGCATCCCTCTTTGACAGGGACCTAGACCTGGCCATTATGTCATAGTCTTTAGTTTCATATCTGACTGGTACTCTAAAAACCAATACATCTTGCTAACTGAGAACTTTAATCTTGACCCAACAGGATTTGTTTTCTTCTCAAAATGTGAGTAAGCCAAAAGATGCATCTCTCCTGCCCAGCAAACCTCCAAGGTCAGCCTCGTTTTTCGATGATGAAGATGAAGAGGTAAACTGTTACTGCAACAGAAGATCATCAAGTTTCTGATAAATAGAAAACCACTGCTGATGTAGCTTTATAGCCAGAGGCTCACTCAGTAGGGCAAGGTGATAGAGAAGCAGGCACGCTGTCCGAGGCTTATATAACAAAAATATTTTGGGTTTATTTCATAAGTTTTTTAACTAGGTTCTGTTGGCTGTGCAGTGGGCAGGACATTGAATTCTTGACCCAGATAGCATTTTTGAAATCTGCCTTTAAGAGGATAAAAAGAATACTTTATAATTCTCTTAAACCCGGTGATACAAGAATGTCTTGGTAAAGTGGGAGTGGAGTGGAGAAGGTTATATCTCACCTTGCTTTTCTTTCCACCGTGAATGAGAGCAAAGTGGGGGAAAGAAATCAGGAAGAAGACAAAACAGACCTTCCCTCCGTGCAGCGTTGTGCAGTCGCTTAGCTCATGGGCTTTGCGTCAGACCCCTGTGTGCATATCCCAGCTCTTCCACTTGGAATTTAGGGACCTTGGACAAGCAACTTCACTTTTCTGAATCTCATATGGTGTAGTAATATATAGGATTTTGTGACAGCTTAAACAGTTGATGTACAGTGTTTTGGGCACAGAGCCTGGCACTAGTAGATGCAGAGTAAATGTTAGCTCCTATCATTAGTATCCCCATTGGATGCCAGTTCATTTTCTCATGGCCTTTCCTACCTTCCCACACTCTCCTTAAAGCCTCCCTTTTTTTGAATCTTTACATTTCATGGGATATTATTAAAGAGTGTTTCTCTAACTTGGGCTCAGGCCCTGTGATGATTTTGGCTCCATTACCTTAATGAAAGTACCTTAAAAGGTACTTTTGGGGTGCTTGACTATACAATTATTGACAAATGCCATTGAGCCTATTAGAAGCAGCTCTTTAGTAGGCTAGTGATGTTATTTAGTAAACTACTTCATCAGTTTGTATTGTCTCTTTGAAATTAATGAGAAACAGTCATTCCTTTCTTCTGTTCCAGGTGTGGGTCTTTATTTTAAATACATGTAAGGGATTAGAGAAAGCTCTTTATTTCTCTTCTTCTGTCTGTTGCTCCAGTTTCTAATTCATAGAAAGAATGGTGCAAGTTGCTGTCTGCTGCAGGGGCCTGTGGGGCTCTGCTGCCCATGTAGGCTGCAGGTCCTCCCTACAGAGTCTAGAGGGCCCGCCCCAGCAGGTCTGGGTGGGACCAGGCTTCCTCCCATTTCTTTGAGCCCGTCTCCCACATTACCATCCCTCCCCCACAAGTGTTCTACCTTTGAGTTCTAAGGTATCTGTTTACCTTCTGTGGATAGAGTATACAGTTAGAAGACTGTAGACTATTGTTATGGGATTATACATAAGAGAGAAGTGGGATTTATAAGAATTTTGTGATACTCCCCCTGCCCCCTGCAAGAGATGTTACATATATTCTGTACCTGACTAGAGACTTAAAACAGTCTGATCTGAGAGACTGTCTTAGACCCTTAGTTTCATGTGTATGAAGTTTTAAGTGTATGAACATTTTGCCATTTGTTTTTTAGGATAATCTTTTTGGGACTACAGCTGGTAAGAAACAGACATCATCTCTACTAACTCAGAGTCAAGAGAAATCAAAATCCTCTGAGCCCTCTAGAAAAAAAGCATCTGCCTTATTGTTCAGCAGTGATGATGAGGAGGTGGGTTGACAGTTTCTCCTGGAAAAGAGTAAGATAGTTTGATGGGATTTAGGAGTTAAAGCTATCCTAAACATTTTCTTTTTCTATCTTTTTTACATCAAGTGAAGTTCAGTCACCAAAGACTTGTATGTTCACAGGACTTGTTGTTTTTTTGAAGAAAGGTACTTAATATACTAACTTAAAAGATTAATCTTTTCAAAATGGTTAGGAATAAAATATGTCCCTGAAATTATAATATATACTAATCAAATGAGTTAGGCCTTATTTTAACTTGTTAAATGATCACTGTGTTTAGTTAAAAACTATAGCTAGACGTAGGTGTATGTATGCTTTTGCAAATTGAACTCCTTTTTTATGAGTCTTGATCCATTTGCTATATCTACATACATATAAGCAGAGCCAGTGGTGAATATAATTTATCTGCTGTTCAGATTGAGCTATACAGAAAAAGACTTCATACATAATATTAAAAACTCTAAGCATTAAAAATCTTCATTATTATAATTACTCTTTATTTTAATATCATAGGCAAGTTATGAGGGTATGGTGTAGATAGATAAACCATAGGTATGTTAATGTTTTTTATGAAAAGCAACTTAAAATTATAAAACGTAATTTGTTTTTTTCTACTCAAATGTATGAATTTATCATGGATTTTCCTTTTTTTTTTATTCTTAGCATTGTTGGTAGTTGTTGATTCTCCCTGTAGTAATGGCCCGTCATCATGGTAGGACGTTTTCCTACCGTAGTATTACTGTGGTTCAGGGAAAGTAAAAACATTTGCCAAAGCCAGGAGCAACAGTATTGGCCAAGTGAAGGTAACCCAGGGTCTTCATCAGTGACTCTCAACCTTGGCTGCCCATTGGAATCACCTGTAGAACTTTAAAGAGTAGTGATACTGGATTCCATCAGTAGATATTCTGAATTATTTAATTTGGGTATGGTCTATCATTGGAATTTCCTAAAACTCTGTCAGAGATTCTAGCATGTAGTCACTGTTGAGTGTCACTGTTCTAGAGAAACATTTCCCAAACCAAAAAGTGTGGAGAAGTCACCTGGGCATCCTGTTACAAATGCAGGTTCTGATTCAGAAAGTTGGGGTGAAATCTGAGATTCTACATAACCCAAGGTGTTTCCTGTGGACCCCACTTTGATTTCTGAAGCCCTAGACTCTAGAGACCAAAGGACCACTTGGCAAGCGCTCAAGAGTTACTTGATATGAAGGGGTGAGCATAGCCAGGTGGGGTTTCCCTTAAATACTTTCTAAAGGCCAGATTCAGACTTGTGGTTAAAAAAGGTCACTAGCAGCTTCATTTACATGAGGTTTTTACACATTTTTTCCAACCTGCTTTGAGGTTTTTAAATTAAAATATCACTTTCCTCCAAGTGTTAATTTTTTTTCAACACTCTTCCTTCTCATTTCCCTCTAAAATTAATTTTCAATCCCCTAAAGTAGATAACTTCCCTTATCCTAACACACAACAGAACCATAGAGGGGGGAAACATTGTGGCAGGCAGTGGAGGAGAAAAGTAAGAGAATGTCTTTGAGGCTAGAGAACCCAGCTGTCTAGATTTGACTTCAAAGAAGTCATGGACGTCAGCTTTCTTCAAGAGTAATGTACTTAATTTAATGCTTAGTTTAAATACAACTTTGTTTAATGATGAATGTTATTTTACTTCCCAGGTTCCTTAGTCTAAATTACTACTGGATTTTAACATATATTTTATATTTTAAGGACCAGTGGAATATTACTGATTCACAGACCAACTCATCATCTGATAATAGGTCTAAAGGAGAACTTCGGGACTCTGGGACCACCCAGGTCCAGGAGGCCAAGGCTGTGAAAAAGACCAGCCTGTTTGAGGACGATGATGAAGATGACCTGTTTGTTATTGCTAAGGACAGGTGAGCTAGTCATGGAAAGAAGTGATTTAATCAGTGTCTCAGTGTCTGTGGTAACAAGTATAAAGGTACAGTTGACCCTTAAACAACACAGGTTTGAACTGCTGTGGATCCACTTAGATATTATTATAAGACTACAGTATATAATACATGTAGTAATACAGAATATGTGTTAATTGAGTGTTTGTGTTGTCTGTGAGACCTGGTCAACAGTAGGCTGTTAGTGGTTAAGTTTGGGGGGAGTTAAAGGTTATGTGTGGATTTTCAGCTGTGGAACAGATGACAACATGCCCCTAAATGCCATGTTGTCCAAGTGTCAGATGTATTTGATTCACAAGGTGCAGTTACTTGGGGTGACATGATAATCACTCATTACCCAGTAGTCATAAAAATAAATATGTTGATTTTCACTTGTAAGGTGTCCTTCCCCGATACTGGGCATTGTTTTTTGTTGTGGGATCCTTACCTAATTTCTTCTGCCTAACTTTTTTCTCTTTAACCCTAAAATACCATCTTTCTTAGTTTGTTAGAGATTTAAGTATAATTTGTTGTCTTTTGTTTGTTTTTCCTCTGGGAAATCCTAAAGAATGCAAAGTGTGGGTGAGAGTATGTAAGTTTGTCATTTGAACAGAAATACCCTCAGCTTTGATACACATCCTGTTAGGAGAATGGTTTTCTACAGTGCTGTGTTTATCCCACCAGTTGCTGGTAAGTGTTAGCGATTCACATTAACACTTGGCCTGAAGCCAGCAGGATGTGTAGTCTGAACATAAGCTGTGGTTGGTGTAACATGCTGCCAGATTAGCTGTGCATCTAGAATAATTCCCTTGCAAATACAGAATATGTGTACTTTTTCCTCAAGAGCTTTAAATGATTACTGTGGAATTCAACTGAATGATAGTACCATAAAGAGGTAATTGATGGGACATATAAATCCTGTGGGTTGGTGCAATTAAGCCTTAATTTTGATTTGATAGACTCAAAAGTACCTCATATTTCTGTCTCTAAATATGGTAATCATTTAAAATCTCACCGTTTCTTTTAGGCCCTGGTGACTTTACCCTTGAGTATATCTTTTGCCTATGATAAATTCTGGCCCTGCCAATTCCTTTCTGAATAACAATAACCTTGGGCAAGTTACCAAAGTTCTCTGGGCCTGAGTTTTCTCATCAGTTACACAAAAATAATAATAGTACTTCTCACATAGGATCATTGAGAGGATTAAATGAAATCCAAAAAACGGGAAATGCTTAGCACAACTGTTAGATTGCAGTCACTTAACATGTTACCATTTATCATCATGACTGCAGAGGAAATAACATTTCATTCCTTTATTTTTCTTGCACTCTCTCTCCTGAGACATGCCCTTCTTCCTTCTTACCTGACCAGCTTCCTTCAAGACTCAGTTTAAGCCCTCTCTTATAAGAATCCTTTCTTGACCTAAAAGACAGGTGAGAGAGAAGAAAAAGTCAAAGTCTAGAGCAAAAATAATTCCCTCTGTATATGCCCCTCATCTGTGATCGTGTTGCACTTGAGCATTTTCTAGGTTGTGTAGAACTTACGTTACATATGTGCCCTGCCTCCCTTTGCCCCCTACCATGCACACATGGTCAATAGTTTAGAGATCTGGAAACGTCTCACTTGGAGGTTCCAATACCAGCTACACCCAATACTTAGCTTTCATTAATGCTTTCTCTGCTCCAGATTTATTCCATTTCTAGTTGGTTTTAAAGTTGTCTGTAAAGTTTTGTGTATGGGCATTTTTCTGAGTAAATAATTCCTAACTCTCATCAGATTCTCTAAAATTGCTTTTACAATTTTTAGACACTAACAAATGTGAGGAATGATGTGGAGGAACCTTCATACATTGCTGGGGGAATGTAAAATGGTGTAGCCACTTTGGGAAACAGTTGTTCCTTAAAAAGTTAAACCTGGAGTTACCATAGGACTTAACTTCATTTTTAGGTATAGGTCAAGAAAAATGAAAACCTGTCCACACAAAAACTTGCACATGAATGTTCATCACAGCATTGTATATAGTAACTGAAAAGCCCATCAACTGATGAAACAATAAACAAAATGTATTCTGCCCGTACAATGAGAAGGAACAAAGTATTGAGACATGCCACAACATTGATGAACCTTGAAGATACTGTGTTAATTGAAAGAAGCCAGTCACAGAAGACCACATGTATGAGTCCATTGGTATATAATGTCCAGACAGATAAATCCATAGCCACAGAAAGTAGATTAGTGTTTGCCTGAGGCTGAGGGGAAAGGAGAATTGGGAGTGAATGTTAACAGGTAGGGTTTCATTTTGGGTTTTGGAAATACTGTGAACTTAGATTATGGTGATAGATGCTCAACTCTGAATATACTAAAAATCGGTGAATTGTACACTTTTATAAAAGTGTAAGATTTATGGCATGTAAATTATATCTCACAACCATTCTAAAAAAAGAAAGAAGCTTTATGACCCTAATGAAGTTGTGAAATAATATCTTAACAAGGCATTCAAATGCCCTGGCTTGCCTGGCAGCCCTGCTTTGTTCCTTTCATTCCAGGATGATTATTAATAACTTTCCCTTTCACTCTCAAAAATGCCTGGTTTAGACCCATAGACTCTATTATCATTTTCTCTGTACCTTTTAAATAAATCAGAATACTTAACCTGTTACTTATAATGAGAAATACTGTAGCTCACTGAACAAGCACTGTTTCCTGAGGACAGGTCTCCACGGGAAGCCCCCAATTAACCAGCAGTAGCTGAGAGTTAGGGAATGAGGCCGAGGGTAAGGATTGTAGTCTTTTATGTAACTTTGTCCAGAGAGCTAACTAGCTTTTCTCTAGTAGCTTACCTTCAGAATCAGTCACCAGATGTCTTGTGGGTTGTTCTCGGGGGTTTTGGTTGGTTAGTTTGTTTAGAAATTCTTGTTCGGAAGATGATGAGTTAGATTTTCTGCTATAGCTGCTTTATGAGGTGTTCGGCACTCTTCAGGCATCTGATATAGTCATTAATACTTTGTGATCTTCATCACCTAGTAGTCGGATATTTTGGTTATCATTTGTGTAACTCTGTATTGGCATATGTCCTTAAAGGCATACTAGGTAGCACCTTACTGTGCCGTTACAAATTGGCTCTTTCCTTTAATAAGTTTTTCAAAGTGCAGACGTAGTTTGTAACTGTCCTTTAGTGTATGTGTTCAGTGTAAGTGCACTCAACTGTTTGGTTGATCCTTAGTTTTTTTGTTTTTTTTTAAGATGTAGATAGACATCAATATTAAGCTAACAAAGAAGTTACATAGATTTTGCCTTGTTAATTATAATTTCTAATAGAAGTAGATGGATATGGTGAACAATTTACTAAAGTGACTTACTATTACTGTGCTTTTTTCCTAGCTGAAAATGATTTTGAAGTTTTTATTACTTCAGTAATTCCCTACTATGTTAGTTGTATGATTCCTTATCATATAGTAAAAACCAGTCCAGTGCTAAGCCTCCCTGTGTTTTTTCACTTTCATATTATTTCTGTTCCTGATGATGTACTGATGAATAGTTGTTCTGGCATTTATTGAGCACCTTGTGTGTAGGGGCCTGCCAGAATCCCAGGTAAGGAGGTAGGTGAAGACAGGCTAGAGGAAGGTGGTGAGGAGAGCTGTGACCGCATTTCGGCTCTGGTTGCCCAACATGGGGTAGGAGCTGGGTGTGTAGTGATGTGATGAACAGGGAAATGAGTTCTGCTTTTCCAGCTCTGAGAGGTTTGTCTGGTGGGGATGGAAAGGGCTGGATTTGGGGTTTGAAGGGAAAGGAGGGGGATGCTTAGAAAGACAGGATTAGGTGGCCAAGGAGGTACCAGGTCACAGCCCAAAGCAGGCCCTGGCCCTGTGATCTTTTGACAGCTGCCTTCTGACCACTTTGGAAATAGGCGCTCATGTTCTCTGTTTCTTCCTGTGCCCTAAGAAGTGGTGAGAGAGAGTGCTAGCAGTGTCGTGTGCCTCTGAAAGCAAACAGCTAGTGCACCCACACCGAGTCAGAAATAACTAACAAGGGCCAGGTTGAGGAGGGCCTTAGCTCTTCTACATAAGGGTGGGGGACAGAGGCTGATGACTTGCTAGGCACAAATCGCACCAACCTCAAAAGGTTTTTCTTACTTGCTTTCAGTTGTATAAGGTCAGCTGATAGCTCGGGTATTTTAGTGGCAGGTGGGTTCGTAGAGGTGTGACCTAGAAACAATACTGTATTTTTTTTAATCCTATTTGCCTTTATTTTGGTCTTTCATCTGTTTGTGTAGCCAAAGGAAGACCCAGAGAGTATCACTGCTCTTCGAAGAGGATCCCGATAGTGGAAGTTCTCTGTTTGGCTCTCCTCCTGCATCTGTTCCTCCTGCAACAAAGGTATTCTTAACCTCTTAGGCCCAGGAAACATCCTTGAGGTGGTGTTACAGAATAGTGATACTCCCTGAATCAGCTCCTAAAACCTGACCTTGGAAAACTTGTTTTCCTAGTTTTAGAAAGATCTTCTGGTTAGTGGTATTTTACAGATGAAGCACACATAAAAAAGTGTGGAGAAAAGGACTCCTCTGTGTCTGCCGCCCATTCAGTGTCAGGTATAGTCTTCGGGGGGCAGAGTACCAATGGAAGGAAATTCTGACACGTGCTACCACATGGATCAACCTTGAGCACATTATACTGAATGACATAAGCCAGCACAAAAAGGCAAATACTATATGATTCCACTTACATGAAGTACCTGGAGCAAATTCAGAGACAGAAAGTAGAATGGTGGTTGCCAGGGTAGCAGCAGGGGGAAATGGGGAGCTGTTTGATGAAAGAGTTTCAGTTTTGCAAGATAATTCTGGAGATGGTTGCATAACAGTGCCATTATTCTTAACACCACTGATCTATATGCTCAAATGGTTAAGATGGAAAAATTTATATTATGTGTTTTTTACCACAGTTAAAGTTTTTAAAAAAATTAATATATGTGATAAGAAAAAAGGAGTTAATCAGTGGCTCTGTGGTTTTAATGTCCTTCCAGTGATTTTCTCTAAATGGCATTGCTACCACAGTTACCTAAGCTAAAACATAGCAATCTCATGTTATGTCATGAGTATTAGAGAATGAGAGGAAGGTGTCATTAACGTAATGGTTGTCTGGAACCTAGACACACTGGAAGCTTTCTTTATGGTCTGTCATTAATCCATCCCCGGCACATTCCTGAAGTATGTGCACATAGAACAGTGAGGCCAAGCACTTTTTTATTGCCAACTGGCAGTTGCTAACAGTGAACTTTCTAGGCTAGGCCCCATGGAGACCTCTTTACCTGTGCTGGGTTAGCCTAAAAGGCCAAGAATCCAGCCAGCTCACAGCCTGCTGTGATGGTCTTCCGACCCAACTTGAGACCACTCCAGTTTGGCATGGATGAGGGCAGAAAGCCCTGCAAGACAGGGAAGGATGTATGAGCCCCCAGGGAAACTTCTCACATTGAAACAGCCACAGAATCCAAAATTGCAACTCCTATCCCCAAGCTTGAGGAAGAATCTCACTCTCCCACTGTGGTGATGGGTGACCACATTCCTGAAACCTGTGTGTCCCTAGGGACCTGGCTTCTCCTTGTGTACAATGAAGGAGGCATATGGCAGTAAAAGAACCCAGAACTTCCTGTTTCTAGAGACAGATACTTGGTTCTTCTTCTATACCTACTAAATATTTTATTTTTAAAGTTTATTTTAAATTACAGTGTAAGACACAGACGTCTTATTTATTTATTTGTTTGTTTGGTTGCTTATTTATTTATTTTGATATCGTTAATGTACAATTACTTGAACAACATTATGGTCACTAGACTTCCCCTATTATCAAGTCCCTCCCACATACCCCATTACAGTCACTATCCGTCAGCTTAGTAAGATGCTATAGAATCATTACTTGTCTTCTCTGTATATACTGCCTTCCCATGTCCCCACCCTCCTACATTATGTGTGCTAATGTAATGCCCTGTTTTCCCCCTTATCCCTCCTTTCCCACCCATCCTCCCCAGTCCCTTTCCCTTTGGTAACTGTTAGTCCATTCTTGGGATCTGTGAGTCTGCTGCTGTTTTGTTCCTTCAGTTTTTTCTTTCCTGTTATACTGCACAGATGAGTGAAATCATTTGATACTTGTCTTTCTCCACCTGGCTTATTTCACTGAGCATAATACCCTCTAGCTCCGTCCATGTTGTTGCAAATGGTAGAATTTGTTTTCTTCTTATGGCTGAATAACATTCCATTGTGTATATGTACCACATCTTCTTTATCCATTCATCTACTGATGGACACTTAGGTTGCTTCCATTTTTTGGCTATTGTAAATAGTGCTGCGATAAACATAGGGGTGCATATGTCTTTTTCAAACTGGGCTCCTGCATTCTTAGGGTAAATTCATCAGAGTGAAATTCCTGGGTCAAATGGTATTTCTATTTTGAGCTTTTTGAGAAACCTCCATACTGCTTTCCACAATGGTTGAACTAGTTTACATTCCCACCAGCAGTGTAGGGGGATTCCCCTTTCTCCACATTGTCGCCAACATTTGTTGTTGTTTGTCTTTTGGATGTTGGCCATCCTAACTGGTGTGAAGTGATATCTCATTGTGGTTTTAATTTGCATTTCTCTGATGATTAATGATGTGGAGCATCTTTTTATGTGTCTGTTGGCCATCTGAATTTCTTCTTTGAAGAAGTGCCTATTCAGATCATGTGCCCATTTTTCTTGGATTATTTGCTTTTTGTTTGTGGAGTTGTGTGAGCTCTTTATATATTTTGGGTGTCAACCCTTTATCAGATCTGTCATTTATGAATATATTCTCCTATACTGTAGGACGTTTTATTGTCCTACTGATGGTATCCTTTCCTGTACAGAAGCTTTTTAGTTTGATGCAGTCCCATGAGTTCATTCTTGCTTTTGTTTCCCTTGCCTGGGGAGATATGTTCATGAAAAAGTCACTCATGTTTATGTCCAAGAGATTTTTGCTTATGTTTTTTTCTAAGAGTTTTCTGGTTTCATGACTTACATTCAGGTCTTTGATCCTTTTTCAAGTTTACTTTTGTGTATGGGGTTAGACAATGAATGATCCAGTTTCATTGTTTTACATGTAGCTGTCCAGTTTTGCCAACACCAGCTGTTGAAGAGGCTCTCATTTCCCCAGTGTATATCCATGGCTCCTTTATCATATATTAATTGACCATATATGTTTGGGTTAATATCTGCACTCTCTATTCTGTTCCACTGGTCTGTGGGTCTGTTCTTGTGCCAGTAGAAATTGTCTTGATTATGGTGGCTTTGTAGTAGAGCTTGAAGTTGGGAAGTGAGATCCCCTTGCTTTATTCTTCCTTCTCAGGATTGCTTTGGCTATTTGGGGTCTTTTGTGGTTCCATACGAATTTTAGTACTATTTGTTCCAGTTTGTTGAAGAGTGCTGTTGGTATTTTGATAGGGATTGCATTAAATCTGTAGAATGCTTTAGGCAGGATATGGCCATTTTGACAATATTAATTCTTCCTAGGCAAGAGCATGGGATGAGCTTCCATTTGTTAGTGACCTCTTTAATTTCTCTTAAGAGTGTCTTGTACTTTTCAGGGTGTAGGTCTTTCACTTCCTTGGTTAAGTTTATTCCTTGGTTAAGTTTATTTTGATGCAATTGTGAATCGAATTTTTTTCCTGATTTCTCTTTTTGCTAGTTCATTGTTAGTGTATAGGAATGCAACAGATTTCTGTGTAGTAAGTTTGTATCCTGCAACTTTGCTGAATTCAGATATTAGTTCTAGTAGTTTTGGAGTGGAGTCTTTAGGGTATTTTACATACAGTATCATGTCATCTGCAAATAGTGACAGTTTGACCTCTTCTTAACCAATCTGGATTCCTTGTATTTCTTTGTTTTGTCTAATTGCCATGGCTGGGACCTCCAGTACTATGTTGAATAACAGTGGGGAAGAGTGGGCATCCCTGTCTTGTTCCCGATCTTAGGTGAAAAGCTTTCCGCTTCTTGCTGTTAAGTATGATGTTGGTGGTGTGTTTGTCATATATTGCATTTATTATATTGAGGTAGTTGCCCTCTATACCCATTTTGTTGAGAGTTTTTATCAAGAATGGATGGTGAATTTTGTTGAATGCTTTTTCAGCATCTATGGAGAAGATCATGTGGTTTTTGTCCTTTTTGTTGATGTGGTGGATGATGTTGATGGATTTTCGAATGTTGTACCATCCTTGCATCCCTGAGATGAGTCCCACTTGGTCACTGTGTATGATCCTCTTGATGTATTTTTGAATTTGGTTTGCTAATATTTTGTTGAGTATTTTTGCATCTATTTTTATCAGGGTATTGGTCTGTAATTTTCTTATTTGGTGGTGTCTTTGCCTGGTTTTGGTGTTAGTGTGATGCTGGCTTCATAGAATGAGTTTGGAAGTATTCCCTCCTCTACTCTCTGGAAGACTTTGAAGAAGATGGGTATTAGGTCTTCTCTATATGTCTGATAAAATTCAGCGGTGAATCCATCTGGTCTGGGGGTTTTGTTCTTGGGTAGATTTTTGATTTACTGATTCAGTTTTGTGCTGGTAATTGGTCTATTTAGATTTTCTATTTCTTCCTTGGTCAATCTTGGAAGGTTGTATTTTTCTAGGAAGATGTCCATTTCTTCTAGGTTTTCCAGTTTGTTAGCACATAGAGTCTCATAGTATTCTCTAATAATTCTTTGTTTTTCTGTGGGGTACGTCGTGATTTTTCCTTTCTTATATCTGATTCTGTTTTTGTGTGTAGATTTTCTTTTTCTCTTAATAAGTCTGGAGAGGGGCTTATGTATTTTGTTTATTTTCTCAAAGAAGCAGCTCTTGGTTTCATTGATTTTTTTCCCATTGTTTTATTCTTCTCAATTTTATTTATTTCTTCTCTGATCTTTATTATGTCCCTCCTGCTGACTTTGGGCCTCATTTGTTCTTCTTTTTCCAGTTTCAATAATTGTGACTTTAAACTGTTCATTTAGGATTGTTCTTCCTTCCTTAAATAGGTCGTGATTGCTATATACTTTCCTCTTTAGACTGCCTTCGCGTCATCTCACAGAAGTTGGGGCTTTGTGCTGTTTTTATTTGTCTCATATATTGTTCTATCTCCATTTTAATTTGTTCATTGATACACTGATTATTTAGGAGCATGTTGTTAAGCCTCCATGTGTTTGTGACCCTTTTTGTTTTCTTTGTACAATTTATTTTTATTTTTATACCTTTGTGATCTGAGAAGTTGGTTGGTAGAATTTCAATCTTTTTGAATTTACTGAGTCTCTTTTTGTGGCCTAGTATGTCATCTACTCTGGAATGTGTTCATGTGCACTTGAGAAGAATGTGTATCCTGCTGCTTTTGGGTGTAGAGATCTGTAGATGTCTGTTAGGTCCATGTGTTCTAGTGTTATTCAGTGCCTCTGTGTCCTTACTTATTTTCTGTCTGGTGGATCAGTTCTTTGGATTGAGTGGTGTGTTGAAGTCTCCTAAAATGAATGCATTGCATTCTATTTCCTCCTTTAATTCTGTTAGTATTTGTTTCACATATGTTGGTGCTCCTGTGTTGGGTGCATAGATATTTATAATGGTTATATCCTCTTGTTGGACTGACCCCTTTATCATTATGTCATGTCCTTCTTTATCTCTTGTGACTCTCTTTGTTTTGAAGTCTATTTTGTCTGATACAAGTACTGCAACACCTGCTTTTTTCTCCCTATTGTTTGCATGAAATATCTTTTTCCATCCCTTCACTTTTAGTCTTTGTATGTCTTTGGGTTTGAGATGAGTCTTTTGTAAGCAGCATGTAGATGGGTCTTACTTTTTTATCCATTGTATTACTCTGTGTCTTTTGATTGGTACATTCAGTCCATTTATATTTAGGGTGATTATCAATAGATATGTACTTATTGTCATTGCATGCTTTGGATCGTGGTTACCAAAGGTTCAAGGTTAGCTTCTTTACTCTCTTACTGTCTAACTTAACTCACTTATTGAGCTATTATAAACACATTCTGATGATTCTTCATTTCTCTCCCTTCTTCTTCCTACTCCACTCTTTATATGTTAGGTGTTTTATTCTGTACTCTTTTGTGTTTCCCTTGACTGCTTTTGTGGATAGCTGATTTTATTTTTTTGCCTTCAGTTAGTATTTGGTTCCCCTGCTTTCTTTGCTGTGGTTTTATTTTCTCTGGTGACATCTATTTAGCCTTAGGAGTGCTTCCATCTAGAGCAGTCCCTTTAACATACCCTGTTGTGGTAGTTTGTGGGAGGTAAATTCCCTTAAGTTTTGCTTATCTGGAAATTATTTAATCCCCCCTTCAAATTTAAATGATAGTGTTGCTGGACCCATTCTTGGTTCAAGGCCCTTCTGTTTTCATTGCATTAAATATATCATGCCATTCTCTTCTGACCTGTAAGGTTTTCATTGAGAAGTCTGATAATAGGCTGGTGGGTTTTCCTTTGTAGGTGATCTTTTTTCTCTCTCTGTCTGCCTTTAATACCCTGTTCTTGTCTTTGGTCTTTGCCATTTTAATTATTGTATGTCTTGGTGGTGTTCTCCTTGGGTCCCTTCTGTTGGGGCATCTGTGGGCTTCCATGGTCTGAGAGACTATTTCCTTCCCCAGTTTGGGGAAGCTGTCAGCAACCATTTCTTCAAAGACACTTTCTATCCCTTTTTCTCTCTCTCCTTCTTCTGGTACCCCTATTATGCGAATATTGTTCCATTTGGATTGGTCACACAGTTCTCTTATTATTCTCATTCCTAGGGATCCTTCTATCTCTCTCTGCCTCAGCTCCTCTGTATTACTGTTCTCTGGTTGTTATTCCATTAACAGTCTCTTGCACCTCATCCAGTCTGCTCTTAAGTCCTTCTGGTCATTGTTTCATTTCTGTTTTCTCCCTCCGTACTTTATCCCGTACATCTTGCATAATTCTCTGTAGCTCTATCTGCATGGTTATGACTTGTATTTTGAATTCTTTTTCAGGAAGATTGTTTATATTTATCATGCCAGGCCCTCTTTCTGGTGTTGTTTGAGTGATTTTGGACTGGACCAGGTTCTTCTGCCTTTTCATGGCAATAGAAGTGTTCGCCGGCCAGTGGCGCATGTGTCAGCTAGGAGAACAAAGTCCTTTCCTGCTTGCTGGTCACCTTGCTCTTCTCTGCTACCTGTGCTGGTTACCTGCACACAGGTAGCAGTCTCTGGGTTAATCCCCTGTGCTGCTGTGGGCGGGGTGGCCCTTGGGATAGCCTAGGGCACTGCGGGGTGTCACAGACACACCAGGTTTGTTCTCTTGCGAGAAGGGCACCCCTTCGTGCTTTCTGGAACTTCCAGCTTCCTCTACCTGTGCCTGGCAGCTGCTTGTTGGCGGCAGCCTCTGGGTCTGGACCGGTTAGCTGCGCTTCGGGAGAAGACTCTGTGTGGTTGTTGTGGGTGGGGCTGCTTCCTGGCTGGTCCACAGCCGTGGCAGGTCATCTGGCTTGCTTCTAGTGCTGGTGGGGGAGAATGAATGGCAGGCTGCTTATAGCCTTGAGGGGCTTCAGAGCTGCATTATCCCCTAGGGGTTTAGGGCACCTGAAGTTCCTTAAGTTTCTAGCCTGCTGGGACGATTTTGTCCACCTGTTAAACTCTTGTCCCTTCAAGACATTTAAAGCTGGCTTTTCTTTTGTCCCCAGGGAGCCAGCTGTGGGGACCCACTTGCAGTCTCCATCTCAGATTTTACTTTTCCATTTCTCTAATATCTAGTATACCTTGTGCTGTGTGTCTGTGCTCCTGGTGCAGATTACAAGGGCTGGTTATTTAGCAGTCCTGTGCTTCAACTCTCTCCCTCCTCTGATTCTTTTCCTCCCACCGTTGAGTTTGGGTGGAGGGAGTGCTCAAGTCCCACCATGTCACAGCTTTGTATCTTACCCTTTTTGTGAGATGCTGAGTTCTCACAGATGTAGATGTAGTTTGGCTGTTGTACTGTATCTTCTGGTCTCTCTTTTAGGAATAGTTGTATTTGCTGTATTTTCAAAATATATATGGTTTTGGGAAGAGATTTCTGCCACCCTACTCACGCCACCATCTTGAGATCCCCCTGATTTGTAATCAGTTTAGCTCTTTTTTATATTGTGAATTACAAAGTAAAGTGATATTTCTCTTTCCTCTGAAACATTAGCTTTCTTTTCCATGGTGATCTGTCATCTGCAAGAGATGGCATAAGGCTGTGGATAAGGCTTCTGGCTACATCTGGGAACAGTGATCACCTCCTGTTTCTATAAACCTTTTCTTATTTTCTAACTTTCCTTTTATTCTTTGTGTTCAGCAACTTAGGTTTAATCTCTCTTCTAGGGCCTGTGAAGAACATTGCATATCCTTTTACTGTTTGAGGCTCTGTGGGGCTACAGTGATAGAAATGCTGTATTTTATTATTGTGTGACCTTGTCTTGCCCAAGTTTTCATGAGGACCTTTTCTGTGTCCAGAAGCCCCTGGCTTACCCCAGTGGTAACCCAGCCCACACTTGTGCTCTCCTGTGCTACCATCTCTCTGCTAGAGTATAAGCACTGTGAAGATGGGGGCCAGGTTTGTTTTGTTCACCATTGTATCTGTACTACTTAGCATATTACTTTGCAGATAGTAGGCACTTGAAAAATTATATCTCTTCAAAGGAGCTTGTTTTTCCTACAGTTTAACCACTCTGAAAGTAGGATACACCTCTTGAGATCAGTGGCATGGTAATTGAGAGTTGTTTTTTTTTGTCCTTAGTGGTTCATATAGTAATAGGGGTTCTTAAATCAGTGGCATCTTGCCTGAAATGTGATATACTTCTTGTGGAATGAATAAATGCTGCATCTTAGATTATTTTAGAGATTCTTATAATTGCATAATGCAGTGTAAGCCTTTCAAAATTTAAGTGTCTGATTTTGTCAGTTAGGTTTCTCTTAGAGACTTATGTATTAGTTAAATACTAGGAAATACATGATCCTCTCCCAATAACTGGCATTTGTGTTGTCTTTATGACATAGAAATTATAGTTCTTGAGCAACCTGTGTGTATCAGTGTTTGTATATATATAATGGTAGGAAGGAGGGACCCATGGCTTTTAACTGTTAGGAAAAATTATTTTTGTCTATGAATTATCTGTACAGGACTCTTTATTGGAGCAGCCAATGAAGAACTAGCTCAGGGTTTTGTTACCTGGGAGCAGATGTGATTAGCTGTAGAGCCCCGAAACATGCATGTGGCAGTTACTGAATTAATGAAGAGCTTGGGAGGCCCCACAATAGAATTTGTATTTCCAGGTGATACATAGTTTTTCCTTATTATTTCCATTTTTAGGAAGGACCTTTGACTCTCTCTTCTCAGGAAGCAGCCAAGCATTCTGATTTACTTTCTTCATCTTCCCCATTGGACAAAGGAACCAAAAATAGAACCAAAACTGTTCTTAGCCTATATGATGAGGAAGAGGATAAAACAGAGGATCAGAGCAGCATCCAAGTACCAAAGAGAATAGGAATGGTGAGCAAAAAGTAGTACAGTTCAAGTTTTGAAAGAATAAAAGAATCTCATTTCATGATTTTAGTTCTCTCATGTGAGTTGCTGAAGAATTGAAGGTTCCAGTTTCTCAACATCCTCATCAACACTTGTAGACTTTTTGATATTAGCCAAGTGTTAGTGAGGATGTGGAGAAACTAGAACCTTCCTCATTCATTGCTCTTGGGAATGTAAGATGCTGCAGCCACTTTGGAAGACAGTTTGGTGGTTCCTCATATTGTTAAACATAAGAGTCACTACATGACCTTGCAGTTCCACTACTAGGTATGTATGCAAGAAATGAAAATATACATTCATACAAAAACTTTAATGTTTCCAACAGCATTATTCAAAATAGCCTAAAGGTGGAAACAGTTTAAATAAATGTTCATTAACTGATGTGGTGTTACTATACAATATTATTAGGCATTAAAAATAATTATTTATAACATGGATGAACCTTGACAACACATGCTGAATCAAAGAAGCCAGTGATGAAAGACATATATGGTATGATTCCATTTATTTAAAATGTCCTGATAGACAAATCTATAGAGATAGAAAATAGATCAGTGGTTGCCTGGGTGTAGGGAAAGGGGCAGACAGGAACGGAGAGTGATTACTAATAAATAGGTTTGGGAGATCTTTCTGGGGTGATGAGAATGTTCTGAACTTGGATTGTGATGGTATTTGCACAGCTATGAATATACTAAAAAATCATTAAAGTATACACTTTTAAATAGAGTTTTTTGGACTGTGAATAATACCCAATTGAGATACTAAACAACAACAACAGGTGGTAGGCCATAGGGTACCAGTGCTTTTTCTAAATCAAGCTGAGGATATAGTCCATGTTGATTTCTATAAGGAAATGTTTAAAGAATTTTTTTATTACATAAATAGTATAACCCTGTTTATAAATGAGGACTACATTGAGTGAATATGAATAATTTGCTCTATTTTCTTCCAGTCTCTTACTGTGTATGATTTTGTACTATGATTTTCATAGTTGTGAAACTTACAAATGTAGTTGCTATGTTACACTGTTTTTATTTATAATCAACAATAATTATTAGTTAATTTTTAATGTGACACATTTTGTCTAAAGTGAGTTTTGTTTTAATCTGAGGGTGTGATAGCAAAGAAGAAAAAAGGGAGAATTTTAGAATATAAAGTCTGGGGCATTATAGTGTCAAACCAAGTAATGTGAACAGTAACTTTCAAATGTCAGATGTCTTAGTAAACCAATAGAACTTGTTTGGAATCTGAAGGTAGTGGGATAAGAGGTGGATGGGCATAGGGGAAGGTTGGCCAGTCATACCTCTGCAGTTCTTTGGACTTCGATGCTGACAGGTTAGGGGGATACATGCTGGACCACCATGTAGTTTCTGGTATTAAGTCTTTTCTTCCCTTTGGGAATGAAATGGAGAGAACTTGTTTAAGTTTGTGTGTTTTTACCCATAAAATGTTTCTCACTGTGGAACTAATGGATTGTTTTTAAAATAAAACATTGAGATGCTACACAAAAGTTGAACAATGATCTTTCCAGATTATGTTTATGTTACTGTACTTATAAATACGTTCTCCCCTATTTTTGTTAGTTCTGTAATATTCTATCATATTAGTGTGTCACTCCTTTCTGGTTAGGACTTAGGCTGTGTCCAACCTTTAGCCATTATAAACAAAGCTGCGTTGTTGTTTCATCTTTACATCTGTGTGTGATCCTCATAAGGTAAATCCTTAGAACATCCCTCTTTCTCCCAGGGCTCCGATCCTGATGCCTGGCCCAAAAGCACAGGTGTCTTTCAGGATGAAGAACTCCTTTTCAGTCACAAGCTCCAGGACAGTGACCCCAATGCTGACCTTTTCTCCAGCACCAAAAAAACCAGGGTCAGTTACAAATGGTTCTCCACATCGTGGCTTTGCTATTGTATTAGAAATTATCTCAGCTGCTCACCTTGTTCTTTGTAATTTGTTTTGGTTTGGATGTTGAATTTGAGTTTATACTCTAGTTCTTAGAGCCAAGTGTTGGAAGCCTTTTTGGGGATGATGAAGATGACGATCTGTTCAGCTCTGCCAAGTTGAAGCCTTTGGTACCAGCCTTTTATTCTCAATACTGGGGGAGAAGTGGAAAGATTTCTGGCAAAGGAAATTAATGTCCAGTTACACGGTTAAGGAAAATACACGGAATTGTGGTGCTTACAAGTAAATGAAAGGCAGATAATGTATTGTTCGTATTGTCCCCTTCTTAAGTTCCCTAACAGTAAAGCATTAACTAACCCACGTTCTCTTACTGTGTTTTGTTTGGTTTTTAAGTTGCTTATTGAAAGACCAGTGCATACAGTATGGTGACTAACTATTCATGCCTTTCAGGTGCAGAACCTTAAATCTGAGTGTTAGCTTGTGTATGTCACCTTTTTCCCCCTGCCCAGTAGATTTTATAAGTTCTGTTTTATTTTTATCATAGAGAGGGCTCCTAAGAAAGTCAGTCTTTAGAATGATATTTCTGAAAAGCCGCCTTTGGGTTGGTTCAAAACCTTCATTTGAGAAGTGACTTTTAAAACTCAGAAGCTAGGGCCTTTTTTTGCAATATGACTTTCCTTTAAAATTTCTAAGATACTTGACAGACTTTTGGTATTCTTTTTCTTTAAAGATACCTGAAAAGAAGAAGGTAGTGAAAAAAGACCACTCTATTTCCTCTTTTAAGAATGAGAAACATCTTGAGTCCACTCAAGGTATCAAAGAAAAAAGCGAATGGAAACTGGAAACACCTCAGGTTAGAACCGATCTCTTTAAGGACTTATGGCTATTGTTTGCATCCCAGTATAGAATAACTCCATCATGCAGGCCCAAGGGTATTCAGAGTTCTCTTAATTAAGGGAGAAACAGCGACTAGGATGACCTCTTTTCCTTGACTGTATTTTTCAACCCTGCTCATCTCTCCCCTCCTCATTCCACACTCCAGTCCTATGAATCTGTGCTTACTAATAATTTTTTGAAGTACTTCCATTTGATTCCAAGATAAAGTTGAGGTATGGTGAAGAACCTTCTTCCCACCAGAAACCCTGGCTCTCCCTTTGTTTTACCTAGAATTAAATATCAGTTACATCCCGTTTCTTGGTTCCCCTTCTGTTACCGCTCCTGAGATCATTGCTGATAGGCGTCCATCCTTAGCAGTCTTCTCTGTGGAGTGCTTCCTGAAGGCAGCCCAGAACTGGAGAGTGAGTACTGGGTCCAGCTGGCTGCTGCCCCTGGATGTCTCACTGAGGCCTCAGTGTCCTGAGCTCTGACAGCAAGGCTCTAGGACAAGCACATACCCAGTGATTTGTCCTAAGTCTCAGCTGCTTTGGCTTCTAGAACCAGTGCATTAGGCTGTGTGTGAATTTCTGTGTGCTCTATAATATTTGCCATGTGAGATTCCCAGCATGATAATTTCCCCAGCTGGTCAGATTTTGGTGCTCTGATACCCTAAGAGTCTTAGGAATCCTATTCATGGTCTCCATCTCCCTTTATTCTGTGAAGTCTGACAGCCTTCTACTTGCCCAGTGGATAAGGAGGCATACATAAGTGAAGTGATGTCAGTGAAATGTTGTGAGGCCCCAGGAGACATCTGAATGCCTTTCCCATTAGAGAACTACAGAAAGTGACAGCTTTCCTCCATGACACATTTATTTACAGGCATAAATTTAATCCAAGGAACATTTTCTATTTCCCCAATGGGTTTTTAACTGAATGTAATTTCACGCAGGGCTTACCAGATCCCGTTCCATTTAAAACCAAAGAGCCATCCCCTCGGATCTGGAAAATACAAGTAATTATACCATGTCTGGAATCTTCATTGCCTGCCTTGTGGCATCTGTAAACTTTTTGGGGTTTTTGCTTATGTCAGCTGCTCTGCTGCCAGGCATGTTCTCATCTCTTCCCCACCTTCTAGTTGTTGCTGCTTGTGTGCTGTCTGTAATGTCCTTTCTTTGGTCCAAGTGGTGGGTACAGGTAGCCTTCTGTTTTAGTTCTAAGACTAGATCAGGAAACTATCCTGCATGTCTCTTTCTCCTCTTGTATTATACGTTATGTACACTGAGTCTCTCATTGTGTGTCATAGTAATAAGAACAGATTGCTGTGTTTAAGAAAACATACAGAAAAAGTGTCATTTTTCTTCTTTAGGCAGATTTAACGATTCATCCAGCAGCATTGCTGCCTGCAGTGACTCCCCAGATCTCTGGAACAAGGCCTGTTTTGCCAGAATTGGCTTTCCCTTCATCTGAACCTGGGAGGACCCACAGTTTGGGAAGTATGCCCACTCTTTCTGGAAGTGGGGAGGCCGGTGTGAGTTTTGATCTTCCAGCTCAGGCAGACACTCTACACAGTGCAAACAAGGTGATGCAACCACCTCTGCTTGCTTGCTTCCCTTTTTTTTAACCAGAACAACTTGTATGTTTCTTCCTAGTCCATCAGTTACACACATTAGGCTGACCTTAACTCCCCATATGAAGGAGGCATCTGATCTTTCCTTCATCTTTTCTGTCCTCCTTCCACCTCCCTAACTCTCTGTCTACTTTCTCATTTGTTTGATTTACATCCTGATCAGTAGCCACACTGAAGTCCCACTACCTCCAGGCTCTCCTGCACTGCCACTTGAAAGGCTTCTAAACACAGAGCAGATCATGTCCCTCTCTGATGGTCTCTCACTGCCCATTTGAGTTTGAGCTCCTCAGTTTGATATTAAAGCCTTTTATAATCCATGCTAACCAAAGCATCCAACTTTCCCACCAGTCGCCCCATACGGCGAGGCTAAACTCCAGTCATATCAGGCACCATTCCCTGCACTCACATTTCCCTGCCTGCTGCTGCCACCAGCCTGGCTGCTTCCCCTGTCAGGAACACTCCTCCTCACGGACAGCTCTGCTCACACTTAACTGTCTCTTCTGCCTCCTTGTCCTGGGTTCTGTCCTCTGAGATCCCATGGCAATCTTTGCCTGGTTCAGGCAGTCCATCACACTGTTTCAGAGGCTGTGGTCTTGTGCCAGGTGGACTGTGAGCTCTTTGAGGTTTTGCTTTCCTTTTAGTTGGTTCTCTTTTATTTACCCAGTCTTCCTTCTCTAGGAAGTTTCAGCTGATCTCTGAGCAAGCAGCAGCACCTAGGATGACCCTGGAAAATACATTCATTTCAGGTTTCCAAACCTGTTTTCCATGAAAAATAAAAGAGCCTTCCTTTTGTTACATATATTCTTTGTTAACTTATTTATTTATTTTGGTTAAATTTAAGTTGGCTGCTTCTTAAAATTATTTGTGAAATTTCCTTGAAATAGGCAAATACAGTCAAGTACTTTGCCCAGAGTACTTTTTACCTTCTCAGAATTACTTGATTGTGTATTCTGGAAATTATCACAGACATTGTGTTTAATGGCTAAAAAGTGACTGTATTTTAAGGTTATATTAAAAGTTATGATTTCTAAGCCACAATTTTTATGTGAAATATTTAACATTTTAATTAGGGTTTGTTGACTTGAAAGAAAGAGCATAGCACCTTAGATCACCTCTCTTCCTTTATTCTCTTATATCTCCCTGCTCCTGGAGCCTGAGTTTAGGCTAGACCCTTTAGTAAAGATTAGTATCAGCATTCCCTCTGATTCTTTCTTGTTTTGAAAGATACTCACATTTAAATCGAAGGGCAGAGTAGGGCTCCAGGGAGGGTTGTCGGACACAGTACCAACATGCCTGCTTTGCAGGGCTCCCGCAGTAGATGAAGCCTTTTGTATGAAATTGAACAGAAATTTCCCCTCAGGAGACTGAAAAAATGGATAACACGAAAGGATCAAGAACGACTTAGCTTTCGAGTCCTAGAAGCGATTAAATTCCTTTGGAAATCTTTTAAGAAATAACCTCTTCTGTGTCTTAGTATCTTGATTAAAGTGGACCAGATATCATATTTTGAATTGCTAATTATTTGCTATATTTGCTTTGAAAACTTTTTTTTTAAATCATCAGATCAACATTTGGTTTTTGCCATTGCAGAGCCGAGTCAAAGTCAGAGGGAAGCGCAGACCACAGACCCGCACGGCTCGGCGGTTGGCTGCCCAGGAGTCCAGTGAGGCTGAGGACGTGAGTGTCCCCAGAAGATCTGTTGCACAATTGGCAGATGGCACCATTTCACCAGAAGGCTGTCAGCCACAGCCCAGAACAGCTGGTGGAAAAGACTCTGAGGAAGCTGTGGCAACTGCTACTCCACCTTGGGCAGGTGTTCCCGTGCTTGGAATGGATGGAAACTCCTTTGCAAAATCATTGGGTCAGCCTTGTAAGGATGATATTTTTGATTCTGAAGACATTTTTTCCAAGGGCCCTGGTTCTCAGTCCACTGGGAGAAAAACAGTCTTGGTGAAGGCAGCAGAGAGCCTATCTACACTTCCAGGAGGAAGTAAAGAAAAGAGCTCCGTGTTTCCTGCTCTAGGTGAGGCAGGCAGTGATGATGATCTCTTTCAGTCTGTTACACCAAAACCAGCAAAGAAAACAAATCCCTTCCCTCTCCTGGAAGATGAGGATGATCTCTTTAGAGACCAGAAGGGTAAGAAAAATGAGTCAAAATCCAACCATCAGCAGGATGTCATCTCAAAATCGCAAGATATTTTTGAGGTAATAAGACATAAAAATATGTTTTGTGCTTGTTCTATATATATTGGCTTATTTGATGACATTAATGTACATTACATTTGCATAATTAAGATTGCATTAAGCTTGTTTCATTGCTGTCTGATCACTATTTGCTTTGTAACTACAATAAGGTTTTCTTATTAATAACTCTGAAACTTACCTAGAAGTAGTATTTTGTTTCATGTAGGGGGTAGTTCCTGGTTAGCCATAACCACTGGTACAGGTCTTGGTTTTTGTCGTTTTTACCAGAATGTCAGTGCAACTTCCTTGGCATGCCACTCTGACATATTTAAACCACTATTGGTACAGCTTGAGAGTTGAACCTCAGGTTTGTGGGAAAACAGGCCCTGGCTGGGGCTGACAATTTAGTGCAGCGGTAAGGCCTTCAGTGGTCAGGTACTCTCTGGCGGGGGTTCACTGAGCATCCAGAAACGGGCACAGGGAGAACGAGAACCGGCACTGTGCTCCTCAGAGTTCTTAGGGAGGAGCGGGGGCTACAGGCTGGGCCACAGATAAATAAGAAGTTTTCAGACAAAGTTAAGTGTCATAAAGAAAACAATCCAAGGCCTTGGGACAAGAATGACCAATAGGGATGGGAGGAGCTCCTGCATGTGGAGTGGTAGAGAAGGCCGTTCCGCAGAGCTGGCGTTTGAGCTGAGACAGGCCTGAGAAGGACCAGGGCTGGCAGAGATCCTGAAATAGTGCATTCCAGGCTGAGGGGGCAGTTAAATCAAATTTTTTTTAAATTTAAAATTGTTTCATTTTTTGGCTTTACAAGGATGATATATTTGCTACAGAAGCAATTAAACCCTCACAAAAGACAAGAGAGAAGGAAAGAACATTTGAATCTAACTTGTTTGATGATAATATTGACATCTTTGCTGACTTAACTATAAAACCAAAAGAAAAGTCCAAAAAGAAAGTGGAAGCCAAGTCTATATTTGCTGATGATATGGGTAAGTTTGGTTGTCTTCATATGACATAGAAAGTCATTCATTCAGTGACTTGATTATTTCTCCTGCTACCTTTGTCTTGGCCCTTGCCTGGACAGTGCTCCCCAGTGGGTTTCCTTTGGCATGCTATCTAACCCTGAGTTAGGCTGAGGATGGACAAGTGAATGGATTAGTCATTTTGGTGAAAAAACTTGGGTATGATGGACATTAAGGAATTTGAAGGGGCAGAATTTGATCTTTTAAGTATAACTTAGTTTGTATCTTAGTACACCCACTGCCAATTACCTGTGACAAACCTGAACACTCTGATTATGAAAGGAGACCAGAAACTACCCCGCAGGCTAAAGTAGATTGAGGTGGCTGTCTCGGGTGTGAGGTATTTGATTGAGTCAGAGTCCTAACAGGAGAGTGAGCATCAGTGGTTTAGAGAATGGAGGAGCAGTGCAGGAGAGCAGGACTATATAGGAAAGCAGGTTATAACTCATACATTGCATCTCACCAAAGATCTCTGTGTGTAAACATACTTACTTTCTCTCCATGGTGTAACTACTTTACTAAGGGCCAAGCCAAATGTCCTGTAAACCTAAATGTACAGCTTCTGGTATGTCCTTAGTCAGTAGACAGGGCTTGAGCTGGGGCCAAATACTCATTTACTACTTCTCCCCTTCCTCCTCCAGGGGTTGATCTGGGGGTCAACTGGGAGAAAGCTGGTGTTGCAGGGCCACACTGGGTCTGTTCCCACGCGAACTTTGTGCTTTGTCTCCATGTACTTCCCATCACCTGGGTTGCAGAAGAAACTTCATTTTTTTAATTATAAAAAACGTAATCCATGCCTGTTTTAATAGATTAATACTATTTGAGAAATGTAAAAGTGAAAACCCCGAGTGGTAACCATTATTTCAAGTTTGGTATGTATCCTTTCAGGCACTGTGATACTAACATACATTTGTATACATATAATATATATTTATTTTTTCCAAAATAAGATTATTTCCGAGTGTTCTCTATTACAGATAATGCTGTGGTCCTTAACATCTGTGTGTATATATCTTTACTTAAACATGCTGATATCTAGGATAGAATCCTAGCAGTAACATTACTGGGTTAGGAACATTACTAAGATGAACCATGAAACACTGGAGTCAGTGGAACACTAAACAGGAATGGAGTCATCAAGGCTTACATTCATACCACTTGCGTTGATATACCTCAGACTGATGCATTTATTCTAAAAGAGGGCAACTCCTATTTTGAATTTCCCTTTGCTTACTTTTATTGCTCTTAAAATCCAATGGGAAAAGAATGTAGAATGAAGTACAATGTTACATATCATAAAGTTGGAGTGGATTGGAGATTGTTTTCTTTTCCCTTTCCCTCTCTTGCATATGTACATATATACCTTTGTAGCTGAGAAAATTGTGCTCAGAAAGAACCTGTGACTGGTATGTGATCATAAAACTTAATTAGTTGCAGAGCCAGGACCAAAATCTAGGAGGCTTGGATCTATCATAGTGTTTTTCGGTGTCCCATACTGTTACCAGACTTGAGTCGTTGGTGGTTTGTGTAGATGCACCTTAAAAGCACTCATTTTCTTGCCTATTCACATCTCTTTTTCTTTTTAAAGATGACATATTCTCCTCTGGTGTCCAGGCTAAGACAACCAAACCGAAAAGTCGATCCTCACAGGCAGTGCCTGAACTAAAATCTGAACAGAAGGTGTCAAACATATTTGATGATCCCTTGAACGCTTTTGGAGGCCAGTAGAATGAACAGGATATCATATCTAACCCTTCAGCTACATCTTTGAGTTAATGATGCTATCTTAGTTGCCCATTGTCTTAACTGAATTATATAAGCAAATACTGAAACAGCTAGCTTACCTCTTATCCAATGTACTTTGTATTTTTCTGCAGTGGTTTTAATCATGGCCTAATACTGCAAAACAAAAATAAATGTTTCACGATGTTGTTGTGATTTTTTTGTTGTTTTCTCCCCTTTAAACTATATTTTAATTAGTCTTGGGAGGATCACAGTATGATTTAGGGCATGTTGAAGAATAAATATATTTGTGCCTTTCATGGGTGGGCAGGGAATCCTAGAGGTAGAAGATGCCATACAAATGGCCAGGAGTCTTTCTAACCTGGATGGGAGCCCGAGCTTAGTCAGAGCCTGGACAAGTAATAAAGGAAGAGGATGTAAGGTTATATACTTCACGATTCTTTGCAAATAGGAGAGGGGGATTTCCTCTGATTCCACTGTATTCTGAAGATGCCTGTACAGTTTCACTGATGCCAGGTCTGGTAAATTATGGCTTTCTACTGTCTTTTTTTGTAAATAAAGTTTTATTGGAACACATTATATCCATTCATTTACATATTATTTATGGCTGTTTTCACCCTACCTGCAATACTAGAGGTTAAATAGTTGTGACAGTGGATAGCCCACAAAGCCTAAGATACATTTTCTCCCTGGCCCTTTACAGAAACACTATGCTGACCCTTGCTCTAAGGCATCCATTGCCATTCCTTGGAGCTTTGCATTATTTTGTGAAAGAAGCAGAGTGAACCCATGTAATGGTAGGGGGAGAAGTGCTGAGGGTGGAAATGTCAGCTCCTGGAGCAGCACTGTTCCATAGAACTCTACATTGATGGGAGTGTTCTGTAACTGTTCTGTCCAGTGTGGTAGCCACTAGCCTGTGGATGACTGCTCCCCCCCACCCTCTCCAGTCTGTGTTTCCTATGCTGTGCCATCTTCGTGCTGAGTATTCAATCTATACCATGGCACAAACTTTGTAGGCAGGCCCAGTTGGTTTCACCAGTCCTAAAACCGCCGACTTCTTTGGGCACTTTTAAGATTGAACTGGGAGTTGTTCATGCTCAAGAGTCAAAAGAATTTGTACAGCTCTCACAGATCAGCTGTTTGCCCTACTGTGTGCTAGGAGAGCGACTTGATGGCAGAGGTGGGTGCTTACTAGTTGCCTACTCCTTTTCCCTGTCCCTTTTGTCCACCTACCTTCTGTCTGCTAGGTTACTTGTGTATATAGTTTTCTGCTTCAAGTCTGGGCCTACTGTGGGGCTGACTCAGAAGCACTTGTTAAACATGTTGCTTATTTTTTGGAGTGATAGAATCTAATGGTCCACCATTAAGATTGATTCCAGGGAATTTAAGAGACAATTGAGTCAGAAAATATGCCAATTGCTATTTTGAGAGGTTTGGAAGTAGGAGGGAACTAAATGGTCCTATTGTAGGCACTTTGCCGTTTATTTGGTCTGTATAACTCTACCAGATAGGTAATGGCCTCAATTTATAGATAAGGCAAAAATCTGGAAGCAGTGCAGAATAGTGGAAGAAGTTTGGATTTTTTTATTGAGACCTAGATTTAAATCTGTTTCTCCCGCTTGAGTTTATTGAGAATACGCAAATTGTTTTACCTCTCTTAGTGTCTGTTTCCTTCCGTGTCCAGGAGGGGTTTCAGTACCAACCTTGCAAGAATGTGATGGGAGAGAATATGCAAAGTCCCTTGTTAACTATCAAATACTTGAAAAATGGTAGATGATGATAATGAGAAAGAATAATTTGGCCAAAGTAACAGAGCATCCAGTGTTGGAACCCAAGGCTTTAAATTCATCTACCAGACTCCAAAGCCCCCATGCTCTCAGTCATCCCTGACAAGTGGGGAGGTAGGTTGAGAAAATTTTTGATTAAGTAAGATCCAGTTCATCACAGGCACTTTTAGAGTCTAGTATGAAAAGATAATCATATCCGTCTTCAAGGGGCTGCAGTCTATTCAATGTTGGAGTTTAAGAAGGAACAGTGGAAGAGAGCCTAAAGACGAATGAAAACCCTATGCCTCATCATAAACCTTCGTGTATGCTCAATAGTTCGTTGAATTGTGGAGATAAATTGGGGGATGGGGTCTTAGAAGGAGAAAGGGCAGAGATTGGGTGCTGGGGTTCATTTTAGATTCGTTACTCTGGGCCACAAGATGAAGATGAGTTAAACTGCAGTGGGAGGAAGATTATGTTCATTGTCAGCTGAGTAATCCACCTAGTGAAACAGGCCGGTTTGGTTGGATAATCTTTAAGGGTTGCATTTAGAACACTTGTGAGAAACAGAGAAAGGCGTGGGGGACTGTTTTCAGGTTGGGAGGTTTGTGTTGTCTTGTTAATGGTGTACACTGAGCTCAGTAGCTTGGGAATTAATGCGGGGCGTGGTGGGGGGGAGGGGGAAACGGGAAGCCGGGTGGCTGGGCTTACTCAAAGCTGGGATTTAACAGCTCAGGGTGTCCACTCGAATACCCTGGCCTACAGGTCCTAGTAAATTTGGTGAGGAGTAAATGGGTAAGGCTTCAGAGGGTTGTTTGCTTTCACCCTTGTTTTCATCCAGGCATTAGCAGTGGCCCCCGATTTCAGATGAGGCAACTGAGGCCTGAAACGTTAGGGAACAATGAAGCTCTGGAAACGGGGTTTGTTAAAGGTGGGACGGCCAGGGATGCACTGGGAGTGCACAGGCTTTGGAAAGGCAATCGGCTGATCGACTGGACATCGTCTGCCGGGGACCCTCCTTTCCACACCACATGGCACCTCTTAAGGACAACCTAGAATGGTGTAGGGAAGGCGCTGGCCACACTCTGTCGGCCGAAGCCAGTCCCGCACAGTTTCCCAGCGGGCTGTGCGGCTTGTCTCCAGCCCTACCAGCCCTGCCCTAGTCAGCTGTCCTCTTAGTAATAAAGGGTTAACATCCGAGCCTCTCGTAACCAACAACTACCGCCGAATGCAAAGGGCGCTGCATCTTCCGAGCAACCGGCGGCGTCTGCGGCCATGCCCCGCCTCTGCCCCCCGCTGATTGGAGGGTGACGCGAGGGCCGGCGAGCGATTGGTACGCGGTGTCGCGAAGCGGCGGGGATGTGGCGGCAGCGGTGCGTTGCTAGTGCCTACGGCGGCTTCGCTCGCAGGGCTGCGCCTCCCTGTAAACCTGCGGGCGGGCGAGGGAGTGGACGAGAAAGCCGAGGGCCGCTGAGCCTGGCCGCGCTGCTGCCACTGGCTGCTCTACGCAGGGCAGCCGGGCCCGCCTCTTCCGCCGCCTCAGCTGCCCCGGCGTCTAGTCGACAACACATCCTTTGCTTTCCGACCCTCCGCAAGCGCGACGAGGAGTGCTCCGCCCCTTCCAACGGGTGCTGATCTCCGAGTCGCCGACTCTGTCATGGGTTCTGGCAGCTGCCCTCCAGGCCAGTCCGGTGCGTCTGGGTAGTCGGAGAGTATCTTGGAGGAACGCGGACTGCGCAGGTGACCCGGTAGTCTTCCTGTAGACGTTGGATCCGAAGGATTTCCCTGTCCCACTAGGAAATTGATTCCAGCCTAGAGTTTAGCGTATGGATGATGTGTATGTAATTCTGTAACCCGTTTTTATAACTTAGGGATAGTTTCACACATTAGTAAAAACGGTGAATTGCAAGTCAATATTTTTAATGGCTACAGAGGATTCTGGATCTCTATGCTGGGGGAAAAGTTTAAAAGATGTCTTATGTGGCTAGTATTCTGTAGAACAGAGGATAAAACTGACTCCAAGTTTCTGAAATTATTAAGCGCTGTACTATCATCCTTTTATTTTTGGTGTGTTGTTTGGGAGTTTTTCAGAAGAGAGTTGATTGAGAAATGGTTTTTGATGCCATTACTCCTAAGAACTGTCTTTTAAAAAAATAATTGGTAAAAATTCTGGAAGTACTTTTCTCTTTACCTGCCATCTGCTCTTCCTCTCCCATAAATTAGCTGTTCTTGTTCTTGCATCGTTTGCAATCCTGTCTTTGAGTCTTCATTGCCCTTTCTTTTCTAACATCATGGGGTTCTGTAATATGCTGTCTGGCATGACCACACACGACCGCAGAAGCTATCTATAAACCCACCTTTTAATACTAGCCAGGTCTTTGACCTGCTGGAGCTTCCATTTGCTCCTCTGCTGTCGTCTAGTGTTCCAGCCTGGCTTAACCAGATTTCGTGGCCTCATTTTTTCCTCTGTTACGGTGATTTGTACTGCTGAGAAGTGTAACTGTTTTCTAGGCATACATTTCAGTTTTGCATTTGGTTACGAACCTTGATTCCTTTGGATACTGGAAACGCCAAACTTAACGGTGGGTGTTGTGTTGCTAGGCAGCTGTCTTTCTTTCAGCCCATAGTTACTTTACCTATTCTCGTGATAGATGAAAAACTTCCAAATCTCTCATTCTGTTACCTTCTCCCACTCCCCAGCTTGTTTATTATATTCAGGGTATTGCTGTGGGAGAGTACTGTGGTGAAGGAAATGCTCCTTTTATCTTCTGTTTCTAAAATTCCTTGGGCAGGCCCTGGTCACCCATGCTTTTATTTCTGTAATGGTGATTTCAGCATTCCTGACCCCTGACTTGTGTTGCTAGAGCTGCTGCTGTGTAGGTGGGAGTGCTGTTTGCTTTGGGGGAACAGACTCTGATAATTCTGTAGTACATTTTTATTTAAAATATAATGTGGTATGATAAGTATATTCTTAAGAATCCACATGTTATCCTAATCGTACTTTAAAACCGGTTTCCATGAGGGGTCAAGAAGAGGTGTTAGGGATTAGCTGTGTACAAACTCAGTTTTCCTACAGGCATTTCAATGTATTAAAGGTATAGGAAATAAAACCTAAACAATACAGCCATTTATTTAAGAGTAATGACCTTTTACCCCTATCACCAGCAGTATTAGCATGGTGCTTTGTATTATTATATTTACTCATTATTTTGATAGTGTAACAGCACTCATAGCAGCTGTACTGGCAGTGACAAAACTTGTCTTCCTGTGAGGCCAACTCTTTAGAACCATTGGCAGTCTGCACAGGGCAATTCAGGTTCCCTGATTATCCAATTAGTGTTATAAAAATTCACACTACCCTTGCAGATATATCTGTATGTGTATATATGTTACGACCTGGATAAACTTTGGTGAACTTAATTTGGAGTGAACCATAACAGATTCCCATGGGAAATTAGCACTCCTCCAAACTAACTTCTGGAACATAAGCAAACATTCCTTCATCTCTACAACAGGGATGATACCTTACCTATGTCACAGGTTTGTTTTAAGGATGAGTTGAGAGAGTGAATATTTATTTACTCTCTCTTTGAACAAATCTTCAATGAGAGCCATATTATAGAACTGTGTGCTAGGTGATAGGCTGGTAAATCAGAAGCGGTCCTTCCTTTAAGTAACTTATAGTTAAGTAGAGTAAAAAAACATGTTAAAAATGAAACTGGTTGTCAATCAAAAGACATAGAGTAATAGAATGGATAAAAAAGCAAGACCCATCTATATGCTGCTTACAAGAAACTCACCTTAAACCCAAAGATAAGCATAGACTAAAAGTCAAGGGATGGAAAAACATATTTCAGGCAAACAACAGTGAGAAGAAAGCAGGGGTTGCAGTACTAATATCAGACAAAATAGACTTCAAAACAAAGAAAGTAACAAGAGATAAAGAAGGCCACTACATAATGATAAAGGGCTTAGTCCAACAAGAGGATATAACCATTCTAAATATATATGCACCCAATACAGGAGCACCAGCATATGTGAAGCAAATACTAACAGAACTAAAGAGGGAAATAGACTGCAATGCATTCATTGTAGGAGACTTCAACACACCACTCACCCCAAAGGATAGATCCACCGGGCAGAAAATAAGTAAAGACACACAGGCACTGAACAACACACTAGAACAGATGGACCTAATAGACATCTATAGAACTTTACATCCAAAAGCAACAGGATATACATTCTTCTCAAGTGCACATGGAACATTCTCCAGAATAGACCACATACTAGCTCACAAAAAGAGCCTCAGTAAATTCCACAATATTGAAATTCTACCAACCAATTTTTCAGACCACAAAGGTATGAAAGTAGAAATAAATTCTACAAAGAAAACAAAAAGGCTCACAAACACATGGAGGCTTAACAACATGCTACTAAATAATCAATGGATCAATGAACAAATCAAAATAGAGATCAAGGAATATATAGAAACAAATGACAACAACAACACTAAGCCCCAACTTCTGTGGGATGCAGCGAAAGCAGTCTTAAGAGGAAAGTATATAGCAATCCAGGCACACTTGAAGAAGGAAGAACAATCCCAAATGAATAGTCTAACATCACAATTATTAAAACTGGAAAAAGAAGAACAAATGAGGCCTAAAGTCAGCAGAAGGAGGGACATAATAAAGATCAGAGAAGAAATAAACAAAATTGAGAAGAATAAAACAATAGCAAAAATCAACGAAACCAAGAGCTGGTTCTTTGAGAAAATAAACAAAATAGATAAGCCTCTAGCCCAACTTATTAAGAGAAAAAGAGAGTCAACACAAATCAACATAATCAGAAATGAGAATGGAAAAATCACGACAGACTCCACAGAAATACAAAGAATTATTAAAGACTACTATGAAAACCTATATGCCAACAAGCTGGAAAACCTAGAAGAAATGGACAACTTCCTAGAAAAATACAACCTCCCAAGACTGACCAAGGAAGAAACACAAAAGTTAAACAAACCAATTACAAGCAAAGAAATTGAAACAGTAATCAAAAAACTACCCAAGAACAAAACCCCGGGGCCGGACGGATTTACCTCGGAATTTTATCAGACACACAGAGAAGACATAATACCCATTCTCCTTAAAGTGTTCCACAAAATAGAAGAAGAGGGAATACTCCCAAACTCATTCTATGAAGCCAACATCACCCTAATACCAAAACCAGGCAAAGACCCCACCAAAAAAGAAAATTACAGACCAATATCCCTGATGAACGTAGATGCAAAAATACTCAATAAAATATTAGCAAACAGAATTCAACAGTATATCAAAAGGATCATACACCATGACCAAGTGGGGTTCATCCCAGGGATGCAAGGATGGTACAACATTCGAAAATCCATCAACATCATCCACCACATCAACAAAAAGAAAGACAAAAACCACATGATCATCTCCATAGATGCTGAAAAAGCATTTGACAAAATTCAACATCCATTCATGATAAAAACTCTCAGCAAAATGGGAATAGAGGGCAAGTACCTCAACATAATAAAGGCCATATATGATAAACCCACAGCCAGCATTATACTGAACAGCGAGAAGCTGAAAGCATTTCCACTGAGATCGGGAACCAGACAGGGATGCCCACTCTCCCCACTGTTATTTAACATAGTACTGGAGGTCCTAGCCACGGCAATCAGACAAAACAAAGAAATACAAGGAATCCAGATTGGTAAAGAAGAAGTTAAACTGTCACTATTTGCAGATGATATGATACTGTACATAAAAAACCCTAAAGACTCCACTCCAAAACTACTAGAACTGATATCGGAATACAGCAAAGTTGCAGGATACAAAATCAACACACAGAAATCTGTAGCTTTCCTATACACTAACAACGAATCAATAGAAAGAGAAATCAGGAAAACAATTCCATTCACCATTGCATCAAAAAGAATAAAATACCTAGGAATAAACCTAACCAAGGAAGTGAAAGACTTATACTCTGAAAACTACAAGTCACTCTTAAGAGAAATTAAAGGGGACACTAATAAATGGAAACTCATCCCATGCTCATGGCTAGGAAGAATTAATATCGTCAAAATGGCCATCCTGCCGAAAGCAATATACAAATTTGATGCAATCCCTCTCAAATTACCAGCAACATTCTTCAATGAATTGGAACAAATAATTCAAAAATTCATATGGAAACACCAAAGACCCCGAATAGCCAAAGCAATCCTGAAAAAGAAGAATAAAGTAGGGGGGATCTCACTCCCCAACTTCAAGCTCTACTACAAAGCCATAGTAATCAAGACAATTTGGTACTGGCACAAGAACAGAGCCACAGACCAGTGGAACAGATTAGAGACCCCAGAAATTAACCCAAACATATATGGTCAATTAATATTTGATAAAGGAGCCATGGACATACAATGGCAAAATGACAGTCTCTTCAACAGATGGTGCTGGCAAAACTGGACAGCTACATGTAGGAGAATGAAACTGGACCATTGTCTAACCCCATATACAAAGGTAAACTCAAAATGGATCAAAGACCTGAATGTAAGTCACGAAACCATTAAACTCTTGGAAAAAAACATAGGCAAAAACCTCTTAGACATAAACATGAGTGATCTCTTCTTGAACATATCTCCCCGGGCAAGGAAAACAACAGCAAAAATGAGCAAGTGGGACTACATTAAGCTGAAAAGCTTCTGTACAGCGAAAGACACCATCAATAGAACAAAAAGGAACCCTACAGTATGGGAGAATATATTTGAAAATGACAGATCTGATAAAGGCTTGACGTCCAGAATATATAAAGAGCTCACACGCCTGAACAAACAAAAAACAAATAACCCAATTAAAAAATGGGCAGAGGAACTGAACAGAAAGTTCTCCAAAAAAGAAATACAGATGGCCAAGAGACACATGAAAAGATGCTCCACATCGCTAATTATCAGAGAAATGCAAATTAAAACTACAATGAGGTATCACCTCACACCAGTAAGGATAGCTGCCATCCAAAAGACAAACAACAACAAATGTTGGCGAGGCTGTGGAGAAAGGGGAACCCTCCTACACTGCTGGTGGGAATGTAAATTAGTTCAACCATTGTGGAAAGCAGTATGGAGGTGCATCAAAATGCTCAAAACAGACCTACCATTTGACCCAGGAATTCCACTCCTAGGAATTTACCCTAAGAACGCAGCAATCAAGTTTGAGAAAGACAGATGCACTCCTATGTTTATCGCAGCACTATTTACAATAGCCAAGAATTGGAAGCAACCTAAATGTCCATCTGTAGATGAATGGATAAAGAAGATGTGGTACATATACACAATGGAATACTACTCAGCCATAAGAAGTGGAAAAATCCAACCATTTGCAGCAACATGGATGGAGCTGGAGAGTATTATGCTCAGTGAAATAAGCCAAGCGGAGAAAGAGAAATACCAAATGATTTCACTCATCTGAGGAGTATAGGAACAAAGGAAAAACTGAAGGAACAAAACAGCAGCAGAATTACAGAACCCAAAAATGGACTAACAGGTACCAAAGGGAAAGGAACTGGGGAGGATGGGTGGGCAGGGAGGGATAAGGGGGGGGAAGAAAAAGGGGGGTATTAAGATTAGCATGCATGGGGGGGAGGGAGAAAGGGGAGGGTGGGCTGCACAACACAGAGAGGACAAGTAGTGACTCTACAACATTTTGCTAAGCTGATGGACAGTAACCGTAATGTGGTTGTTAGGGGGGACCTGATATAGGGGAGAGCATAGTAAACATAGTATTCTTCAGGTAAGTGTAGATTAAAAATTTAAAAAAAAAAAAAAAAAAAGAAAGAAAGAAAGAAAAGGGGGATTACTCCTTAACAGGATAAAACTATTGGTAAATCAAAGATCAACGCATGCTTTAAATATCCTTAATGTTGATCACTTAAAGGGTGTCAGATGATCAGCTATGGAGGTACTCTTTTCTGATAATATTCCTTTCTCTTAATTAAAAAAAAAAAAAAAAAAGCAGTTACTGTGTGCTGACCTCCAATGAGTTCTGCACAGTGGTATAGAGGGCATGTCAAAGTGTGGGCAAAGGGTCTGTTTGTCTCTACGCAGAAGATCAAGGCCTAGCTTGGATACCCAGAAAATGAACTAAGATACGATATGAGGAGGAGCTTCCGGCATCAGCACTCTCTGGAGGACTCGTGCCGGGGGATGATCATCAAAAAGCCTCCACAGGGATCCGGACGATGCTGCGGTTGTGGCTGCATCCAGCCCACCGTCTCCTGGACTTGCCATAAGAAGGAGGAGGGAGATGTCTAGGCTGGCATGTGCATACAGTGAGACAACGAATTTGACTGGATCTGTACTGTTGGAACTCAACCAGGAGTTGGGAGGGGTGCAAGTTGTAGCACCCCAAAATCTCATGACTATAGACTATCTATGGTTAAAAGAACATATGGGATGTGAACAGATCCCAGAAATGGGCTGCTTTAATTTGTCTGATGGTTCAAGTACAGTTGGAAAATATCCATCATATCATAGATAAATTTTCACAAATGCCTAGGGTGCCTAAATGGTTTTCTTGGCTTCACTGGAGATGGCTGGTAATTATAGATTTGCTTTGTTTATGTCACCGTATTCCTATTATGTCAATATGTGTGTGCAAATTAGTTAGTAGTTTAAAACCTATACATACTTAAGGTACTATACAAGAAGATATGTCAAAGAAATAATCAATCCTCCCAAGTTTCCTTCATATGCTACATCTATAGCTTTTCTTCTTCCTTCCTAATTACAAACTTTAAATAGAATTCGTGCCTCATATCGAATTTACCGAGTATCATAATTCCTCCAGGTGGTAAAGATACCTCGAGACAAGTGCTGGGCATAGAAGCCACAGGGCATAAATCTGCAAAGAAGTAAAAAGCTAACCTTTGCAAACAATATGGCTTCTCTCTCACTTACCAACTTTACATTTCCCTGTATGGCCCCGGAAGATGACTGGTTAGCCAGAGACGGGTAAGATTCCTCAAGGGAGGAACAACCTAAGACAGGCACAGTCGCAGGGGGGCCATCAGGTGAGAATTTGGGGGTCAACAGAGGTGAGGCTCAGAACCTCACCCCCCCTGCTTTGAGAGAAATCTTCTGCATCCGTGGATGTCTTGCTGCCCTTGTCTAGCCTGGATTAATACTTAGTCCATAGGCACACACCTGATCATCTGATCATCTACATTTGCCTTCTTACAGCACTAAACTATGTTTTCTACCTTTATCTTGCATCTACCTACCACTTCAGCATTTTATTAAAAATAAAAATAATAATAATAATAGGAGAAATGTGGGATCAACATATAAATCAAGTACAAAAATCAAATGAATATTCATATTTGACCTGATGGTTTATAGGTCATATTGCATGATCAAAACCGAAAGTTTCTGTGATGACTGCCCTTGTACTGTTCACCATGTAAGAATTTATTCACTCTGTAAGAATTCGTTCACCATGTAAGAACTTGTTCGTTATGCTTCAGAAGATTGGAGACTGACGAGAATTAGGCTTGAGATGGATTAATGATTGTACATTGAGCATTGACCCCCCTATACTGAATTTTATTGTTGTTAACAACCATTTGATCAATAAATATGAGAGATGCCCTCTCAAAAAAAAAAAAAAAAAAAAAATGAAACTGGTTGTAAAAAACAAATTCACTGCAGAGTATCAGGTGACCGTGATACTCAACTAAAAAGTACTGCAACCAGTTGTGGGACAGACTGGTGCTCAGGCAGAGAGGAAGACTCAAAATTCTCACTGGGTAAGTGGGAGTTCGTCATATGCAAAAGTAATTCTTTAACAAGACACACTCAAGGTGCTGTGCTGTTTCTCAAGAAACATAAATGACCAGTAATCACTTGAAAAATTATTCTACCTCACTGGTAATCAAAGACAGGCAAATTTACATATAGTAAATATATTCTTCCCTGGTCAAAGTGGCAAGAATTTTGTTTTGCATAATATTTGGTATTGACTAGAGTGTGGGGAAATGGGTCTCTAACAGTGATGACAGAAGTTTCTTTCAGGAGGATAATTTTAAAAACCTTAAAAATGTGCATACTTCACCAATTTTGTTTCCACAAGTAGACTTAATAAAGTGTATTATTTTTTATTTATTATTTTATTTTGGTACCTTTCATCTACAATTACATGAGGAACATTTTGTTTACTAGACTCTCCCCTTCACCAAGTCCCCCACACATACCCCATTAGTCACTGTCCATCAGCGTAGTGAGATGCTGTAAAATCACTACTTGTCTTCTCTGTGTTGCACAGCCCTCCCCATGCCCCCCTCCACATTATACATGCTAATTGTAATGCCCCCTTTCTTCTCCCCCCCACTCCCTCCCTTCCCACCCATCCTCCCCAGTCCCTTTCCCTTTGGTAACTGTTAGTCCTTTCTTGGGTTCTGTGAGTCTGCTGCTGTTTTGTTCCTTCAGTTTTTGCTTTGTTCTTATACTCCACAGATGAGTGAAATCATTTGATACTTGTCTTTTTCCACCTGGCTGATTTCACTGAGCATGATACCCTCTAGCTCCATCCATGTTGTTGCAAATGGTAGGATATGTTTTCTTCTTATGGCTGAATAATATTCCATTGTGTATATCTACTACATCTTCTTTATCCATTCATCTACTGATGGACACTTAGGTTGCTTCCATTTCTTGGCTATTGTAAATAGTGCTGCGATAAACCTAGGGGTGCATCTGTCTTTTTCAAACTGGGCTGCTGCATTCTTAGGGTAAATTCCTAGAAGTGGGATTCCTGGGTCAATTGGTATTTCTATTTTGAGCATTCTGAGGAACCTCCATACTGCTTTCCACAATGGTTGAACTAGTTTACATTCCCACCAGCAGTGTAGGAAGGTTCCCATTTCTCCACAACCTCGCCAACATTTGTTGTTGTTTGTCTTTTGGATGGTGGCGATCCTTACTGGTGTGAGGTCATATCTCATTGTGGTTTTAATTTGCATTTCTCTGATGACTAGTGATGTGGAGCATCTTTTCATGTGCCTGTTGGCCATCTGAATTTCTTCTTTGGAGAACTGTCTGTTCAGCTCCTCTGTCCATTTTTTAATTGGATCGTTCACTTTTTGTTTGTTGAGGTACATGAGCTCTTTATATATTTTGGATGTCAACCCTTTGTCGGATCTGTCATTTATGAATATATTCTCGCATACAGTAGGGTACCTTTTTCTTCTATTGGTGGTGTCCTTTGCTATACAGAAGCTTTTCAGCTGATATAGTCCCACTTGTTCATTTTTGCTTTTGTTTCCCTTGCCCGGGGAGATATGTTCATGAAAAAGTCACTCATGTTTATGTCCAAGAGATTTTTGCCTATGTTTTTTTCTAAGAGTTTTATGGTTTCATGGCTTACATTCAGGTCTTTGATCCATTTCGAGTTTACTTTTGTGTGTGGGGTTAGACAATGATCCAGTTTCATTCTCTTACATGTAGCTGTTCAGTTTGGGGAACACCAACTGTTGAAGAGGCTATCATTTCCCCATTGTATGTCCATGGCTCCTTTGTTGTATATTAATTGACCATATATGTTTGGGTTAATGTCTGGAGACTCTATTCTGTTCCACTGGTCTGTGACCCTGTTCCAGTGCCAGTACCAAATTGTCTTTATTGCTGTGGCTTTGTAGTAGAGCTTGAAGTTGGGGAGCGAGATCCCTCCCACTTTATTCTTCCTTCTCAGGATTGCTTTGACTATTTGGGGTCTTTGGTGGTTCCATATGAATTTTTGAACTATTTGTTCCAGTTCATTGAAGAATGCTGTTGGTAGTTTGATAGGGATTGCATTAAATCTGTAGATTGTTTTGGGCAGGATGGCCATTTTGACAATATTAGTTCTTCCTAGCCAAGAGCATGAGATGAGTTTCCATTTGTTAGTGTCCTCCTGAATTTCTCTTAAGAGTGTCTTGTAGTTTTCAGGGTATAGGTCTTTCACTTCCTTGGTTAGGTTTATTCCTAGGTATTTTATTCTTTTTGATGCAATTGTGAATGTAATTGTTTTCTTTATTTCTCTTTCTATTAGCTCATTGTTAGTGTATAGGAAAGCCTCAGATTTCTGTGTGTTAATTTTGTATCCTGCAACTTTGCTGTATTCTGATATCAGTTCTAGTATTTTGGAGTGGAGTCTTTAGGGTTTTTTATGTATACAATATCATGCCATCAGCAAATAGTGACAGTTTGACCTCTTCTTAACCAATCTGTATTCCTTATATTTCTTTGTTTTGTCTAATTGCTGTGGCTGGGACCTCCAGTACTATGTTGAATAACAGTGGGGAAGAGTAGGCATCCCTGTCTTGTTCCCGATCTTAGAGGAAATGCTTTCAGCTTCTCGCTGTTCAGTATGATGTTGGCTATGGGTTTTTCATATATGGCCTTTATTATGTTGAGGTACTTGCCCTCTATACTCATTTTGCTGAGAGTTTTTATCATGAATGGATATTGAATTTTGTCGAATGTGTTTTCAGCGTCTATGGAGATGATCATGTGATTTTTGTCCTTTTTGTTGATATGGTAGATGATGTTGGTGGATTTTCAAATGTTGTACCATCCTTGCATCCCTGAGATGAATCCCACTTGATCATGGTTATGATCCTCTTGATGTACTTTTGAATTTTGTTTGCTAATATTTTGTTAAGTATTTTTGCATCTATGTTCATCAGGGATATTGGTCTGTAATTTTATTTTTTGGTGGGGTCTTTGCCTGGTTTTGGTATTAAGGTGATGCTGGCTTCATAGAATGAGTCTGGAAGTATTCCCTCTTCTTCTATTTTTTGGAAAATTTTAAGGGGAATGTATATTATGTCTTCTCTGTATGTCTGATAAAACTCCACGGTAAATCCATCTGGCCTGGGAGTTTAGGTCTTGGGTAGTTTTTTGATTACCGTTTCAATTTCTTTGCTCGTAATTGGTTTGTTTAACTTTTGTGTTTCTTCCTTGGTCAGTCTTGGGAGGTTGTATTTTTCTAGGAAGTTGTCCATTTCTTCTAGGTTTTCCAGCTTTTTAGTGTATAGTTTTTTGTAGTATTCTGTAATAATTTGTATTTCTGTGGGGTCTGTCGTGATTTTTCCTTTCTCATTTCTGATTCTGTTGATGTGTGTAGGTTCTCTTTTTCTCTTAATAAGTCTGGCTAGTGGCTCATCTATTTTGTTTATTTTCTCAAAGAACCAGCTCTTGGTTTCATTGATTTTTTCTATTGTTTTATTCTTCTCTATTTTATGTATTTCTTCTCTGATCTTTATTATGTCCCTCCTTCTGCTGACTTTAGGCCTCATTTGTTCTTCTTTTTCTAGTTTCAATAATTGTGTCTTTATTCATTTGGGATTGCTATATATTTTCCCCTTAAAACTGGTTTCCCTGCATCCCACAGAAGTTGGGGCTTTATGTTGTTGTCATTTGTTTCCATATGTTGCTTGATCTCTACTTTGATTTGGTCGTTGATCCACTGATTATTTAGGAGCATGTTGTTAAGCCTTCATGTGTTTGTGAACCTTTTTGCTTTCTTTGTACAATTTGTTTCTAGTTTTATACCTTTGTGGTCTGAGAAGATGGTTGGTAGAATTTCAGTCTTTTTGAATTTACTGAGGCTCTTTTTGTGGCCTAGTATGTGGTTATTCTGGAGAATGTTCCATGTGTGCTTGAGAAGAATGTGTATCCTTTTGCTTTTGGGTGTAGAGTTCTATAGATGTATATTAGGTCCATCTGTTCTAGTGTGTTGTTCAGTGCCTCTGTGTCCTTACTTTTTATCTGTCTGGTGGTTCTGTCCTTTGGAATGAGTGGTGTGTTGAAGTCTCCTAAAATAAATGCATTGCATTCTATTTCCTCCTTTAATTCTGTTAGTATTTGTTTCACATATGTTGGTGCTCCTGTATTGGGTGCATATATATGTATAATGTTTATATCCTCTTGTTGGATTGACCCCTTTATCATTATGTAATGTCCTTCTTTATCTCTTGTGACTTTCTTTGTTTTGAAGTCTATTTTGTCTGATACTCGTACTGCAACTACTACTTTTTTCTCCTTGTTGTTGCATGAAATATCTTTTTCCATCCCTTGACTTTTAGTCTGTACATGTCTTTTGGTTTGAGGTGAGTCACTTGCAAGCAGCATATAGATGGGTCTTGCTTTTTTATCCATTCTATTAGTCTCTGTCTTTTGATTGGTGCATTCATTCCATTTACATTTAGGGTGATTATTGAAAGATATGTACTTATTGCCATTGCAGGCTTTAGGTTCATGGTTACCAAAGGTTCAAGGTTAGCTTTTTTACTTTCTTACTGTTCAACTTAACTCACTTTTTGAGCTATTATAAACACAGTCTGATGATTCTTTATTTCTGTCCCTTCGTATTCCTTCTCCTCCATTCTTTTTATGTTAGGTTTTTGTGTGTGTGTGTGTGTGTGTGTGTGTGCTCTTTTGTGTTTCCTTTGACTGCTTTTGTGGTTAGTTGATTTTATTTTTTGCATTAGTTAGTATTTGATTCTTCTGCTTTCTTTGGTGTGATTTTATTTTCTCTGGTGACATCTGTTTAGCCTTAGGAGTGCTTCCATCTAGAGCATTCCCTCTAAAATACCCTGTAGAGGTGGTTTGTGGGAGGCAAATTCCCTCAACTTTTGCTTGTCTGGGAATTGCTTAATTCCTCCATCATATTTAAATGATAATCGTGCTGGATACAGTATCCTTGGTTCAAGGCCCTTCTGTTTCATTGCATTAAATATATCATGCCATTCTCATCTGGCCTGTAAGGTTTCTGTTGAGAAGTCTGATGATCACCTGATGGGTTTTCCTTTGCAGGTGATTTTTTTTCTCTCCCTGGCTGCCTTTAATACTCTGTCCTTGTCTTTGATATTTTATTATGTGTCTTGGTGTTGTCTTCCTTGGGTCCCTTGTGTTGGGAGTTCTGTGTGCTTCTGTGGTCTGAGAGGCTATTTCCTCCCCCAGTTTGGGGAAGTTTTCAGCAATTATTTCTTCAAAGACTCTTTCTATCCCTTTTTCTCTCTCTTCTTCTGGTACCCCTATAATGCAGATATTGTTCTGTTTCGATTGGTCACACAGTTCTCTTAATATTCTTTCATTCTTGGAGATCCTTTTATCTCTCTCTGCATCAGTTTCTCTGAATTCCTGTTCTCTGATTTCTATTCCATTAATGGCCTCTTGCATCTCATCCATTCTGCTTTTAAGTCCTTCCAGAGATTGTTTTATTTCTGTGTTCTCCCTCCTTAGCACTTGGATATTTCTCTGCAAGTCCATCAGCATAGTTATGACCTTTGTTTTGAATTCTTTTTCAGGAAGATTGGTTAAATCTATCTCCTCAGATTCCCTCTCAGGGGAGGATGTCTGGGTTATTCTGGTCTGTAGCAAATTCTTCTGCCTTTTCATGGCGGTAAAGGTAGTTGTAAGCAGTTGGCGCTTGTGTCAGCTGGGAGAACCAAGACTCTTTCCACTTGCTCCTGGCCTTCCTTTCCTGGGAGAAAGGTGACCCCTAGTGGCTTGTGCTGGGCAGCTGCATGTAGACGGGGTCTCTCATTCTTGCCCAGCCTCTGTGGAGCTGTGCGCAGTTGCTGTGGGCATGGCTGGCCTCAGGCTGCTGCTCTGCTATGGCAGGGCCATGCCGAAGGGGGAATAAGTGGGAGGCTGTTTGTCTCTGTGAGGGGCCTCAGAGCTGCCCTGCCGCCCAGGGGGTTAGGGCGCCTGGAGTTCTCTGAGATTCCCAGCTGCTGGGCTGAGTGTGCCAGGGTGCTTTTGTCCAGCTGTGAGGCCTCTGTCCCTCTAAAACTTTCAGAAAGCACTCGCTTTTCTTTTGTCCCTGGGGCAATGGCGGCGGGGACCTGCTTGCAGGTTTTACTCTCCCGTTTCCCTAGTATCCAGCACACCATGCACTGTGTGTCAGCGCTCCCAGTGCGGATTCCTAGGGCTGGATATTTAAAAGTCCTGAGCTCCCTGTCCCTCTTCGCCCCAACTCCTCTTCTGCTGGGGAGCTGGGGTGGGTGGAGTGGTCAGGTCCCTCCGGGCCGTTGCTTGTATCTTACCCCCTTCGTGAGGTGCTGGGTTCTTGCAGGTGTAGATGTAGTCTGGCTGTTGTCCTGTATCTTCTGGTCTGTCTTTTAGGAATAGTTATATTTGTTGTATTTTCAAAAATGTATGTTTTTGTTAGGAGATTTCTGCTGTCCTCATGCTGCCATCTTCTAATCTTTCAAAACTTATTTGTGAGACAAGTTCTCAAATCTACTTTACTTTTCTGTTTTCTTACTCTTTGCCTTTGTCTTGAGTCATTGGAAGCCATCTACAGTTCACACTATAATCTGATTTCTGAGTTTATTGCTTTCTTTCAATACTTTGCTAGAACCCGTGCTCCCTATATAATGTGTCATTTTCTGGCTTTTTCCCCCATAGAGCTTTAAGCATATCAGGTATGTGGTTTACCTTCTGAGAGCCATCAACATATTTTCTAAATATTTTCCACTGCATGAAGTGGATCATCAACTTTTTATTCTCTATTCTGAAGTTCCTCCTTGCAAGCAGAGTGAAGATTTAGCTAGCAAATACAACTTGTTTAGGTTTTCCCTGTGACAGCAGTCCGCTTCTGGTAGCAGTTTCTGGTTGGGGACGTAGCCAAGGGACCAGTGTATTTGTAGACTTTTATCTCTATTTTTTAGCCAGTAGTTTGCTACCACTCATATCCTGAGGCTTAGGCCACTTGGCATCCCATAGGCAAATTAGTTCTTTTTGTATTTTTATCCTTTAAGGAAAGTTAGTTCTTTTGTATCTTTATCATTTATTTTATATTGTAGCTTTCTTCCCTTTGCTAAATTTGTAACTTTTAAATATATTTTCTGCCTTCAAAAAACATGTTGAAATCTTTTTTGTCTGCTTGGGTGCCCTCTTCAATTTGTGGCCTTGTGATTCATATATATATATATATATAACCTTTTAAATAAAAATTTCCATTTTGAGATAACTAATTAATATGCAGTTATAAGAAATAATGCAGGGAGATCCCATTTAACTTTTATCCAGTTTTGTCCAAAGTTAACATCTTGAAAAATTATAGTACAATACAAAGATCAGGACATTGGCATTGTGATAGTCAAGATGCAGAATATTTCTGTCAACATAAGGATCTTCAGTGTTACCCTTTGATAGCTACACTGCCTTCTCCCTGTATCCAGTGTTTTCTTAACCCCTGGCAATGATTAATCTGTTCTCCTGTTTCTATAATTTTGTCTTTTCAAGGTTGATGTAAATGGAATCACACATTCTGGATTGGCTTTTTTGCTCAGCAAAATTCTCTGGGGATTTGTCTGGTTGTTGCATGTCCAAATAGTTTCTTTTTACTAATTTTTTATTGCTGATTAGTATTTTATGGCATGGATGTACCATGATTTGTATAATCATTTGCCAACTGAAGGGCATCTAGTTGAATAAAGCTGTTAACAAACATTTGTGTGCAGGTTTTTGTATGACCATACGACTTCATTTCTCTGGGATAAATAAATGTCCTGGAGTGCAGTTGTTGGGTCCCGTGATAGTCACAAGTGTAGTTTTTTAAGAAAATGATTTTTTTAGAGTATAAGTACTATTTTATTTTCCTACCAATAATGTAAGGATAATACCCAATTCCTCCTTATCCTCACCTGCATTTTGTTGTTGACACTATTCTTTATTTTAGTCATTTCTGATTTATTGTTGAGTTTTGAGAATTCTTACTCTAGATACTAGTCCTTTGTCAGATATGTGGTTTGTAAATATTTTCTCCTGGTTGGTAGCTTGTCCTTTTTTTTTTCATTTGCAGAGCAAGAGTTTTTATATTTATGAGATCCAATTTATAAATTTTTCCACTTGGGAATCATGCCTTTGGTGTCAAGTTTAAGAACTCTTTGCTTAGGCCTAAATCCTAAAGGTTTTCTCCTATGCTTTGTTTTTCCCCTAAAAATTTTATAGTTTTAGGTTATGCTCTTAAATCCATGAACTACTGAATTAATTTTTGTGTAAATTGTGGAACTTAAATTGAGGTTAGTGTTTTTTCATATTTCTCTTGCACATTTTCTATAAGCTACTCAGATCTTCTTCACCCACTGAGTGTCCTGTTGCTGCTGAGTTGGCATTAGGCTGGACTATGCTAGTGGATAAAGCAGTTTGTGGCAGGCCTCTCAACCTGAGCACTTACACTTGAGGCTGGAGAAGTCTCTTTTGTGGGAGGTGGCCTGTGTACTGTGGGGTGTTTAGTAGCATCCTGGCCCCTTCCCACTAGAAGTCAGTAGCATCCCCACAGTTAGGGCAACCAGAAATGTCTCCAAGCATTGCCAGAAGTCCTCTGGGCAGCCAAATCACCCCATTTGAGAAACACTGATGTATGGCTGCCTCTCGGCCAGCTTTCTGCCACAGCTTGGTCAGCCTACTCCCATCTGGTTTCTGCATGTTGCCAGTCCTGCTCATGGCCTCCTTCCCTGGACTGTCCTCTCTTCAGCTAATGAGGTGGAAAGTTGCCAAGTGAAAGGTGGAATCAGTGGGGAATAGGGCACAGCTGGCATCAGGTGTGGCCCTGGGTAGTGATGAGCAGTGCAACACACAGATGGGTGTGTTTTTTGGTGGCAGCTAATGATTAGACTTAAAAACAAATATTACTTGACACGAAAGTGAACTGACAATGACACTGGTGGTCCTAGCACACTAATCAGGTATGTGGCCTCTGCATGTTGTCTGAAGCCTGCCTTGAGAGTCTGGGATTTTGAAAGAAAGCTCCAGGGGTGTTTCCGTCTTAATGTTTTTATTTGAAAGAACAGGGAAAAAAGAAACTGCTTCCTGATGAACTTTCATATTCACTTTAAATTTCACTTTTGAGGTGACTTTAGTGGCTAGATAGTGTTTTTCCCTGTGGGAAATGAGGTGGGAAAATGCATAAATAGGAAGCAGCAAAGGTTTAATGAGTGCGACTGGGATGGTGCCATGCTCTCAGGAAGCATTCAGAGTGCTGAGGAAGCAAGGAAGTCGCTGCGAATGATACCACCGTGCAGGGAATGGTGACTCTCGGGCGGGGGGAGGTGGGCAAGGAGAGATCTCATAGACGACCTTGAGACTTGGAATCGGTGTTCACAGTCCTTATTTATATTAATTTTCAATCAATCAGTGTTATTAACTTTATTATTTTGGGCTTTATGAATTTTTACCTAGACAAAGTCATCCTGAATGCCCATTTTTTTTTTGAGAGGGCATCTCATATTTATTGATCAAATGGTTGTTAACAACAATAAAATTCAGTATAGGGGGGTCAATGCTCAATGTACAATCATTAATCCATCTCAAGCCTAATTCTCGTCAGTCTCCAATCTCCTGAAGCATAACGAACAAGTTCTTACATGGTGAATGAATTCTTACATAGTGAATGAATTCTTACGTGGTGAACAGTACAAGGGCAGTCATCACAGAAACTTTCGGTTTTGATCACGCATTATGAACTATAAACAATCAGGTCAAATATGAATATTCGTTTGATTTTTATACTTGATTTATATGTTGATCCCACATTTCTCCCTTTATTATTATTATTATTTTTATTTTTAATAAAATGCTGAAGTGGTAGATAGATGCAAGATAAAGGTAGAAAACATAGTTTAGTGCTGTAAGAGGGCAAATGTAGATGATCAGGTGTGTGCCTGTGGACTAAGTATTAATCCAAGCTAGACAAGGGCAGCAAAACATCCACGGATGCAGAAGATTTCTCTCAAAGCAGGGGGGATGAGGTTCTGAGCCTCACCTCTGTTTATCCCCAATTTCTCACCTGATGGCCCCCCTGCGACTGTACCTGTCTTAGGTTGTTCCTCCCTTGAGGAATCTTACCCGTCTCTGGCTAACCAGTCATCTTCCGGGGCCATACAGGGAAATGTAAAGTTGGTAAGTGAGAGAGAAGCCATATTGTTTGAAAAGGTTAGCTTTTTACTTCTTTGCAGATTTATGCCCTGTGGCTTCTATGCCCAGCACTTGTCTCGAGGTATCTTTACCACCTGGAGGAATTATGATACTCGGTAAATTCAATATGAGGCATGAATTCTATTTAAGGGTTGTAATTAGGAAGGAAGAAGAAAAGCTATAGAGGTAGCATATGGAAGAAAACATGGGAGGATTGATTATTTCTTTGACATATCTTCTTGTAGAGTACCTTAAGCATGTATAGGTTTTGAACTACTAACTAATTTGCACACACATATTAACACAATAGGAATACGGTGACATAAACAGAGCAAATCTATAATTACCATCCATCTCCAGTGAAGCCAAGAAAACCATTTAGGCACCCTAGGCATTTGTGAAAATTTGTCTATGATATGATGGATATTGTCCAACTGTACTTTAACAGTCTGAGAAAACTCAGACAAATTAAAGCAGCCCATTTCTGGGATCTGTTCACATCCCATATGTTCTTTTAACCGTAGATAGTCTATAGTCATAAGATTTTGGAGTGCTACAACTTGCACCCCTCCCAACTCCTGGTTGAGTTCCAACAGTACAGATCCGGTTAAATTCGTTGTCTCACTGTATGCACATGCCAGCCTAGACATCTCCCTCCTCATTCCAATGGCAAGTCCAGGAAACGGTGGGGTGGACGCAGCCACAACCGCAGCATCACCCAGATCCCTGTGGAGGCTTTTTGATGATCATCCCCCGGCACGAGTCCTCCAGAGAGTGCTGATGCCGGAAGCTCCTCCTCATATCGTATCTTAGTTCATTTTCTGGGTATCCAAGCTAGGCCTTGATCTTCTGCATAGAAACAAACAGACCCTTTGCCCACACTTTGACATGCCCTCTATACCACTGTGCAGAACTCATTGGAGGTCAGCACACAGGGACTACTTTTTTTTTTTTTTTATTAAGAGAAAGGAATATTATCAGAAAAGAGTACCTCCATAGCTGATCATCTGACACCCTTTAAGTGATCAACATTAAGGATATTTAAAGCATGCGTTGATCTTTGATTTACCAATAGTTTTATCCTATCAAGGAGTAATCCCTCTTTTCTTTCTTTCTCTTTCTTTCTTTCTTTCTTTCTTTCTTTCTTTCTTTCTTTCTTTCTTTCTTTCTTTCTTTCTTTCTTTCTTTCTTTCTCTCTCTCTCTCTTTCTCTCTCTCTCTCTCTCTCTCTCTCTCTCTCTCTCTCTCTCTCTCTCTCTCTCTCTCTCTCTCTCTCTCTCTCTCTCTCTCTCTCTCTCTCTCTCTCTCTCTCTCTCTCTCTCTCTCTTTCTTTCTTTCTTTCTTTCTTCTTTTTTTAATCTTTAATCTACACTTACATGAAGAGTACTATGTTTACTATGCTCTCCCCTATGTCAGGTCCCCCCTAACAACCACATTACAGTTACTGTCCATCAGCTTAGCAAAATGTTGTAGAATCCCTACTTGTCCTCTCTGTGTTGTGCAGCCCATCCTCCCCTTTCTCCCTCCCCCCCATGCATGCTAATCTTAATACCCCACTTCTTCTCCCCCCCCCCATCCCTCCCTGCCCACCCATCCTCCCCACTTCCTTTCCCTTTGGTACCTGTTAGTCCATTTTTGGGTTCTGTAATTCTGCTGCTGTTTTGTTCCTTCAGTTTTTCCTTTGTTCTTATACTCCTCAGATGAGTGAAATCATTTGGTATTTCTCTTTCTCCACTTGGCTTATTTCACTGAGCATAATACTCTCCAGCTCCATCCATGTTGCTGCAAATGGTTGGATTTTTCCACTTCTTATGGCTGAGTAGTATTCCATTGTGTATATGTACCACATCTTCTTTATCCATTCATTTAGGTTGCTTCCAATTCTTGGCTATTGTAAATAGTGCTGCGATAAACATAGGGGTGCATCTGTCTTTCTCAAACTTGATTGCTGCGTTCTTAGGGTAAATTCCTAGGAGTGGAATTCCTGGGTCAAATGGTAGGTCTGTTTTGAGCATTTTGATGAACCTCCAAACTGCTTTCCACAATGGTTGAACTAATTTACATTCCCACCAGCAGTGTAGGAGGGTTCCCCTTTCTCCACAGCCTCGCCAACATTTGTTGTTTGTCTTTTGGATGGCAGCTATCCTTACTGGTGTGAGGTGATACCTCATTGTAGTTTTAATTTGCATTTCTCTGATAATTAGCGATGTGGAGCATCTTTTCATGTGTCTGTTGGCCATCTGTATTTCTTTTTTAGAGAACTGTCTATTCAGTTCCTCTGCCCATTTTTTAATTGGGTTATTTGTTTTTTGTTTGTTGAGGCACGTGAGCTCTTTATATATTCTGGACGTCAAGCCTTTATCAGATCTGTCATTTTCAAATATATTCTCCCATACTGTAGGGTTCCTTCTTGTTCTATTGATGGTGTCTTTCGCTGTACAGAAGCTTTTCAGCTTAATGTAGTCCCACTTGCTCATTTTTGCTGTTGTTTTCCTTGCCCGGGGAGATATGTTCAAGAAGAGGTCACTCATGTTTATGTCTAAGAGGTTTTTGCCTATGTTTTTTTCCAAGAGTTTAATGGTTTCATGACTTACATTCAGGTCTTTGATCCATTTTGAGTTTACCTTTGTATATGGGATGAGCCGATGGTCCAGTTTCATTCTCCTACATGTAGCTGTCCAGTTTTACCAGCACCATCTGTTGAAGAGACTGTCCTTTTGCCATTGTATGTCCATGGCTCCTTTATCAAATATTAATTGACCATATTTGTTTGGGTTAATTTCTGGAGTCTCTAATCTGTTCCACTGGTCTGTGGCTCTGTTCTTGTGCCAGTACCAAATTGTCTTGATTACTATGGCTTTGTAGTAGAGCTTGAAGTTGGGGAGTGAGATCCCCCCTATTTTATTCTTTTTTTTTCAGGATTGCTTTGGCTATTCGGGGTGTTTGGTGTTTCCATATGAATTTTTGAATTATTTGTTCCAATTCATTGAAGAATGTTGCTGGTAATTTGAGAGGGATTGCATCAAATCTGTATATTGCTTTGGGCAGGATGGCCATTTTGACGATATGAATTCTTCCTAGCCATGAGCATGGATGAGTTTCCATTTATTAGTGTCCCCTTTAATTTCTCTTAAGAGTGGCTTGTAGTTTTCAGAGTATAAGTCTTTCACTTCTTTGGTTAGGTTTATTCCTAGGTATTTTATTCTTTTTGATGCAATGGTGAATGGAATTGTTTTCCTGATTTCTCTTTCTATTGATTCATTGTTAGTGTATAGGAAAGCTACAGATTTCTGTGTGTTAATTTTGTATCCTGCAACTTTGCTGTATTCTGATATCAGTTCTAGTAGTTTTGGAGTGGAGTCTTTAGGGTTTTTTATGTACAGTATCATATCATTTGCAAATAGTGACAGTTTAACTTCTTCTTTACCAATCTGGATTCCTTGTATTTCTTTGTTTTGTCTGATTGCCGTGGCTAGGACCTCCAGTACTATGTTAAATAACAGTTGGGAGAGTGGGCATCCCTGTCTTGTTCCCGATCTCAGAGGAAAAGCTTTCAGCTTCTCGCTGTTCAGTATAATGTTGGCTGTGGGTTTATCATATATGGCCTTTATTATGTTGAGGTACTTGCCCTCTATTCCCATTTTGCTGAGAGTTTTTATCATGAATGGATGTTGAACTTTGTCAAATGCTTTTTCAGCATCTATGGAGATGATCATGTGGTTTTTGTCTTCTTTTTGTTGATGTGGTGGATGATGTTGATGGATTTTCGAATGTTGTACCATCCTTGCATCCCTGGGATGAATCCCACTTGGTCATGGTGTATGATCCTTTTGATATACTGTTGAATTCTGTTTGCTAATATTTTATTGAGTATTTTTGCATCTACATTCATCAGGGATATTGGTCTGTAATTTTCTTTTTTGGTGGGGTCTTTGCCTGGTTTTGGTATTAGGGTGATGTTGGCTTCATAGAATGAGTTTGGGAGTATTCCCTCTTCTTCTATTTTGTGGAACACTTTAAGGAGAATGGGTATTATATTTTCCCTGTGTGTCTGATAAAATTCCAAGGTAAATCCGTCCGGCCCCGGGGTTTTGTTCTTGGGTAGTTTTTTGATTACCGTTTCAATTTCGTTGCTTGTAATTGGTTTGTTTAACTTTTGTGTTTCTTCCTTGGTCAGTCTTGGGAGGTTGTATTTTTCTAGGAAGTTGTCCATTTCTTCTAGGTTTTCCAGCTTGTTGGCATATAGGTTTTCATAGTAGTCTTTAATAATTCTTTGTATTTCTGTGGAGTCTGTTGTGATTTTTCCATTCTCATTTCTGATTATGTTGATTTGTGTTGATTCTCTTTTTCTCTTAATAAGTTTGGCTAGAGGCTTATCTATTTTGTTTATTTTCTCAAAGAACCAGCTCTTGGTTTCGTTGATTTTTGCTATTGTTTTATTCTTCTCAATTTTGTTTATTTCTTCTCTGATCTTTATTATGTCCCTCCTTCTGCTGACTTTAGGCCTCATTTGTTCTTCTTTTTCCAGTTTCAATAATTGTGATGTTAGACTATTCATTTGGGATTGTTCTTCCTTTTATAAATATGCTTGGATTGCTATATACTTTCCTCTTAAGACTGCTTTCGCTGTGTCCCATGGAAGTTGGGGCTTAGTGTTGTTGTTGTCATTTGTTTCTATATATTCCTTGATCTCTATTTTGATTTGTTCATTGATCCATTGATTATTTAGCAGCATGTTGTTAAGCCTCCATGTGTTTGTGAGCCTTTTTGTTTTCTTTGTAGAATTTATTTCTACTTTTATACCTTTGTTGTCTGAAAAATTGGTTGGTAGAATTTCAATATTTTGGAATTTACTGAGGCTCTTTTTGTGAGCTAGTATGCGGTCTATTCTGTAGAATGTTCCATGTGTACTTGAGAAGAATGTATATCCTGTTGCTTTTGGATGTAGAGTTCTATAGATGTCTATTAGGTCCATCTGTTCTAGTGTGTTGTTCAGTGCCTGTGTGTCCTTAGTTATTTTCTGCCCGGTGGATCTATCCTTTGGGGTGAGTGGTGTGTTGAAGTCTCCTAAAATGAATGCATTGCAGTCTATTTCCCTCTTTAGTTCTGTTAGTATTTGTTTCACATATGCTGGTGCTCCTGTATTGGGTGCGTATATATTTAGAATGGTTATATCCTCTTGTTGGACTGAGCCCAATTGCAAACAAAGTGTATGTTGTCATTTATTTAGGTATTTAATTCCTTTTAGCAGTGCTTTATAGTTTTCAGTGTATGAGGCATGTTTGTTTTTTGTTAAAAGTATTCATAATTGCTCTGTTTTTTGACATTAAAACATTTTTTAAAATTTCATTTTCTTCTTGTTGCTTTTATCATTATGTAGTATCCTTCTTTATCTCTTCTTGTTACTTTCTTTGTTTTGAAGTCTATTTTTTCTGATATTAGTACTGCAACCCCTGCTTTTTTCTCGCTGTTGTTTCCCTGAAATATGTTTTTCCATCCCTTGACTTTTAGTCTATGCTTGTCTTTGGGTTTAAGGTGAGTTTCTTCTAAGCAGCATATAGATGGTTCTTGCTTTTTTATCCATTGTATTACTCTGTGTCTTTTGATTGGTGCATTAAGTCCATTTACATTTAGGGTGACTATTGAGCGATATGTACTTATTGCCATTGCAGGCTTTAGATTCATGGTTACCAAAGGTTCAAGGTTAGCTTCTTTAGTATCTTACTGCCTAACTTAGCTCGCTTATTGAGCTGTTATATACACTGTCTGGAGGTTCTTTTCTTCTCTCCCTTCTTATTCCTCCTCCTCCATTCTTCATATGTTGGGTGTTTTGTTCTGTGCTCTTTTTAGGAGTGCTCCCATCCAGAGCAGTCCCTGTAGGATGCCCTGTAGAGGTGGTTTGTGGGAAGCAAAATCCCTCAGCTTTTGCTTGTCTGGGAATTGTTTAATCCCGCCATCATATTTAAATGATAGTTGTGCTGGATACAGTATCCTTGGTTCAAGGCCCTTCTGTTTCATTGCATTAAGTATATCATGCCATTCTCTTCTGGCCTGCAGGGCTTCTATCGAGAAGTCTGATGATAGCCTGATGGGTTTTCCTTTATAGGTGACCTTTTTCTCTCTAGCTGCCTTTAAAACTCTTTCCTTGTCCTTGATCCTTGCCATTTTAATTACTATGTGTCTTGGTGTTGTCCTCCTTTGATCCTTTCTGTTGGGGGTTCTGTGTAATTCCATGGTCTGTTCGATTATTTCCTCCCCCAGTTTGGGGAAGTTTTCAGCAATTATTTCTTCAAAGAGACTTTCTATCCCTTTTCCTCTTTCTTCTTCTTCTGGTACCCCTATAATACGAATGTTATTCCTTTTGGCTTGGTCACATAGTTCTCTTAGTGTTGTTTCATTCCTGGAGATCCTTTTATCTCTCTCTATGTCAGCTTCTATACATTCCTGTTCTCTGGCTTCTATTCCTTCAATGGCCTCTTGCATCTTATCCATTGTGCTTATAAATCCTTCCAGGGATTGTTTCACTTCTGTGATCTCCTTCCTGACATCTATGATCTCCCTCCGGACTTCATCCCATTGCTCTTGCATTTTTCTCTGCATCTCATCCCATTGCTCTTGCATTTTTCTCCGCATCTCTGTCAGCATGTTCATGATTTTTATTTTGAATTCTTTTTCAGGAGGACTGGTTAGGTCTGTCTCCTTCTCAGGTGTTGTCTCTGTGATCTTTGTCTGCCTGTAGTTTTGCCTTTTCATGGTGATAGAGATAGTTTGCAGAGCTGGTACAAGTGGTCACTGGAAGAACTTCCCTTCTTGTTGGTTTGTGGCCTTCCTCTCCTGGGAGAATAGCGACCTATAGGGGCTTATGCTTGTCAGCTGTGCACAGACAGGGCTTCTGCTACCTGCCCATTTGCTATGGAGTTTATCTCCGCTGTTGCTGTGGGCGTGGCCTGGCTGGGGCTGCTCCTCCAAAGTGGTGGAGCCCTGTTGGAGGGGGAGCGGCCCGGAGGCTATTTATCTCCGTAAGGGGCCTCTGTGCTCCCTGTTGCCCAGGGGGTTAGAGTGCCCAGAGATCCCCAGATTCCCTGCCTCTGATCTAAATGTCCTGTCCTGCCCCTTTAGGACTTCCAAAAAGCACTCTCCAAACCAAAACAACAACAGAACAATGAGAGAGGGAACAGAAAAAAAAAGGAAAAAAAAAGCGATTTTTTTTTTCCTCAGGCGCCGTTCCCAGGCACCCACTCACTGTTCCTGCTGCTCTGCCTCCCTAGCACCGGGGTCCCTGTCCCTTCAAGGCTTCCAAAAAGCACCTGCCCACCAGTCCCGCAGGGAAAAACACGCGATGTTCTTTGTCTTCAGGCGCCGGTCCCAGGCACCCGCTCACCAGTCCTGCCGCCCTGCCTCCCTAGCACTGGGGTCCCTGTCCCTTTAAGGCTTCCAAAAAGCACTCACCAAAAAGAGAAAATAAAAGGGGGAAAAACGCACAATTTCCTCCGTCCTCAGGCGCCAGTCTCAGGCAACTGCCCACCGGTCCCGCAGGGAAAACGCGCGATATTCTTTGTCCTCAGGCGCCGGTCCCAGGCACCCGCTCACCGGTCCCACCGCCCTGCCTCCCTAGCTACGGGGTCCCTGTCCCTTTAAGGCTTCCAAAAAGCACTCACCAAAAAGAGAAAAAAAAACGGGAAAAACACGCGATTTCCTCCGTACTCAGGCGCCTGTCTCAGGCACCCGCCCACCGGTCCCATAGGGAAAAATGCGATAATCTTTGTCCTCAGGCGCTGGTCCCAGGCACCTGCTCACCGGTCCCGCCGCCCTGCCTCCCTAGCAATGGGATCCCTGTCCCTTTAAGGCTTCCAAAAAGCACTTGCCAAAAAGAGAATAAAAAACGGGAAAAACGCGCAATTTCCTCCGTCCTCAGGCACCGGTCTCAGGCACCCACCCACTGGTCCCGTAGGGAAAAATGCGCGATAATCTTTGTCCTCAGGCGCTGGTCCCAGGCACCCGCTCACCGGTCCCGCTGCCCTGCCTCCCTAGCAACGGGGTCCCTGTCCCTTTAAGGCTTCCAAAAAGCACTCGCCAAAAAAAAAAAAACCGCTCCGGTTTCTTTCCACCTGCCGGGAGCCGGGGGGAGGGGCGCTCAGGTCCCGCCGCGCTGGAGCTTGTATCTTACCGCCTTTGCAAGGCGCTGGGTTCTTGCAGGTGTGGGTGTGGTCTGGATGTTGTCCTGTGTCCTCCGGTCTCTATTTTAGGAAGAATTTTCTTTGTTATATTTTCATAGCTCTATGTGTTTTTGGGTGGAGATTTCCACTGCTCTACTCATGCCGCCATCCTGGCTCCGCCTCCCTGAATGCCCATTTTTATAAGCTTTATTCTTTTAACATTTATTGCTTAACGTTTCCCATTTTTAATAACTTCTAATGACTGCATATTGCATTTTATTAACATATAGCTTATTTAATATATATAAATATGTAGATATAAATAAATATCTACTATAAATACCATCTTTGGGCATACATTTTAATCCACATTTCAAATGATTTAAGATAGTGTCAAGTAGAAACACTGGGTGAGATGATGTAGATATTTTTAAAACTCTTGATTCATATTACTTACTGAACTGCTTTACTGAAAGGTTTTAACACTCCCACTAGCAGGGTATTGAGTGGCCATGTTAGGACATCCTTTGCCAATGTTGGGTGTTTTTAAAAAAGAAAGTACCTGATTTAACAGGTGGAAAACATCTCATTGTTGTCTTTCTTTGCTTGTTTAAATTATTAGTGAATTTTTAATGAAGTTGGTTTGTTCTTATTTTTCCCTTTAAATCTTTATTAGCTTCTTTTGTAAATCGGCTGTACATCTCCCTTTCCCAGTAATCTTTTGGGATTTTACTGCTTTTTTCCCCTGATTCCTTTATATAGTTGATATATTTAAGAAAGTAACCTTATGTGTTATATTTGTCAAAAAGACCTTTCCAGTTTTCAGTTATTTCTTTCACTTTATGTGTAACTTATTTTGATATGATTTCAGACTAAAAGAAAAAATATAGGAGTACAAAGAATTACCACATATCCTTTACTACAATTCACCAGTTGTTTATATTAGCTTTATCATACTCTGCATATATACATATGCATTTTTTTTTTCTGATTCATTTGAGTTCAGTTGTATATTTCCTAAAACCAGGGCATTCTCTTATGTAACCACAGTAAAATTGTCAGGGAATTTAATAAATGATACAGTGTTGTTATCTAAGTCACAGTTCACATTGCATTTTTAACCATTGCCCCTACTATAAATTCTTTTATTGTTCTTTTGCTTTTCTTGTCCAGTGTCCAGTGAAAATCACACTGAATTTTTTTTTATCTGCATGATGTATATTATCTTTGCCAAGGATTATGTGATCTTGTGCCAAAACTTAGACAACCATTTGGAATGGATGGAGATGATGAAGTCTTGTCCTTATAGCATGGCCACATGCTATTGCTGTTAGGTGGTGTAAAACACCAAGTTGGTGTAGTTAATAAAATGAGCTATGATATAAGGGATTGTTAATAAGTCAAGCTCCCCAAATGAAGTGCTGTGGGAAGTCTGAGTTACTGATTGCTGAAAAATGGGGTGGTGAATAACAGGCAAGGGGAGCTTGTTTCTTTAGTTTCCTTTGATCTGAAATCGTTTTCAACCTCTTTGTCATTTTTGACATTGGTATTTTTGAAGAGTACAGACTGGTATTTTTGAAGAGTACAGACTGGTTGTTTTCTAGAATGTCCCTCAATTTATGCTTGTCTGAAGTTTCCTCATGATTGGATTGAGGTTATACATTTTAGACAGGGATAACACAAAAGCTGTTTTTGTTTTTCTCAGTATAATGTATTAGGAGCCACCTGATGATAGTTCCAATATTGGTGATAACATTAAATACCTGTTTAATTTGCTATCTGCTAGAGTTCTTCACTGCCAAGATACAGTTTTTCCCTTTGAAGTTAATAATTATTGACATAAAAATATCCTGTTCCTCATCAAACTTTCACCTTCTAGTTTTAGCATCCAATAATGATTTTCCAACTCCATTCTTTCTTCTGTGTTTATTAATTGGCATTCTGCTATTAAGAAGAGCTTTCCTTCTCTCCCCTTATTTGAATGATTCATAGATATAGTCTTACTTAGTGGCCTATAATTCATTACTCTATTTTGATACTCCAGTTGTTACAAATTTGGTCCGTGTGAGCTTTTTGAAGATGGCTCCTGTACCCTTTTTATGTTTCCACAAATGCTTTGAGCACTTACATGCTTTCTTGCACAAAAAGATGCTCCAGGCTCAGTTTGTATGCCTCAGCCCTGGAATCAACTCTTCTCCAAGGAGCCTTGTTCCTATTAATGGAGAACAAGATCTGAGTGTATGATGTATTAATGCAACCAATGTGTCATTACATCTAGGCCTTGTTAGTGGACAGAGCCAGTATATATATTTTTATGTGTATATATATATACACATGCACAACATCTGTATTTTTTTACTTATATATCTATACTTATATATGTATACATATTAACTGATGTAATATTGATATTAATGTTGAACACCATTCTAGTGTCACTTCTTAATATTGAAATTTGTCAGATACTTTCACATCTTTCTTATTCATGGTGCAAAGATATTTTCCTATGTTTATTTTTAGGAGTTTTATAGATTTAGGTTTAATTCTCTGATCCATCTCAAACTATTTTTTGTTTATGGTATGAGATAGGGGTTGATGCTCATCTTTTTTTCTGTGTGGATATCCAGTTGCTCCAGCCCTATTTGTTGAAAAGACTTTCCATTTCCTATTGAATTGCTTTGGTGCCTCTTCTGAAAATTAATTGACCATCTAAGTATGAATATATTCCTGAACTCTGTAGTCTGATCTATTTGTCATTCCTTAAACCTGGACCATACTATGGTAATTCCTGTAGCTTTACAATAAGTCTTGAAGTCTGTAGTGTAAGTCCTTCAATTTTATTATTTTTCAAAATTGTTTGGCTGTCATAGATCCTTCAAATTTCCATATAAATTTTATAATCCAGTGACCGACCAGTTTCTATAAAAATGCCTGGTAAGAAGATGATGGAATTCTGATTTGGGCAGAATCCATATTTTTACAGTTTTGAATCTTCCAAATTGCAAACAAAGTGTATGTTGTCATTTATTTAGGTATTTAATTCCTTTCAGCAGTGCTTTATAGTTTTCAGTGTATGAGGCATGTTTGTTTTTTGTTAAAACTATTCATAATTGCTCTGTTTTTTGACATTAAAACATTTTTTAAAATTTCATTTTCTTCTTGTTGCTTTTATATAGAGATACATTTGAAATTTGTGTATTGACCTTGCATCCTGCAGTCTTGCTAAATTGATTTAGATTAATTTTGGCTAAACTGATTTAGATTTTCTTAGGAGTTTCTTTGTTACCAATTATGTAGCTTATGAAAAGAAACAATTTTACAACTTCCTTCCCAATTTTTATACCTAGTTAGGACCTTTTGTGTATTGTTTACTAGAAGTGGTCAAAGTGGGCATACTTGCCATGTTGCTAGTCATAGAGGGAAAATTTTCAGGATTTCATTGTTAAATATGTTTGCTGTGGGTTTACATGGTTACAGACATTTCTTTCCAGTGTGCTGAGGTTTTTTTTTTAACTCAGAATGGATGTTAATTTTTGTCAAATGCCTCTGTTGCATCTCTTATTATGTTAAAGAAATTAATTCTGTTAATGTTAATGTATTATATTAATATAATGTATTATGTTAAAAGACATGTGAACCCAAGTTTATATTCCTGGGATAAACCCCATGTGGGTTTTTTTTTTTTTAAGTTACTAGTTTTGCTTTTTCTGTTAGTTTGCCAAGGATGTCTTCAACAATATTCATAAACTAAGTTCATAATTTGTAATTTTCTTGTAATTTTTCAAGGCTTTGCTTATAGGTTTATGCAAACCACCTAAAAATGAGTCGGGAAGTATTTCCTCCTTCATTTTCTTCCTCATATATTTGATGTAATTCACCAGCGAAACTATCTGAGCTTTGAGTTTTCATTTTGCAAAAAGAAAGCTAACCAGTTCAACTTATTTAATAGATATGTGGCTATTCATATTTTTAAAATTTCATCTTATATCAGTTGTGGAAAGTTGTGTGTTCCTTGTCATTAGTGTTTTTATGGTATTATATTTTTTCATCCTCTTTTACCTGTGTTTTTATATTCAAAGTGCATCTTTTGTAGATATAATATAGTTGGGTCTTGAGTTTTTCTTTTTCTTTCTTTCTCCGCAGTCTATTTCTACTTTTTGATTGGAATATTTAGTTCCTTTATATTTGATATACTTACTAATAGAAAGTTCATCCTCATTATTCATGGGTTCTACATCTGCAAATTTCCCTGCTTGCCAAAATTTATTTGTAACCCCCAAATCAGTATCTGCAGCAGCCTCATGGTCATTCGTGGACATGCACAGAGTATGGAAGGATTTGTCGTCTGGTGCGTGCTCATGACTTAGATTGAACAAGTTGTACTCTGCTTTCTTGTTTCAGTTCTTGCATTGTAAATGTGTCCTTTTTGCAGTCTTCAGTGCCTTCTTTTTCACATGCCATGTATTTATGACTGTTTAAAATTGCCTTCAGCAAAGTGCTGAGGTGTTGTCTAGCCTTTCTAAGTCTAGGAAGCTGTGAAGTGCCTTAATAGAGAAAACAAATGTTAGATAAACTTCCTTCAGGCATGAGTTATAGTGCTATTGGTCATAGTTCAATGTTAATCAACAATATATATTTGCTAATGAATAAGGTGTATTGAAACAGAAACAAACACAAAACAAGGTTATGTATTGATTGGTTGACTAAAGTGTGACCAGAGGCTCACAGGAACCTCACCTGTATTTTCCCTAGGAGCAGTGGTTTCATATTCACTAGTTCAGTATTTGTGGTAACTTATAAAACATAACTCCCATGAATAATGGGAATTGACTGCAGTTGGGTTTAGCTCTCTTTTTTCTTTTTCTGATACACTCTTTTCTCCTCCTTTATAGAGCTAATTGAATGTTTCTTAGTAGATGATTTAGCAATTTTTTTTAGTGGTTGCATTTGCATTTACCACATGCATCCTTATATCCATCTGTCCTAGTCTTAGAGTTAATATTACACCACTTCTCATAAAACATAAGAACCCTTTGCAACATTATACCATTCCCATCCTGTTCATTGTGCTATTGTTATAACAGATTTTATATGTATTTACATTATAAGCCCCAATGTTTTACTTCTTGCATTAAAAGCCAGTATCTTCTAAAGAAATTAAGAGGAGAAAATGATAGTTCTTTATATTACCTATATATTGAACATTTCTGGTACCCTTCATTCCTTTTTGGAGATCTTAGTTTTTATCAGGTATGTAACTTGCTGGGGAAGAATTTCCTTAGTTTTTGTTAATCTGAACATCTTTATTTTGCCTTCATTTTTGAAGGATACTTTTGCTGCATATGGAATTCTGGGCTGAGAGTTTTTCTTTCAGCATTATCGGTATTTCATTGTTTTTTTGCTTTTTTAATGATAAAAAGTCAGCTGTTATTCATATTGTTACTGTTATTGTTGTCATTGTTATTGTTGTTTGTTTCTAGGTGTTTTCAAGATTTTTCTCTTTCTATTTGGTTTCCAGCAGTTTATTATGCTCAAGGGCGGTTCTGTTTATATTGATCTTACTTAGTGTTCACTGAGTTTCTTGGATTTGTAAGTCAATATTTTTAATCAGATTTGGGAAGTTTTTGACTATTGCATCTTCAGATATTTTTCTGCTCCAGATTTACTTTCTTCCAGCTCTGTGTCTCCAGTTATGTGTATGTTTGACTGCTTGATATTATCTCACAGGTTTGTGAGAGTTCATTTTTCTCTAATCTTTTTTTTTCTACTTTTCAGCATGGATAGTTTGTATTTGTCTGTCTTCTGTTTACTGACTTGTCTGCTATCTCCAATCTACTGTTAAGATCATCCAGTGAGTTTTTAATTTTAATTTTAATTCTTTTCAATTCTAGGATTTCCATTCTGTTTCATAATTTTTATTTCTCAATTGAGGTTTCTACTCATTAAGACCATGTTTTCTCATTTTCTCTCACCTGCAGTGGGTAACAGCTGAAATAAACCTATTTTTTCTGATATTATTATAGTTATCCCTGTTTTCTTTTGATTAAGACATAACATCTTTAATTCTTTTGCTTTCAACTTTTTGTGTTGGATATGTCTTGTGTAAGCAGTATAGACCTGGAGCTATTTATATTTTATTAAAAAATCATAATCTTTTAATTGGCCATTTTAATTCAATTTAATTCAAATTAGAATTATTGGTATATTTGCAGTGATACCTGCCATTTTACTTTGCACTTTCTGTTTCCCTTTTCTATGCTCCTTTTCTCTTATTTGTTCTCCTTTAAAAAAATTTGAGGTTTTGCTCTTTTTATTTTTAGGGTTTTTTCTTGTTTGTTTTTATTGGTTTGGGAGTTAACAAAGCTCAAATTATCAATGTCTTAATTGTCTTCCAAGAAAATGCAAGTCTTTAAAATATTTTAACTATAAAGACCTCTCCTTCCTCATGCCTTAACTTAAGCTCTTTTGGTTTTTCAGACTTCTGCTTTTCTCTCATCTGTTTAAACCCACAAATTGCAAACTTACTTGTAGCATGTGAAATGTTTGTTTATATGCATGTTTACGAGTATGTTCATATCATTCCTTTTGGTATTTTATTATCTCCTTTTCTGAGATAACTTTTCATTTTTCTGCAGTTTCTTTAGTGAAGGTCTGTTGGTAATAAACTCTCTGTTATTATTTCCTTGGAAATATGTTTATTTCATCTTAATTCTTGAAGGATAGTTTTGCTGTATGTCCAGTGCTAGATAAGAGTTACATTTTCTCTGTGCTTTGAAGATAATCTCTTGTCTTCTGGCTTTCCTTGTTGCTGACTAGAATTCTCTAGTCAAATCTAATTGTAGTAATCAGTCCTTTCTCTCTGGCTGTTTTAAAATCTTTCCTTTGACTTTATTTTGCATTCTCTGCAGTGTGTCTAGGTATTCAGTTCTTTTTGTCATTTCAGCTCTACTACCAGAACATAATCCTATACAAAACTTAAGCTCCAAGTCACATTTCTTGACAATGTCGTACTTTGCATTTTTATATAGTTTGTAACTAGTGTTATCAAGGTGAAAGAAAGAATAGTTCTTCCTTCTTATCACATCATGTTCAAATCACACACATATTGAAAGAATCACTATGCTAGCAATATCTATGCATTCATTAAGTTGCAGTGGTAAATACTTTAATATTTTTATTTGTTTCATAAGTTGGTACCACTCCATATCATTAGTCAGCCCCTGGCCACATCAGGCTATGGTATAATTAGAAAATGGTACTTTCACTATTTGTTTTTGCAACATATTTATCCCAAATTTCCAAGAAAACATCCTTAGTACAGTCTTTTGCTATTGTCTCAGCAATTCAAGTGTTATTTTGTGTAAGTCTGTGGAGCATTAAAGTTACATGTAAATAACTGAACATCAGCTTCTGTTGGTTTTTTAATTTAATATTCTTCAAAATAATTATTTTGTCTTTGAACTCATTTCTTTTTCATGTAAATAACAAGTAAATTTTAATAGTTCCTTTGCTTTGTAAGCCAGTATAGCCAGTACCTTTTTCCTACACCCTCCTGGAGGTTAATGAGAGCTCCCAGGACAAGCTGAAGCATCTGTTTATCTGTGGCTGTTTGTTTAATGTCTGTGGGCATTGGGAGGACAGAAACGCTGTGTGTTTCATTCACTACTTTTCTCAGCGCCCAGCCCCCTAAATGATGTCTAAATGTTCTATCAGCTTTGGCTGAATTAATAATTGCTGATGTCTGTGCTCACTCATCTTGCTCCTTCAGGAACAGATGCATTCGTTTCCTAGGGCTGCTGAAACAATCACTGCAAACCAGGGGGCTTAAAACAGCAGACATTTATCCTCTCCCAGTGCTGGAGGCTAAAAGTCTGGAATGAAGGTGTTGACAGGGCCACCTCCCTCTAAGGCTCTAGGGGAGGGCCCTTCCTTATCTCTCTCTTTTAGCTTCCCACGTTGCTGGCAGTTTTTATTTGTTTCATAAGTTGGTACCACTCCATATCATTAGTCAGTCCCTGACCGCATCAGGCTGTGGTATAATTAGAAAATGGTACTTTTAGTATTTTTTTTGTAACATATTTACCCCAAATTTCCAAGAAAATATCCTTAGTACAGTCTTTTGCTATTGTGTCAGCAATTCAAGTGTTATTTTTGTGTAAGTCTGTGGGGCATTAAAGTTACATGTTGGCTTCCTTGGCTTGTAGATGTGTCACTCCAGTCTCTGCGTCTTGTCACCTGACATTCTTCCCCTGTGTCTCTGTGTCTTTTCTCATAAGCACACATGCCATCTTGAATTAAGAGCTCACTCTACTCCAGTCTGACCTCATCCCAGTTTAACTATCATGTTGCCCAATGGTTTTATGAACAAAGAGGACGTGCTGACAGGAATAGAGATTATGCATGGGCTCAGCACATGGACTTCTGTTCACCAAGGCTGGCCCTGTTATGGCCACTGCTGAGTGCCTAGTCTCCCAGCAGCAGAGCCCAACACTAAGGCCTCAGTGTGCCACCATTTCTCAGGGTAATCAGCCAGCTACCTGAAAGCAGATTACACTGGACTCTGTCACGGAAAGAACAGTAAGAGCAGTGTTTTTTTCATGCTAGAATAGATACTATATATTCATTTGCTTTCCCTGCACACAGTGCCTCTACCAAAGCTACTAGCCATGGACCTACAGAATGCCCTACCCACTGTCAGGAAGTCTACACAGCATTGTTTCTGATTAAAAAACTCACTTTGAGGCAAATGATTTCTGGCAGTGGGCTCATGCTCCTACTCTTTACTGGTCTGAACATATCCCTCATCATCCTGAAGCAGCCAGCTTGATAGAGCAGTGTTTTTAATGGACAGATAGTATTTTTGATAGCTTGATAGAATGGCCTTTTGAAGACTCAGTTAGCAGTGCCGTCTAGGGCTCAGGGGTGGGCAGTGGTCAACAGGAGGTTGTTCCAAGTTAATGTCCTAATACATGGTGCTGTTTCTGTCATAGCCAAGGTTCAGTAATGAAGGGCTAGGGATGGGAGTGGCACTACTCACTATTACCTCTAGTGACACACTGGCACAGTTTTTGCTTCCTGCCTGCAACCCTATCCTTTGCTGGTCTCAAGGTCTTAGTGGCTCTCTTCACAATGTTGTCTGGTGCTCGGTGAGGTCTCCCCATCTGTCATCTTGAGTCTTCGGTGAAAGGCAGCAGATGATGGAACTATTTTCAGACTGTGGAGTCTAGAGGAATTGCTATGGAATATGTAACAAGTTGTTTAGACACTTTTAGTGAAGATTGCTTATCTGGAAAGCATGAATAATAATATGCTTCCTTCAAAGGGTTACACTGAAATTCAAATGAGGTGATGAGAGTACATATCTTACTGCTTGGACCTGGTATACATGCTGGCACTAATTTCTATCACTGTCTCTTCATTTGGGGGATTTTTCTCCTATGATCACTTGAGTTATTTCTTTCTTGCTGTGTATTCCATAATTTGTTTCTGAAATTCCTTCCATATATTCCATTTTTATGCTCTGCATCCTTTATAATTTTAATTACTGCTGTTTTTCCCTCAGACTTCTGGGAAAGTTCCTTTAGCCAGTTTTCTAAACCATAAAATTGTTTTTCTGTCCACTTCTCACTTTAGGGGTTTCAACTGAGTAATTGTGTTTTTTATCTGAAAGGAAGCTTTTATTATTTTAGATTATTTAATATTCACACAATCTCCCTTTTGAAAATAAATGTTTTTCTACTATAGATCAGTACATATTCATAAAAATTTAGATAGTAGCTACTGCCAGCATTTGGATGAATACTTGCCAGGGTATTTTTAATTGTATATATGTTGTATATGTATAAATATGTATATATATATATATGCACATGTATGATGAAAGATCTCACTATAATGCTTTGTTACCTCCTTATTCCAGACACTTCAATATTTCAAGTTGTGAAGAAATCTGTAAGTTTTAAAAAATCAGTATTAGATATTTATTTCATTATATAAGCCCATGTGTCAGGATGAGAAGTTAGGAGTAGGATGGATTATAGACTGGGGACAATTTTCAGAATAACTTAGTTTTACTTCTTCTTGGTACCCGAAACTAAGACACCACCACTTCTGCTTTTGCTTGACCAAACTCTGGACAAATGAGGAAATGGGAACAGGGAGGTGGGGCAGAGAGAGTGGGTATTGGAAGTTGCCTGATCCTGGGATGTACTTTGGCTGCTTCTGCCCAGTGTGGCAGATATGTTTGAGTCCCTTAGGTATGCTAATCCCTCTGCCAGGCGCTGTCTGGCTGGCTGCATAGTGGGGAGTTAGGTGTGGTCACCGACACTTCAGTTGCTGCATTCAGTGGCAGTAGTGAGATCTGCATAGGGGCTGTTTGGGGGCTTGGAGGAGGAGAGCAGCTTTATTTGGGTTTTGGGGGAAGGTTTGCTGGGAGAGGTGACATCTGGATTGAAGATCATCCAATTAAGAAAAGATGGAAAGAGAAAAGTACATGATCAAGCTACAAAATAGCATGGGGTATAGACAGAGAAATGTAAGTACAATGTTTCTGAAATGTAAAGTTCAGTACTGGGGAGTAATGAGAGATGAGATGAGGTTTTAGAAAGTAAGCAGGGACCTGCCAGAACACGAAATGTCTTGGATTTCAGCTAAAGGGCACAAGCTTTATTATGAAGATAATTGAGAGACATTGAAGAATTTTAGTAAGAAGGTGCTGTGATCAACTAGGGCAGTTTGCATTGAGATGGAAAGCAGACTCGTATTTTTCTGATAAAAATGGCAGACTTACATGTGATTAATGACTTCTGACTTGCAAGTGACAGAGGCTTGGTAACAAATTATGCTGTTAATATTATAGCCACATGTAGTAAAATAAAGTTTAAATTTAAATGATATGTTTACATAAGATAACAATTTCCTCACTTTCAGCAGCCACATTTCTAGGGTTTAGTGACATGTTACTGTGGCTACCCTTTTGGGGAACACAGATATAGAACATTTGCTTCATTGTAGACAGTTTTGTTGGGAAGTGCTAGTCTAGAATAATTTATAGATTTCTTGCTCTAATAGATTCAGAAAATAGAAAAGGAGTGGTATATAGGAGAAAGTGACGAGTTACATTGCTCTAAGTGGAGTTGATTAGCAGGGGGTGATACATGTGTTCAATAGGAGTGAAGAGGGTAGGAGGTAAACAGGAAGTTTGAAAAGAAGGCTGAGGTTTGGAGTCCTCACCAAAGAAGTTGATTGAAATACAATGACCAGGAAAAGCATTGCTAGAGGTGCTGAGGTTGGAACCTGTACATTTGCAATAGCAATGAAATATGCAACTATGTAATTATTTTCTTCCTCAAAGCCTAATTGTAGGATTCCTGAACACAGGTTACAGGATTGACCCATAATGTTGTCCAGTATAGCAGTAAGATTCAAAGATGAAAGGAGTTGACAGTTTGGCTAGAGAATGATTCAGATAATCAGCCACGGGGTCTAAATGTAAGGAGATGAATGGAGCCAGGGGCCAGTCAACTAGGAGTAAATGAAGGACATAGGGGACAGGAAAGCACCATTCTGTCACATTGTTGTTGGGACTGAAGTGAAACAAAAAAGGATGTGGTAGCATATGAACTTCTGGTCAGAAAGTGATGTTGGAGCTTAAGAACTGGAAGATTTTTGATATTGGACATTACAGGTAATGGTAAGTCATCCTTGTGAGGACTAGAAAAAAGGAGCAGCCTCCTCTGCAAGAGAGAAATAAAAATGCTGTGTGGTTAGAGTGTCTTTCAGGCTGTAAGATCCTGAATTTGCCCTGGATGATGCCAGAATCTGTGGTAGGGAGTGTAAGGTAAAATCGAGCCAAAATGACCAGGCGAGGAGGCAACAAAGGAGCCAAAAGTTTAATAGGGCGCAATCCTGGGGGATGTTCACTGGTCTGGTTAGTCACAGGCTGGAGAAGTTGTGCCCCGCAGGGCAGGCAGTGAATTTATAAAGAAGTTAGGGAGGGAGAGCATAGGTGTTCAGTGGCACAAAGATTGGCTGGCCTAAGGCACGTGTCATTGGCCCTTACAGTAGATAAAGGACTAGAAAGTTACTACTCCTTTTCCAGGTTGGGAAGGGGCAGCAGCCGGGGCTTTTGGCATGTCATCAGGCCAGAATCTTGATCTCTTTCCCTTACTAGGCCAGGGTTGGGGGCTTTGCTGCCCCCTTTCCTTATTTGGTGAGGGCTGAGCTTGTCTGACATGCTCACCCCTCCCTCTGGTGCCTCCAGCCTTACATTCCAGCCTTTTGGTTATAATGGGCAGCAACTCAATCTGGCTACTTCTGGCTGAGGAAGGGGGGCATGGGCAGGGTTAAAGGCTCGTGGGAGGCTGGAGGAGGCTTGGAGGGAAGGGGCGAGTACTGATGTACCAGCATAGTCTTATGTATCTCTACTGTCCGACCTCTATCAGTGGCCAGAGGTTCCAGCAGATATGTTGTCCTTGTCTCACAGGACAAACATATCCAGCGTGATTACCCAGGCTTCACCTCATCCAGTACTGTTGTCCGGATAATGAGAGACAGACTGAGGCTAGTTTGTAGCAGGCAGCCTGGATGAAGGAATGGAAAGACAAGCATTAGGTGGGACAAGGGGGTATCTTTCCTTCGGGATTTGGTGGAGGGTCTGGAACCCAGCAAATGGTCTTTCCGACCTCTCCTGGGCAGCCAGTTTGGAAATATCTTAACATTATAGTGGCCCAGTACAATTGGTCTCCCTGCTGACAAGGTATCTTTTGAAAGTAGCATGTCCGGGGGACCAATTGGTGTAGTTGGAGCATACCCAATATGACACACTGGTTACAGACCCAGTTTGCCAGAGCCAGATAGGTCGTTGTGGCCAGCACCAGTGCGAGTAAGGCACAAACAGAGGGGCCCTGTCTCTCTAGACCTCCACCTATCATGACTGGGTGCTCGTTTGAGCCTGGAGATATGGTACCATGGGGAGTGTCCCAATAGCTTGGCAGCCGTGGGAGTGGTAAGGATCACCGTGTATGGTCCCATCCACCATGGTTAGATGACCAAGGTTGGAGTTCTTTAAGAAGGACTTCATCTCTCGGCTGCAGAACCTCCGTGATTCCTGGATCCGAGGGGGAGGTGGGTTGAGGCAGGAACTGGACTGCGTGCTCCCTGAGATGTCTTAGGAGTGAGAAGTAAGGTAGGTAGGAGACTAGAGGGGGTGGAGTTGTAGTCAGGCATGTGTTTAGAAGGAAGGGTCTACCATACATTAACTCAAAGGCACTTAGTCCGGTGGGTTCCCTAGGGGCTGCTCGCAATCGGGTGAGAGCAATTGGGAGTAGGTCTGGCCAGGAGGTCTTTACCTCTAAGGAGAGTTTGGTAAGTTGATCCTTGAGAAGTCCATTGGCCCTTTCCACCTTACCCGAGGATTGAGAGTGATAAGGTATGTGTAGTTTCCAGGAGATATTTAGAGTCAGCCACCAGTTGTGTGACCTTTGAGATGAAAGCGGGTCCATTGTCCAACTGGAGCTACGTCGGGAGGCCAAAACGAGGGATGATGTGTTCCACCAACGTCTTTGCCACCACTGACGCAGTCCCTTGGCAGGTAGGAAAGGCCTTGATCCAACCTGAAAATGTATCAACATTGACCAGTAAATATCTGAACTTTTTCTGTCTAGGCATATAGGTAAAATCAATCTGCCAATCCTGTCCAGGTAGTGTTCCCTGCAGCTGGTGGAGGGCTGCATGGCGTTTGAGGGCACCTTGAGAAGAAACATGATGACAGGTGGTGCAAGCCATAGGTACCTGGTTAGTGGTCTTTTGGAGCCCAGGTGGGGCAAAGATAGGGGAGAGAAACCTGTGCATAGCCCCCGGACCAATATGGAGGAATTGGTAAACTGTAGAGATGATTTCCCTGGTCTGGGCCTGTGGAAGGGCTATCCTGTCCTTAAGATGTATCCACCCCTGTTGTTCAGCCATTCCACCCTGCTCTAAAAGTTGCTGTTTTTCCTCTTTGGAATAATTAGGAGTTATAGAGGGGGAGAGAAAGAATACTGGGGAATGATCAGGACCCGAGGTTAGTTGTTGGGCAGTAGCATTGGCTAGAGCATTCCCTTTAGTGACCGGGTCAGTACCTGTCTGGTGTCCCTGGCAATAAACAATAGCCACCTCCTTGGGTTCCTGTAAGGCCTGGAGTAGGTGATGAATTGTTTTACCATTTACAATCGCATAGTGAGGAATCCCCTTTCCTTCCAGATTGCCACATGGCTGTGTGCAATAGGAAAGCATACTTTGAGTTGGTGTAAATGGTTACTCTAAGACCTGCCATCAACTGTAAGGCTTGGGTGAGGGCTACTAGTCCTGCCTTTTGGAGGAGGTCCCCATTGGCAGGGGAGCCACCTCCACTATTTCTGAGGAGGAGGAAACTACTGCATAGGCTGCCCACCTGCACCCATTTGAATCTCTGAGCTTCCATCCACGAACAGAGTTAAGTCCTGGTTAGTGAGAGGCGTGTCCTGGAGACCCTCACATGGGAGTCAAAGGGTTTCCACCAGCTCCATGCAGGAGTGGCTGGGTGTGGCAGACGAACCGGCAGGAGGAAGGAGGGTGGTTGGGTGTAATGGTGGTGACACCTGTAAAGTTAACAGGGTGTTCAATAAATAGGAGGTGAAATTCCTGCATTCGTGATGGGCTGAGAGAGGGCAAAGATTTGTGTCCCAGAAGGTCCTGTAAATGATGTAAAGAGTATACTGTTTTCACCTGTAGGAGGGTTAGTTTCAGAGCTTCTTTGGTGAGGCATGCTGCCGCTGCCAGGGCCCTAAGGGTTGCCACCCCTTGGTGGTGGGATCCAGTTGTTTTGACAGGATCAGTGTCCCGGTCCTGCTGGCTGTACCAGCACCCCGGTTGCTATTCCTGTCTTTTGTGTAGTATATAGGAGAAATGGTTTGTTAGGGTTAGGCAGCATAAGTGGAGTTGAGGAGAGGAGGGCTTATTGGTCGGGTTGGGGCATCTCTTTGCAAGTCATGGCCGCACTGGAAGGAAGATCCCAGAGGCTCACGAGCTCCGGACTGGTCTTTGGTGTGATGAGACCTCTGTTCCGTCAGTTGTGGAGCCGCTGCGAAGGCTCAGGTCTGGGATACCATCCTCCTCTCATGTTCTTCATCATGAGTATTAAAGACTTTAAAGGTCATGGTTACCAGGTTACAGAGTGGAGTCTGGGACCCCTCCTCTGCCTTTTTGAACTTACATCTTATGTCTGGAGTTGACTGGGTAATAAAATGAGTAACCAACATCGTGGATCCCAAAGATGAGTCAGGGTCAAGGTGGGTATGTATAGAGAGAGCCTCGGTGAGCCGGTTAAGGAAACAGGCTGGGTTCTCATCAGGTCTCTGAGTAATCTCTCTGAGCTTATCATAATTAATGGCCTTTTGAGCCATCTTATTCATACCTGCCAGTAAATACTGGAGTATTTGGTCCCACTAAATTTCCCCATCTTGGGTATTATAGTCCCATTGGGGGTCTGTGAGAGGAACTGCCTCCATCCCAATTGGCTCAGTCTGATTTGTGTTATGTGCCTCATTTGCACAATGTCGGGTGGCGGAGGTAACACAGTCATATTCCTCAGAGGTAAGAGTGGAGGTTAGAATAACATGTATATCATGCTAGGTAAGTTCGTAGGCCCGAGTTAGGTAGTCAAACTCTTTGGTATAAACTGTGGGGTTTGAGGAAAAAGAGCCCAGGCATTTCTCAATCTGGGAAAAGTCTCCTAGGGAAAAAGGGGCATGAACCTGGACAACCCCTTCTGCACCTGCAACCTCTCGGAGAGGGGCTACTAGTTGGGCGTTTGTTTAGGGCGGCCACTGGGCCTTGGATCTGGTGACCGGAGGGCTAGACCAACTGGGCACTAAGGGCAGCGTGGGCACATAAGATGGTGGTGGGGTGGGAACAGGAAGTGAAGGACAAGATGGTGACGACGCCAGAAGAGGAGGATACAAACAGGGAACAGGGGTGTGGTGAGGGGTGTAGGGTTGGGAGAGAAAGGAGGTATGTCTGTGCTGGGAGGAGTCTGGTCCATGGCTTCCAGAACTGGAGAGCAGGAGGAGCCTGTTCTGGTGGGGAAAGAGGGTGGTGAAGGCAGAAGGAGAGGGGGAGGGGGTGGCGCAGACACCAGAAGGAGAGAGGAGCAGGAAGACAGCGTGGCTGAGAACAAAGAACCCAAAGATAGCGGTGAAGCATGTGAGGACAAAGGACCTAAAGATGGCGGCAATGCATGTGAAGACAAAGAACCTAAAGATGGTGGCGTGTGGGTGAGGACAAGGGACCTAAAGATGGCGGCAACGCGTGTGAGGACAAGGGACCTAAAGATGGCGGTGACACGACGGAGAGGGGATCATGGGCTAATGGAGGTGGGCAACTGAGGTCCTCCGGTGGATCTCAAAAGGAGGAAGGACTGAGCAGAGTAAGAGACTGACAATCCTTAACTGGAAATCGGGCCAGGAGAACCTGGGTCATTGAACACTTAATGTAAAGGTCAGGGTGGGAGTGCAATGTCCACAAGTCCTGGACATATGGGACTTCAGACCACTTCCCATTTCAGTGACAGAAGTTAGTTAGGTCAGTGAGGAGGCTAAAATCGAAAGTTCCCTCCGGGGGCCAGTGAAATTGATTGTCCAGAGGATACTGGGGCCAAGTCTGGGAACAGAGTCAGACCAGTTTCCATTTATGGGTCTCCTCCACTATATCTAGGGTCACCAGATTGTATATGAGACACCACAGAGAGGTCTGAGCCTCCAGTTTAGAGGACTGGTTCCCCATGTCTGTTACCTGTTCCCTGGAGCCCCTAAACTGGCGAGCCCAGCATCCCATACTTGCTCAGGTTAGGAGGAGACAGGGAAGTATTGTACTCTTCCCCGGAGATCTGGGAGCCCGTATGAGGACATCTCCTCTGTCTCAGGACCAGGACAGGCTTAATGCCCAGAGAACCTGGATGTAGCTACGATTTTGAAGTTCACCGAACCAGGTGGAGACAGGACTGGGACAACAGACCAGAGGAAAGGAGGGACTCACCAAATTGCCGTCCGAGGTGCTGAGAGTAGGCAGAGGTCCCAGATCGGGGAAGGAGGTGTGGGAGCTACCAGTGGCTGGCTGGAGCCCTGCACCTTATCTCCTTCCCGGGTTTCGGCACCAGATAGATATAAGGTAAGATCGAGCTGAAATGACCAGGCAAGGAGGCAACAAAGGAGCCTAAAGTTTAATAGGGTGCAATCCTGGGCGATGTTCACTGGTCTGCTTAGTCACAGGCTGGAGGAGTTGCACTCAGCAGGGCAGGCAGTGAGTTTATAAAGAAGTTAGGGGGAGGGACACCATAGGTCTACCGTGGTGTGAGGATTGGCTAGCCTAAGGCACGTGTCATTAGCCTTTACAGTAGACAAAGGACTAGAAAGTTACTACTCCTTTCCTAGGTTGGGAGGGGGCAGCAGCCGGGGACTTTGGCACTTCATCAGGCCAGAATCTATTGGTCTCTTTCCCTTACTAGGCCAGGGTTGGGGGTTTTTGCTGCCCCCTTTCCTTATTTGGTGAGGGCTGAGCTCATCTGACATGCTCACCCCTCCCTCCGGTGCCTCCAACCTTACAGGGAGAAGGTCAGATTCTTCAGTACATGCAACCAGGAGGTTTAGCACTGAGGATAGCAGTGAAGAGATAAAGCAAAGTGGTATGAAATTTGAAAGGAGGAGGGGTTTTTAAACAAGGAGAAGGAATAATGAATTAGAAACAGGAGTGAGCAACCAGGAGTGTGCATCCCAGTCTCTATGCTGTTTTACCTGGAGCATAGGACAACAGGTGGCCCCATTGGAAAGGGCAGCAGAGAGGGAAGTGTCTGTGGGAAACAAGGAAGTGGACAAAGCATTTAGGGAAGTCGTGGGGGCTTCCAAGAGTTTACTGTGGGATGGGGGCCTGAGGGAGAAGTTGGAGAGATAGAGGAATTGGAAGGGAGCGGAAAAGATAGAGTTGAGGAGCTCAAGGAAGATGGGTACACAGCGTGGTGACCAGAAAGGCCAAGAATAATAATGGGGACAATGATGGGGAGCTTGCTGGCTGTGTACTAGACACTACTTGCTCTGTAGCTGTGTATACCTGGCGATATACCTGATCCTTCACTCCCCTAATACTTGTTGATTCCCTCCTATAAAGTTGGTATTGTGCCAGGTTTTAGAGACAGAAAACAGGCACAGTCTCACCTCTTAGAGTACTTACAGTCTAGTGGGGAAGGAGGACACCAAACACATCAGTTCCAAATGATGTGTAATATATGCCATGGCAGAAGGTCAGCATGCTCGGAGATACACAGGCCAGGTTGGAGGCACAGAGGAGTGATCTGTCTACAGGGATTCAGTGCTGGGGTTCAGCTGGAGAACCTTGGCAAAGGGGTTTAGGATGATGGCCTGAGGTCCACAAGCCTCAGCACCATGGGGTTCATGTTTGGAGAATCTGCTTTGGGGATTCTATCTTCATGGCACTGGGTCAGGTAAGACTGAGGTCCACTTTTATTCGGACTGTCATTGGTCAACAGCGGTTGGAGAGATTAACCTCTGGGATACGTGATAGAGTGAGAGCTATCCTCAGCTTGTTGCCTTCATGAGATTTTCAAGTATTGTTTTCATCATTTAGTTTCATGTACCAGTTTTTCAAACTTGAGTTTTCTATTTGGAACTTAGGAAAATTTACTTCTCTCTGAAACTTAGGAAAAAGGTATATTAGGGAGAACAGAGAAGTGAGAAACCCATCATGAGTTTTGCCACGAGGGTCCCCAGTGAAGTAAAACGAGGGCTCCACATTGGAGAAAGGGTGATCCCTCTGGAAGGGATGACAGGTAAACTTAAAGTGCCCCATCTGTCAGTGCGGAGGAGAGTTTCGTGACTGCACTTGCAGGGGGTTCAGCGCCGGAGTGGGGGCTCGGCCCCCTCATGTGGTCATTGAGCACCCTGGCATCCTCCTCACCAGAGAAGGCTGGTGCCCCTAGTCAAGCAACTTGACAACTTCAAACCTGTTCTAATTAAATTTCTAATCATAAAATATTTAAGCTAAGATAGATTACTTTTCTCTTTAATTTCTAACATGTTAGCCCAGTTTTTTGGATTCTTGGTTTTTCTGCAGCCTCATAGTGCAGAAAAAAGGTGGTAGATTTGGATTTAGGAGGCAGGCCTACATTGTAGTCCCAGCTTTAAACATGTGAGCCTTCTGAGCTAGCATACATCTCTCAATCAACCTAATCCTTTACTTTTTCATCTGTATAATGAGGAGAAAATAGTGCCTACCTCCTAGGGTTGCTGTAAGGATGAAGTCCCTAGCACAGTACCTTGCACATAGTAAGTGCTCAACTTATGTTACCTGTTAGTATTCTTATTTTTATTATTGTATTACCATATAGCCATTATTATTATTGGTATAATAGAAATTGAGATGAGGTCTCTACTACAGGAAGCTGGTAAATCTCTCTTTTCCCCTTCTCCTCTCTCTTTCCTGCCCCCACTGTCTCCCTTCCTCTCTGTGTCTCAACAGACAGGATTCAGTCACTTTGTAAAGCACTTGCAGTTCACCGACTGACCAGACCATGGCACTCCTGCCTCAGTAGATGGTTTTATACAGTATGTTCCTATGTGAGGAAGAGCCACCTTACAGGACCCATTATTGTTCACTGCAGTGCGGGTGTGGGCCTGACGGGGGCGTTCCTGCATGTGGATGTTGTGTTCTGTGCCATTGAAAACAATTTTCCATTAAGTGTATAAATTCAGCAAATATACCACTGTTAGTAAACGCTACTTTTAATAGCCTTCTAATATCCAAAGACTAATGTTTGGCCTTCAAGAGCTGCTCAGTAAACATACAAGCCTTGGGTACCTGCTTTTCACTTAACTGCTGCAGATTCCTGGAGGTAGTTGTGAGGATTAAAGTCTGTCTGCAAATTCATAGCTTAGTACAGAGTACGAAAACAGTAAATACTATATTTTATGATCCTAAGGAGAATGCTTTTATCTAATATTAGACCTTCTTTAAACTAAAAATGTGTTTTATAATAAGCCATTTGTCAGTTTAATTGACAGTTTTTTTTTTTTTAGTGCTCCACATAATGATGCATTTTACAGTTAAAGATGCTTAGATTTGATGAACAGTGGTTCAAAAATAGGAAATATATCCATTATTTCCTTATTGGCTTTCCATAGCGCCTTGAACCACTGAGTGTTCTTACTGATGCTCCTATACTCTTCAGAAATTCTATCCAGAGCTGTTCAAAGTGTGGTGCTGGAACAGCACCAGTCTGTGGATGTTTGTTATCTGAAGCAAGATAAACTTAGAGAACTTGAGAGTAAACATTTAGAAACTTTCAAAGCAGTTTGATGGGTGGCTGTGACATTCCAGAGTGTGACCAGTGGTTTGGTCTTATTGAACCAGGGTATGGACCAGGGAGGAACTCACATAGGGAGCCTCACGTGTTGCAAACTGCACACACGTCACGTGCAGCTGGATGAGTTGGGACCTGTGACATGTTAAGGTTCATTTACCAATGATAACTCTAAAGAATATGAAAATCTGAGAATAACCATTTATTTCTTTTTATTAATTGTTAATTTTATAGCCATTTTCATTTTTAATCAAGCCTGCTTAAAAAATCATTAAGACATTGGGATCAAACTGCCTCTTTGTAGTTCAACCATTTTTGATAGCACTTTCCCTTCTAACCATTTTCAGCATGTCATAACAGTTGTTAAAATATCAGTTCCATATTATCATAAAATGAAATGAATAATCCAAAATTTAATACATTAACCTTTACATAATTAAAAATTCTTAGTATATCACTATGCACACTGTTAAGTTCATTTGGTGGTTTTGTTTTTTCTTTTAATAACAAGACTTCGTCGATGAACCAATGTGTTGATGTATTTCATGGCATGAATTCCTTTATCTGTATAATTACCTAAAACTGCTTTTTTGTCATTTCAGCTCTACTACCAGAGCATAATCGTACACAAAATTTAAGCTCCAAGTCACATTTCTTGACAATGTAGTACTTTGCATTTTTATATAGTTTGTAACTAGTGTTATCAAGGTGAAAAAAGAAATAGTTCTTCCTTTTTATCACATCATGTTCAAATCACACACATACTAAAAGAATCACTATGCTAGCAATATCTATGCATTCATTAAGTTGTAATGGTAAATACTTTGCTATTTTTATTTGTTTCATAAGTTGGTACCACTCCATATCATTAGTGAGTCCTTGACTGCATCAGGCTGTGGTATAATTAGAAAATGGTACTTTCACTATTTTTTTGTAACATATTTACCCCAAATTTCCAAGAAAACATCCTTAGTACAGTCTTTTGCTATTGTCTCAGCAATTCAAGTGTTATTTTGTGTAAGTCTGTGGAGCATTAAAGTTACATATAAATAACTGAACATCAGCTTCTGTTGGTTTATTTTGTCTTTGAACTCATTTCTTTTTCATGTAAATAACAAGTAAATTTTAATAGTTCCTTTGCTTTGTAAGCTAGTATGTCCAGTACCTTTTTGCAATTAACACAAGTGTGGTTTTAGCAGTTCACAACCGGTAATGGCTATAAAGCTCAATATATGAGGAATCAAAATTTCCAGGTGAAATTACAATGAACTCTGTTGGTCTTCATTTCTTTGCAGTCACTTCCATTATTATCATTTGGTTCACCACAACAGTTACAGTCAGAAAGCTTTGTCTTTTCTTAACAAGACCATCTAGTGAAGCTTGTTTTGCCATCAGTATATTAAGGTTAAAAATGAATAATACGAATGTATTTCCATTATTTGCCTAATATTAAATTATAAATTAAAAAACAGATTTTCAAAGAAGCAGTGTTTTTTAAATTCAATGAGGTTTTTTTTTGATCAATATTTCCCTTTATGGATCATGCTTTTAGTGTCAAGTCTAAGAACTCATCACTTAGCCTAAGTCACAAGGAACTTTTCCTGTGTTTTCTAAGACTTCTGTAGTGAAATGTTTTATATTTAAGTCCATAATCCATTTTGAGTTATATCGCGTCCCGCCACCTAGGGCGACGGCAGGAGAATGATCACCGAAGGCCTGGTTCATTAGGAATCTTTATTATGGGCGTCCGAGCATCCATCTAGGGAAAGGCAAAAGCAAAAAACAACAACCACCACCACTTCCTCCAGGGCAGCAGCTTATATAGCATATCCCAACCAATCAGCTGACTGATCACGCGCCAGGTTCAGTCTTATTGGAAACATGTGAAAAGCATGCTATGAGCACGAGCACGGAAATGAGGACAAACCAATCATGGAGACTTCCTTATGCACTGAGCTGTAGGGCCAGGAAGGGTGGTGTCTAGGAAGCAGGCGCCATCTTTAGGGCATTGTCCAGCTAGAGTGGGGCTCAGCCTCGGCCGTAGGCCAGGCCCCCACATCTCCCCCTTTATTGTTTTATAACCAAAGGGCTGTCGGGATCATGCCTGTCTTAGGTCGTCCGGAGTCTGCGGCATTCTTACCCATCCTCAGGCAACAGACAACTTAGGTCTGCGCCCTGTCTTAGGTTGATATGCGCAGCTCCCGATCTTACCCGTCCTTGACTACTGGTCCAGCATATTAAGCAATACTCTAGGGGAGATGCTTTCCTCTAGTGCTGCCATGGCCTGCAACAGGACCTTCCGTTCTCCCCGTTGCTGTTTTTGTATGGAACAGACTTTCCTCCCAAGCAGGAGGAGGCCCACAATTAGCAATATTCCTATGACACCTACACCTGACCAGGCTTTGGTGGCGTTTAACACAGCTTCAGCTATTTGAGCTACGGAGAGCATCTCTACCTTCTTGGAGCTAACATTCAAAATTTCTAACCGTAGCTGAGTGGTGAGCTCGTCAAGCTCACTGGACCAATTTGTGGTTAACATCTTGCCTAACTGTCTGGACAAGTTGGCAGCTTTAGAATAATTATGAAAAGGAATACCAGTAATACACCCCCGTATAAGAATGGACGCAGCCCACAGACAAAACCTCCCCCAAGAGGTCCAATTGTTCTTGAAGAAGGTTCATGCGTTGGTTGACCAAGGCCATCCCATTCTTAAAATGGCCGTTGATGACGTTCTGCATTGTCATTGCCAAGGCAGTGGCCTGGGACAGACCATTCAGCGTCTCTGCCATAGGAATGGTGATAGCGCGGCGGTGGCTGCAGCTGCAGCAGCCACCGAGGTGGCAATGGCCAAGGCAATGGCTGCAGAGATGCCGAAGTCTCTCTTGTACTGGGAGTGGCAGAGGCCACGCCTTCACCACTCCCCACAGCATTTTCGGCTCTGCCGTCGCCTGCTGTAGGATCCACGGCAGGAGCAGAAGCAGTGCGATCATCTTGTACCCCCGCTCCGGGGTTTTCCACTCTGCATATCAGACGTTCAGGCACCCAAACGGGGTTCTGCTGGTCCTGTGGAAAAACACAAACCGAGCTTCGGGTCCAGATTATCACTGGATCCGGGCCTTTCCATGTTCCTTCCAACACATCCTTCCACAAAACTTTAGGCATGTGTTTTGGATTGGATTGTTGGCCGTGCCGCTCTGCTGCACTGCAGCCATTTTTGTCCAGTGTTAAAAAGTTTAAAATGAATAATATGATGTTTAATTTGTCTCTGGGGGATCTAAAGTCTTCTCCTATTCCCCCTTTTTGTTTATATAAGGCATTCTTGAGGGTGAGGTGGGTGCGTTCCACCATACCCTGACCCTGAGGGTTGTAGGGAATGCCGGTAGTATGTTTGATGTCTAGAGTTTTGACAAAGGTAAGGAATGGTTTGGATGAATACGCTGGCCCATTGTCCGTTTTCAGATGCTTGCACTTTCCCCAGGCCGAAAATGCTTGCAAACAATGGGAAATGACATCCCGAGATTTCTCCCCCGTGTGGCAGGATGCAAAGATAACACCTGAGCAGGTGTCCACAGACACATGAACATATTTCATCCTGCCAAATTCGGGGATGTGAGTGACATCCATTTGCCAAATGTGGTTGGGAAGCAATCCTTTTGGGTTAACCCCTATGGGGGTAGGGGGAAGAAGCGATACACACCACTTGCAGCTGACCACTATGGCTCTCGCCTGTTCTCTAGTGATCTGGAACTTCAGGTGGAGGGTGGTGGCATTAGCGTGAAATTTCTTGTGAAATAGATTGGCCTGTTCCGCAGGGTCTGTTACCACAAACATAGTAGATTCCCTAGTCAGGGAATCTGCGCGATGGTTTCCCTCGGCGAGGGGCCCCGGAAGGGAGGTATGAGCTCTTATATGTCCAATGAAAAAGGGGTCTGAACGGTCCCAAATTATCTGCTGTAGGCATCTAAGAATATTTAAGACGGATGAGGAGGGGTTAATGTGACCTGCGCACTCTATTGCAGAGACGGCATTCACTACATACTGGCTGTCTGATAGAAGGTTAAAGGGTTCCTTTGGAAAGAGCTCAAATGCTCGCATCACTGCCAATAGTTCTGTCTGTTGGGCCGAGGTAGTCGCGAACTTGAAGGTCCACGAGCCATCATCAGTGACTATGGCCCCAATGCCAGTTTTAGAACCATCAGTGAACAGTACTCTTACTTTAGGTATGGGTTTATGTCTGGTGTTTCTCAGGAAAACAACTGGGTTAGACAAGCAAAATTGTAGCCACTGATGCTTTGGGTAATGATTGTCAAAGGAGGCTTGAGAGACAGTGTGTACAATGGCCCATGTGTCACAACAAGAGGCAAGGCACTCTGTGTCGCTGAGTATGGAGTTATGATAATAGAGGGCGCTATTCCAAAGGTTTTGACTGCCACCTTGATTCCCTTGAGGATTAAGTCTGCTATAAACTGTGGGTACCAAATCAACATCTTTCCTGGTGAATGCGCTAAATACACCCACAGAAGGGGTCCCTCTTGCCAGAGCACGCCTGTGGGGCTATGATTACTGGGAAGCGTAATAAAGGAAAGAGGGTTCTGATAATTTATTCTATCCACTTGAGCAAGTTCTAAACGGGATTGGACGAGTTCCAATGCCCTTCTTGCCTGATCAGTGAGTGAGTGGGGTGATGTTAGATCTGGGTCACCTCTCAGTATAGCATAGAGAGGTCAGAGCTCTTCATCAGTAAGCTTTAGGTAGGGTCGTACCCAATTTATATCACCAAGCAGTTTCTGGAAATCATTAAGATTTTTTAGGTGATCTGTCCTTATAACTATTTTCAAGGGTCTGGCCAGGGTGCTTTCTAATCTCATTCCTAAATAACTCTTGGCACTAGTCTTCTGGATTTTTTCTGGGGCTATAGCCAGGCCCCATTTTTGGAAGTGCGACTGCAAGAAACAGAGACCTTGCTCTAGCTCCCTGCTGCTCTCATGACACAAAAGGATGTCATCCATATAATGATAGATGATCATGTTAGGAAACTTTCCTCTGACAACTGACAAAGCCTTACTCACATATAGTTGACACATAGTGGGGCTATTGGCCATTCCCTGTGGTAATACTCTCCATTCATAGTGCTCATCTGGGTGGTCATGGTTAATGGCAGGTATGGTAAAGGCAAATTTGGCACAATCTTCAGGGTGAAGGGGGATAGAAAAGAAACAGTCTTTGATATCCACAACTATCATTTCCCAATCCTTAGGCAGGGCCATGGGCAGAGGCAAACCCAGTTGTATTGAGCCCATAAGCACCATCTGCTTATTTACAGCTCTAAGGTCATGTAAAAGCCTCCACTTCCCTGTTTTCTTTCTTATCACAAAAATAGGTGTGTTCCAGGGGGAGGTAGAGGCCTGAATATGCTTGGCAGCAAGCTGCTCCTGTACTAAAGTGTGGGCTGCTTCCTTCTTCTCTTTAGTAAGGGGCCACTGAGGAACCCACACAGGATTCTCAGATCGCCACTGAATCTTTATTTGCTGTTCTCCTTCAGTGGCCCCAAGGAAAAACCCAGCCCGGGCCCTCCAAATCGACTGGGCGTAATGTTAGACAAAGGAATGGGCTTTTCTCGACCCGACAAGTTCTTCCCAAGTCCACCTGTCCCGGGGTAGCCCTGTCTTTTCATAATGCAGTTAGACTGTTCGCTGTAGAAAGTTTCCGTGGTCAATTTGAGATTCATTTGGGTTAGTACATCTCTTCCCCAGAGGGACACAGGTATGTTTAGCACGAAGGGTTGAATTATCCCCCCGTGCCCTTCTTGGTCCATCCAAGACAGTGAAGCAGCACTACATAGGGGCGCTTGGGCTATCCCGAGTCCTCTTACGGTTTGTGCAGCTCAATTTAAAGGCCATTCCTTCGGCCATTTATCTTCCTTTATGATGCTACGGTCTGCTCCTGTGTCCAGCAATCCTGAGAAATGCCTACCTCTGATCTCTAAGGTGTGCATGGGCCTGGTTCCCAAATCCAATGTAAGACAAGCCAGCGGAGCCCCAGAAGACCCAAACCCTTGCTGTCCTCGAACAGCATTTTTATGAGCATACAAATCATGTTTGCTAGGAAGCATAAGAATTTGAGCAATGCAATCTCCTGGGCTAATAGCCATGATTCCTCGTGGGGAGGAGACCATAATTTTAACTATTCCTTCATAGTCTGGATCTTTAGTAGTGGAGCTCCGGCCCAATAAGAGACCCACTACTCCTTTTGCCAAAGGTCCCTTAAAATCTGACTCTACAACTTGAACTCCCATCTCGGGGGTCAATACGAGTCTGGTGGCGGCACAGATGTCCACTCCTGCGCTTCCTGCTGTTGCTCTCCGTGATCCCTCGGTGCTGGGTGAACTCCCTGATCTGTCAAAGGGTGGTGAGTTCTGGGTATCTGTTGAACCACCCCATACATTTGCGGGCCCTGAGGTGGAGGGCCCCTCCTCCCGTTTTTTTGGCTCTTGAGGGGGCAGCGGTCGGCCTTCCACATCCACCACTGACCTACACTCACTGACCCAGTGATTTCCTTTTCTACATCTCGGGCATAATCTTGGTTTGGGCCTGCTAGCAGGTTCGTTGGCTTCCTTCAACTTGGGACAATCTCTTTTCAAATGACCCACTTGTTTGCAGTAGAAACAGGCCCCAGGAGGGGTTGACCTGCCACGAGCATCTCTCAATCCCTGAGTTATGGCTGTGGCCATAACCTGTCCTTGCACCACGCTGTAATTAATGTCCCTACAAACCTTAATATAAGTACTCAGATCTTTGTTCTTCCAGGGTCTTATGGCCTCCCTACACCATTTGTTGGCCTGCTCATAGGCCAGCTGCTTCACAAGGGGCATAGCAGTATCAACATCACCAAATATGCGACCGGCTGTTTGCATCAGTCTGGCTAGAAAGTCTGCATATGGCTCATTAGATCCTTGCAACACCTTTGACAGCTGACCCTGTAGGTCACCTGTGCCTTGCAGCGTCTTCCAGGCCCTCACTGCTGCCACGGCTATTTGCATATATACCGCTGGGGGGAATCCTACCTGATTCTGTTGACCCAAATATGGACCCGTGCCCATCAACATGTCTAAGTTCCATTGATGATTACCTGCTGTGGCATTACGCCGAGCCGTGTCCTGTGAAAATTCTTGCCAGGCTGTCTTAAATGTCAGGTACTGACCTCCAGAGAGGGCCGCTCTTGCTACATTGGCCCAATCATCCGGCATCAGGTTAAGAGAAGCTACTGACTCCACTAAAGAAACAGTGAAAGCTGCCTGGGGGCCATATGTTGTGGATGCTTCCTTCAGACTTTTAATGACCTTGAAATGTAGGGCTTGATGATACCTCTGTTGCGTATTAGGGTCTTCAAATACAGGGAAAGTGGCACTTCCTTGTTCTCTCAGCCACTCCCTCCACCCCCCTCTTTCTAGTCCTTGATTGCAATCACATGTACGACGACAGGGCTGTACGTGATATGGGGGCAGTTCTGCAAATGAAGCCGGAGGAAGAGGGGGGGCTGACAGCATCATTTTCAAGGACGGTTTCAGGGTTGTTGAGAGGGGGGTGTCCTCCGACTCCTCTTCCTCTTTCTGTTGCCTCAGCTGCATTAGGGAGGGATAACTGTGGGGGATAGGGCATTCCTTCCTCTGGGCAATTCTAAGTCTCCTTATATGCTTTCCTAATTCCTCCCCCGATAGCTCCCCTTCCTCATCTGTAGATCCTCCTCACTCAGACCCCCTCTCTGAGGTCCTAGCGGAGGATCTTTCCTCCTGGACATCTTCCAGGACTTCCTCCCCCTCTCTTATAGCCTCTCTGCAGCTTGGCTTATCCTCCTTAAGGCACCCCCTGACTAGACTCCATATAGGAATCGTCCCTACCGGGAGCGGTTCCGCTTGATGTGCTTTGCGCAGATCGTTCCCTAGTCTTTCCCACAAGGGGGCAGTGATCCTTCCCTCATCCAAAAACCACTGCGCATGCTTCTCAACAGTATGTAAGAAAGCCCTCACGGTTTTAGCCTTTAATGGAGTTCCATTAGCCCTTAGGAGTGCCCGGAGTGGTTCCTCCGCCCACATCCTAGACACCTCTGAACCCATAGTGCGGAGGAAAGGAGGTTGACTCTATTCTAAGTTGAGGTTATGTGCGCCCGCACTCGTACCCCTGAATTGAGTCTCCTTACAGCCTGAGAGTCCTCGCTAACTGGTTTTCGTCGCTTCCCACGAACTTTAGTCTACGTCGCTTTACCTGCGAACTTTCCACAGCGCTCTCATTCTTTCGCGAGGAAACGCAGAAACATATACAGACTAAGACAGAACAAGACAAGGAACACAAAGGCTAAACACACACACCACAATTGCTTGCATTTGCACGACCTGATGTTGCTTTCACTTTGTCCCTGACCATACTCACCACTCTCCAAAATGTCAGTCACTCGTGTAACTCTTCCAAAGGGTGTCCACTCGGATCGCCACAGGGTGAGAAGTTCCACTCCGTCCTCGGACGCCAGGTTTTCATCCCAGGTTTCGGCACCAGCTATCGCGTCCCGCCACCTAGGGCGACGGCAGGAGAACGATCACCGAAGGCCTGGTTCATTAGGAATCTTTATTATGGGCGTCCGAGCATCCATCTAGGGAAAGGCAAAAGCAAAAAACAACAACCACCACCACTTCCTCCAGGGCAGCAGCTTATATAGCATATCCCAACCAATCAGCTGACTGATCACGCGCCAGGTTCAGTCTTATTGGAAACATGTGAAAAGCATGCTATGAGCACGAGCACGGAAATGGGGACAAACCAATCATGGAGACTTCCTTATGCGCTGAGCTGTAGGGCCAGGAAGGGTGGTGTCTAGGAAGTAGGCGCCATCTTTAGGGCATTGTCCAGCTAGAGTGGGGCACAGCCTGGGCCGTAGGCCGGGCCCCCACAGAGTTAGTTTCTGTATAATGTGTGAGGTTTAGGTCAAGGTGCAGTGTTTTTTTTCTACATATGTCCAATTGTTCCAGCACCATTTGTTGAAAAGGCTATTCTTCTTCCATTGAGTTGATTTTGCATCTTTGTCAAAAATCATCGGGCGTATTTGTATGGACCTGTTTCTGGTTCTGTATTCTGTTGCATTTATCTATGTGTCTATCCTTTTCCAATATACACTTTGGATTCCTGTAGTTATGTAGTAAGTCTTAACATTGGATAGACTTATGCCTTCCACTTTATTCTTCTTTTTCAAATTTGTTTTAAGTATTATGGTGTCTGTGCCTTCCTATATAAATTTTAGAATTAGCTTGTCTATTTCTACAGAAAAAATTTGCAAGGATTTTAATGGGAATTGCTTTAAATCTATAGATCAATCTGGGGAGAACTGACCTCTTTACTATGTTGATGCTTCCAACCCATGAACATGATATATCTCTGTTTATTTAGGTCTTTGATTTCTTAAATCAGTATTTTGTCATTTTCAACATTCAAATCCTGTATGTGTTTTTTTTTTAGATTTACCCTATTTGTTTTCTTTGGAGCGATTGTATTGTGTTTTTACTGTTAGCTTCCAGATGGTCATTGTTAGTATATAGAAATGCAATAGATTTTTGCATATTGATCTATATCATGTGATCTTGTTGAACTCACTTATTGGTTCTAAGGGGATTTTTGTCTTGTTTTTTAATTCCTTGGTGTTTTATATATAGACAATCATTCCATCTGCAAATAGGAGCAAATATTATTTGTTTCTTCACATCTATATGCCTCTTATTTCTTTTCCTGGCTTTATTTTGCTATTTAGAATTTCAAGTTCTGTGTTGAATACAGGAGATGAGAACAGACATTCTTGCTATCACTGATATTGGGGGGAAGCAAATTAAAATCATTCATCCTCTGAAAGACCCTATAAAGAGGATGAAATGGTCAGCTACAAACTTGGAAAAACTTCAACATAGGTCTTATATTTGGAATATATAAAGAACCCTCAAGACTCAAAGCTTAAAAAAAACCCAAAACAAAAAAGCAATCCAGTTAGAAAATGGGTAAAGGACAGAATAGATACTTCACCAAAGAGGATATATAGATGACAGATAAGCACATGCTCAGCTTCACTTGCCTTTAGGGAAATGCAATTAAAGCTCTGATGAAATATTATTAGACATCTATCAGAAAGGCTAATGAAAAAATAGTGACAACACTGAATGCTGGTAAAGATTTGAAGAAACTGGATTAATCATACATTACTTGTGGGAATGTAGAATAGCATACCCATTCTGGAAAACAGATTTACAATTTCTTTTAAAAAAAAAAACTAAACTAAATTAAACTTACCCCAGCAATAGTGCTCGTGGTTTTTTATCCCAGAGATATGAAAACATTTTCACAAAAACCTGGACATAAATCTTCATACCAGACATATTCATAATAGGCAAAACTGAAACAACCTAGATGTCTTCAACAACTGCTACATGTCCACAGCATGGAACTATTTAGCAATAAAAAGAAGTGAACTATTGATACAACCTAGTCACAAGGAATTAGTGTGAATAAAAAAACCTCAGAAGGTTAGATATACTATAGGATTCCATTCATATATTCTTGAAATAAAAAGATTATATATAGAGAGAATAGATAACTAGTTGCCAAGGGTTAGGAGTTGGGGTGGGTGGGTAGTTCTAATGTTCTAATCAAGAGTTACATACCTTGACTGTTACATGAATCTTCACATTGGTGGTAACATTGCATAGAACTGCACATACTTACACAGAAATGATTGCATATAAAACTAACAAAATCTGAATAAGCTCTGGATTGTACCAATGTCAATTTCCTGATTTTGATATTACACTACAGTTATATAAGTAGTATAATTGGGGGAAATTAGGTGCAGGGTACACAGGATTTCTCTGTACATTTTTTTTGCAGCTTACTGTGTACAATTGTTTAAAAATAAAACATTTTTAAAGGCTTAAGTTTTTAAATTAAAAAATGACAAGTTATAAAAATAAAGGAATGCTTACATTTCTCTAATTTTTCTGTACTTTGAGAATATAGCTGACAAACTTAAAATTTCTTGAGTCAACATGGTTCTTGCTGCATGTGACTAGTCCTCACCTTGTACCACATGTGTCTCTGCAGGCAGGTTTCATTATCACCCGAGCTGTTCTACATTTTGTTCCACTGATGGTGATCCTTGAATCTGCACTACCGTCAGATTGCCAGAAGAATTTCTAAATGTGTACTACCAGTTTCTGGACTCGTCTCATTGTTGAATAATAATAACAGCCCTTTGCAGGCCTGCACTAGCTCAGCAACCACACTGGGTAGTGCTGGTCTCCATGCACAGGTGCAGAATTTGGTGTTGAGCCAACTGTTCATCAGGGTCTCCATTTGAGTTAAGAGGGCTCTTTATATGAGAAACAGCTGTGCTGTTAGTGTGGCCAGAAAAAGTCTTCTGTGCTTCTGACTTTTCCAGAATTACAGTGCTAGTTTAAGTTCTCTCTTTGGAGAATAGGAATGTAGACATAGGGGTGAATTTGTTATTTATTTTGGAGAACATTTCTTATTATAAATGATTGCTTCCTGCTTTTTAGTGGAAACCAATTTAAGCAAGTCTTATCCACTAGACTAGGTTAAAAATAATACATTTTATTATGATTGAAAAGGAGACCATTCTGGTTAAATCTTGACATCTCGCTTACTGGAAAGAAGTATGAGTATGCAATGTATGGGTTTATGTTTTCCCCCTCTATGGATAATACAAAATTACTGTCATCCTGTTGTAGTTCAATATCATGAATATAGTGACCCAAGTGAGAGAACAGCATCACAGCATGGTTCAAACAAAGGTAAGCCCTGATCACATAAATTCTAGTAAGAATAATGAATATAAAAATTAACATTATATAGCACATTACAATGTATAAATCTCTTTTACCTACATAAGTTCATTGAATTCTCACCAAGAAGACATTAGTTTTTGCTTTTTACTGATGAATTATTTCAAGTTCAGAGCAATGAAGTCTGTTCTCAGAGGTCATTCAGATAGCAAGTGGGGGAGCCAAGACTCAAACTGAAGTCTCCCAGTACCCAAACACACACTTTGTCCATAATGCTGTATTATTTAAGTAACATATCTGATGTTGTTTTTCATAACTTTCTGGATAGCAATTTTGTGATATTTACTTGCCAGTAAAATGTCAAAATTTTTGGCAGGTCTAAAAAGATAGTCATATCACAGATTAGTTATTAATCATTACTGGGTGTAGTCAAGAGAGTATGGATAATGAAAACAAACAGGTACTCCTCAATCTTTCAGTTGACCAGTTTTTTAGGCCAATGTTGTATGAATGATGTGAAATGCATTTTATTTGAACTAAGGTTGCCTGAGAGACCTGAGGCTACATTTAAAAAAGAAAGTTTGAACTTGATTTATCCTGGGAAAATATAAGGACATAGAGATTGTGAGTCAGTTTCCCTTCCATGCAGTTAAGCCTTCAGTTAACTAGTTCTAGACCAAGAACTTTATTGTGATCATTTATCCTCATGATAGTTTTAAAAATTATATTCATTTAAAGAAGTTCTTAGTTAATTAAATGTTTGCTCTTCTTAGGAACTTTACTTTTGGTTGAAAATTACAACTGTTCTCTGAAAGTGGATACTGGTGTCCAATTACTTAACATTCTGTTGTTTTTCATATATATTTGTATAGGAGCAGTTTTACTTTTGTTATCAAGTCGTACTTGAAGTTCTTCAGAAGCTACTGACTTTCAATTAAGAAAGACTTCTGTTGCCTCACACTTGAAATTACCAAATGGCTTGGAGACTCCTCATAAAGAACATGTTCAAGCTGTGCTGAAGCGATTTGCTTACGCAGACAATGTGTTTCCTTGGGATATCATTTAATTTTTTTTCTGACAGCTCCCTGAAGGCATTATCATCTGATTTAGGGTGAACAGTGTTTACCCATTGGTCTTACTTAGATAATATCAAAATTTTCTCCCATTTTTTCCAATGAAACTAAAGCTACATAGAACAACTCAGCCTATTTTGTTGAAGGATTACAGAGCCCAATAAAGGACTTGTACTATATTCATTAAGATTTTTATTTGGAAAGACAGCTAAAGGGAGCTGAGGATTTCCAGGACCTCATAAAGCCTTTACTCTGGGAGAACACAAAGGGCTCATAGACTGTAAGATGCCATCATCTTACAGGCATTTCAAGACAGATACTTATGCATGGGTTTTAGCTAGAATCTGCTTTTAGTTGGTATTTGAATAACTCAGTTCCCTAAAGAGTCCAATTAAGAGGGAGTAACTTTCTCCACAAATTGGATTCCGTTTTCCTGACCTCCACATTCCAGGGGGTTCCCCAGGGGCCTCAGAGGACAAGCTGTCTTTCTAGAGCAGCTGGACAAGGACCTGTTGGTCTGGGAAGCATGTCAGGATGGCACAGGTCCTCCTCTCCATAACATGAGCACACTGGTCAACAGTCCAAAACTGAAATAGAGGTATGTATAGAAAGTCCAAGAGGAAATTTTTGCCTGGCTTGAGTTCTTTCCTATCCCACCCTAACACTTAACATATTACTCATTCTGCTTTGTTAAAAGCAAATACTACATTTTTTTTGCCTCTTACTCTGCCCTTTAGCTAACCAATAAACTTTGATATAGGCATTACTGTATAATTCTGAGGGTCTCTTATGCCAGATATATTTTCAAACTAAGATCTATGATAGTTATTTTTTCTTCAGAGTTCCATTAAATCATTTCTTTCCATTACTGCCCCACCTCTGCTGTAACATTTAGAAGTTGGCACTGGGAATCAGATCTTGGAAACCCAAATTCGTAGTTGTGAAAACAGTTCCATATTCTGTTTTTGAAAAGATGTGGCCATTATTACATTCATTTTATTATAGGACTTTGCCTCATACAGTTAGTGATATTTTGGTCAGGGAATTTTAGTGACCAGGTATATCTGATTATAAGTTGTAAAGCAATTGATACATGTTTTTGACACTATAATTCAGTAGAGATCAGAATATTCCATGTATTATATTGAGGAAATTTCTAATATTAATTTGTAAATCTTGAATTTTTAAGAAGCTTGTTTTCTTCCCTTGGCTAAATGAGTACTTGAATTGGTTGAATTAATAATTTTCATTTAAAAAATAATTATATGTCAGAAATGTATTTTGTATTAAATCAAATTGTGACTCCACCTGTTTATATTGTTCACATAAATAATAGTCTATGGTAAATATTAATTTAATTTTGATAATTGGCCTTTAATTTTTGTACCCCTAATTTAGTTTTCTCTGTTATTGTAAAATAATAGATATGATATACAACAATATTCCTGAGAAGGATTCTATGGTATTATCTAAATGAAAATACTGTGTTTTGCCTGAAGTACTTTTATTCTTTGGATTTGAAATGTTCTTGTAAAGAAAAATTTCACAATTCTTGCTGGTAAGCATGTCTCTTCTTTAATGTATGCCTCATATTTTTGTAGCTGGACTAATGTTTAGATTTTCAGAGAAATTAAATAAGTAAAATATGGAAATAGTGATTAAATTTGTTTTTATTTCATTTTTGGGAAGTGATTTCCAAATTGAAAACTTTTGACTAATTGAAATACTAAGTTTCAAACCAACAGTCAATAAATTTTTGCCTAGGATATGAATATGAAACTCCATTGACACCTTTGTGAATATATGACTGCTTCTGTGGGGAAGCTTTTAAAATATTTATGTATGAGCATATATGTGTTTATTAACTTTCAACTTAAAATACATATTTTTAAATGTGCATGTGCTTGATGGACTTCTGTGTTGAACCAGAGCTTTTCAGAAATAAACATTGTAGGTTTCATTCTCATGTAAGTCTTGGTAATTTATTTTTCTTTGGACCTTTCACCCCCAGTCTGTCTAGAACATTACTGAATTTTCAATTAAGTTTACATTTGCTATGCAAAGGTCAGTTCAGTGATTTATTTTTATTGAAAAATCTCAAAGGGAAACACCTTAAGTAACTCTAAAAAAAGTTTCATTTCCTACCTTAGTTTTCTTAAACCTTGGGAAGAACTAATTTTCTTCTATACTGTCTTGATGTTCAAGTAATTGACCTAGAAGATTTGGAAAGTATCCATTAAGTAAAAACAGATCAGTGGTATTCAATGGGGGTGATGGATTGCTCAGTGGAATACTCAGTTTGTTTACAGCCACAATAAAAAAGCAGCAAGTAATGATCATATAATGAGACAATTTGAATTAGAAGGGATTTTAAAAGATACCTAATGCAACCGTCATATCTGAGACTTGAATGTGATAAAGAACATTTTTTAGAAACTACTAGCAGCATCCTATTTGAAGGTGAAAAAATAGTCTTCCCATTAACAAAACAATTGAGTATTGCTTTAGAGTTATCTAGCTAATGCAATAAAACTGTTAAGAGTAATTTATATAAATACTGGAAACTTAGAACAAAATGATCTTCTGTGTATTTGCCACATAGAAATAGTAGACTCAACCAAAATAGAGTATTAGAAAAGTCATTAAGAGGTCTGGGTACAAGGTAGTACATAAAAATTGATCTCTGCTTCAGGATTAAGCAACTATGACTCTCAAGTCAGTTCTGACCTATTGCCTGTTTTGTAAATAAAGTTTGGTGCCCATTTGTTTACATATTGTCTATGGCTGCTTTTGTGCTACAATAGCAACAGCCAAGTTAAGTGGTGACAGAGATGATGTGGCCTATAAAACTTAAAATATTTACCCTCTGGCCCTTAAAAGAAAAAGTCTGCCAACCCCTGTTCTTTATCTATGATAGGAAATATATCTCCGAGCAACAGGGATACATAAAATACATATTTTATAAAATATATAAAATACTCAAACTTACCATGAACTTGACCAGTTGATGCTCACATACTAAATGAACAGTAAATGCATGAATGAAAAGAACAAAGATGTTTTTGAAAATTACTTAGGTAAGGGAGAGGGTTCATCTTAGCAATATTAAGAGTATTGTCTAAAGTCACAGTGATTACAACAACGTGATTCTAGTACAGGGACACATAACTGGATCAATGGAACATAATAGTCCAGAAATAGACTCAACAGATTCATATATTTATGAATTTATTATATGCTAAAAGTAGCATTTGAAACCCAGAGCTTCAAAATATATTAAGCAAAAACTAGTAGAAGTGATAAAACTGGAAAGAAAGACAAATCTACAATTATAGTAGATTCCACCATTCCTCTCTTTAGTTGATAGAATAGACAGAAAATCAGTAAAGATATAAAAGATTTTAATAACAGTATGAATCAGCTTGATCTAATTGTCATACACATTTTTTCAAGTGCTCATTGAGCATTTACCAAGAAAGATTATATTTCGCATCATAAAATAAATCTCAGTATAATTCAAAGGAAAGGAATTATATATTTTTGGATTTAACCAGAAATCAATAACATAAAGATATTTCAAAAAATTCAAAGTATTTAGAAATTAACAATGTACTTATTAGTAATCCATGGGTCAAAGAAAAAAGTCTTAAGATGAATCAGAAAATATTTAAAAATAAATGAAAGTGAAAACACAACATCATAACTTCCGGGATGCAGTGACACGTAGGGGGAAAGTCATGTACTTGGTTTGGACCATGTTGAACTTCTATGCATATGCGACCTCCACGTGGCTCTACAAGCCTGATGTTTATAAGATCACTGAGCTGAAGAAGAACCTAGATCTGGGGGAAGGTTTGCCCTGAAAGTAATGCTTCAAGACACGGGAATGGATGTGCTCCCCAGAGAAAGTGAGATGGAGGCCAAAGGCAGGCGAGTGAACATCAACATTCATCACCTTGTCTGCCCTTCGTGGCCCAGTCTAAAAACCACTTCTTCCATGATATTGCCTAACATTCATCTTCCCCTCTGAATCCTTCATCAGTGCTTCTCAAACTCTCTGGTGAAGGACCTGTTTTATTTACATACAGATGGACCCCAAACAGCCAAAATAGCCATCCTTGGAAAGTGTGGTGGGCTAATTTGAGAGCAGCAGCTGAAACTGGAGGAGTATTGCCATTGCTCAGTTCAAAAGTGAAGAAGTGCAAAGAGTGCTTGGTAAGGGCTGGGGCAGTCTAGTTCTTATCTACTCTGAAAACCGGCCATCCAGGACTCCAGAACGCAGTCCCACACTGAGGAGAAACTACAATCAAAACTGAGCAGAACAGATTTAATAAGAATGAAGAAAACAGAAGGTCCAGTTAAAAGTGAGTGAGGGGAACAGCTGGTGAACCTCAGCAGGCAAGTTCAATGAAGGTACAAGAGCTAACTGAACAAACCACCTAAAAGTTGGGAAAACTAAATCCACATAAAAAAATGACCAACAGGAAGTATCATGATCAAATCCCACATAAGTTACTGTAAGAAAAAAAAAAGGGGCTAAGGATAGCATCCCTACAGACATTAAAGGTAATCAGAAAGACATGCTTAAAAGACAGACTGAAACTCTGACCTAGCATTTCAAAATGAGCTTAAAGACACTAGGAACATTATGACACTGAAGAACCACAAAGATCAGAATTAGAAAAAAATTCAAAATAGTATGACATCAAGAATTGGAGCAAAAATATAAGAAATGAAGATTGAACTAGAAGGAATACAAGTAAATAAACAACAATAACTTATGCCATAAGGGAAGTAGGAGGTTTAGAGGACGAACAATTTCAAAACAAAATGAAGAAAGAAAACAACTTGACAGCATGGCAAACATCAATATTGGAACATCACAGGACACACAGGAGCTTATCAAATGAGCTTGACCAGTACCAAGAAATGTTTTGGTAAAATTAGTGAAGTTTGGAAAAAAAAATGCTTTGGGCATCTATACAAGAAGAATAAAATTAAATTATTATCAGACTTTTTTTATGGTAATACTTTATAACAAAAAAATGAAGTAATATGTTTAAGATATTCAAGGAAATAAAATACCAGCCGAGGAATTTATATCTAATAAAACTGACCTTGATGTATAGAAGGCAAAAATTGATGGGAGAGTGCAGAGAAAATTTTTTTAAAGAGCCCTTCCTAAAGAATCTATTAAAGAACATGCTTCAAATAACCAAAATGCTTGGAGAATCACTGACAAAATGGTAAGCATTAAACATAAGTATTTCTAATTATATATTTGTATATATAATATATATAAAATGCTTTATACATATTTAATGCTAATAAGTATATGCATATGTATTTTTTGAAATATAAATGAAATATACCTGAAACTAATGTTATATGTCAGTTATACCTCAAAAAAAATGGAAGAAAAGAGAATATTATGAATGAGTTTATACCAATAAATTTGAAATGGACAGAGTCCTAGAAAAATAATAAAACCAACACAATCAAAATAGAAAACTGAAACTGAAATGAAAAGGGGATGTGAACTCAACAGCCCAACCAGGTTTATTACTAAACCTGAGAGGGACCCCTCTTTTCTGGCCAGCAGAACAAAGAAGGGGTCTCTAACAGGTCAAGAGGCTTTTTCTGGCCAGGGTTTTTGGCGGACTCTCTGAGAGGAGGGGTCAGGGTGGGCTTGCAGCTTGCTGATGTGTCCTCTGGAGAATGCTTGTAGCCTAGGTAAGATGACACCTAGGTCCTGCTGAGATGGCGGGTGGGTGTATTCAAAAAGGCGGTATTCCTGTCCATATTCTATCAATAACAGGTCTACATTTTCAAAAGTACTGATTCATAATTAAAATCATTCTTCACTGACAAGTTCTACAAAATAATTGAAAATTACTCCAATCTTACACAATTCTTTGAGAGAAAAGACAAAGTTAAACATAAAAAAAAGTTGGTACCAAAACCCAAAAAAGAAAACTATGAGAACAAGACAGGCCAATTTCATTCATGCATGTATGTATCCTAAACAAAGTAGTAGCAAGCTGAATTTAGAAATAAACTGTTAAAAGATCATTTTTAAAGAAAATATAATTATTACTCTCATAATTTAAAATATATACAATTCAAATATTTCATTTAATTCATTGCTTAATGAGAGAACTCAAGCTGGTTCACAAGAAAATTAAAAAAACACACATAAATGCTGAAATTTTCAAATAGGTAATAAACTAGCTTTTACCATAGAGGGTAGAAAGAGGAATCAATTGTCCCTCCACTGGTCAGAATTCACTCATATGTCTATGGATAAGAATCATTTGTATCAGTATTAGTTATCTACAATTTACAGAGTTGCAAAGTAGCTCAAAGACTATCTAATATGTAGTTCACATAAAATGAGAAAACCTAAAATTAGAAAATTCTTAGTCTTTCAGTTGAGAACACCAAATAATCTTGGTCCATTTCAAAGCCTTTCACAATTTTTCCTGGCAATATACAAAGTATTTTATGTCATGATCAACTGGGTTTACTCTAGGAATGCCATATTGGTTTGACATTGTAAAATCAATGAATGCAGTTCATCACACTAATGAATCAAAGGAGAAAATCCTATGGACAGCTGAATAGATGTGGAAAAAAATTCTGATGGAATTTGATTTCTATTCTTGGTTTTGATGAAGAAAATTCTTAGCACATTAGAAGGGGGTTGCCTTAATCTGCAGGTAGGTAGCCAGAGCTAATATACAGCAGTCATTCATTTCATCATAAAGCACCATTCCGCTCCTACAAATCAAGGACTATCTTGGACTTTTCTGAAAAATGGGTAGGAGTGGACCTGGGGAAAGCTGAGTCCAACACACAGCCAGGCTTGATAATAACCCCAAAGAAACAACTATATGTCCTTTTTATGCAAAAGATCATGTCTTCCTCACTGGTAGTAATTCTTAAGTTCTTTCTCAGGGAAGGAGTGGATTTGGTTAATTATAATTAACCCCATAGAAATTATTATTTCTGCCCAGGATCACCACTAAGATGTTAGCAATCCAGAACCAATCCTCTTACAAATCCAATGTGTAAAAGGCACTTCTCAGGCCAAACAGAAATGCATGTGCTATCAGTATTTATTCTCCTGAAAAGCATCTGAAATACATCTGAAAAGCACAGTGGTCTAGTGTTAAAGTGCTTTTTTCCAGGATATTCTGTTTATATGAAGCAGAAAATGAAGCGACACATTAAAGCTATTTGCAACAAAGGGCTAAATCAAAGAGGCACAGCATTTCAGAGTCTACGCATTACTGTTGTGGGTCACTTAGTGACTGTCCAAGCTGGATTGCCAATGAGAACAGGGGGCACACTGCCCAGGATGCCCAGGCTGGCATACTTACAGGAATGGCTCATTTTTTTTAGTGTACTAATGGCCTCAGGGGAGACAATGCCTGTGCCCATAGGCACTGACTGCTGGCTCCACTGGCATTTGGGGACAATAGCCTCCCTAACTTCCCAGGTCAAGTTCTGTGGGGCAGAGTTGCCCAGGAGGTAAAGAGACTGCCAAGGCTTCCGACAGAGACAAGGGCCATGAACAAGGGCTGCCTAAGGGAGGCCCGTAAGGAGCAGAGTTCTTCTTGTTTCCTCTGGTTCTAGACCTTCGGGGTAAGGATGTCAAATTGAGAGTAAGCAGAAGGAATGACAAACTGTAAAAATAGGTTGAACACAGTAGTGCAGTAAGAACCAGTGGTCTGGGAATACAAGTCATTGGGTGGGTCAGCAGTTTTAGTGAGAACCGTCCTCAGCAGCTTGCTGTAGGGAGGAGGCCAGGACTCAAGCTGCGCCTGTGGCCCAGAGGTGGTGTACCCAGGAACCGGAGCATGAGGAGCCCAGGGGCCTGAGGGGCAAGGAGCAGTGCCAGAGTGCCTGGTAAAGCTGGGAGACAGGCTGGGGGTCCTCTGGGCTGAGAAGGCTGGTGGCACTCTAGTCTGGCTTTATTGAGACTTCTTCTCCTGGTAAGTCATGACACATTTCTAGTACCCTCTCCTTTCACTCTCACACATACCTCAGTTGCCCACAGCTGGAGACATGGACATTCATAAAGATGCCCACCTCCTGGGCCTTCTCCACTTTCCCTACCACCTTTCCTCAGAGCAGGGCAGGAGGGAACACTGTCACTCTGCTCATAGCCCTCTCCTACCAAATGTGAGCAAAGGTATGAAATAGATGCCTATCAATGAAGAATTACACATCTTTGTCCCTCACTGGAGTGGCCCCCACACTCCTACAGTGAGTGTACCACTTCCATGACAAATATAAACATTACACAGCTATCCGCTGGTGGCCATCCTGTGAGCTCTCTGAGAGCTCTCCTGGGCTTCATCCTGCTTGGAGACACTATTACCGAGCACAACACCTTACAGAGTAAGCTGGTCCCCAGTAAATGTAGGCGAATGAAGAATGAATGGACAGAGAAACTGAGATCACTTAACTATCATATAATATCAGTACTTTGGAGTACTATTCATACCATACACATTGGCTTATGACATGGGCATACCATCCTGAAATACTAAGGCATGTTCCAGAGAAACTAGCCCCCTAAGGCTGAGAGAAGTGTTCTTTGAGCAAAGACGTTTTAGAGATACTGCATTCCACATGTCCCCCTTGAGTTCCATTGTGCACATCAGTATATTAGTATCTGACGATGGAGGAGAACCTGCATGTGGGAAGGTCATCACTCAGCCTCTGGTATGAATGTGGGACTATAAGGAGAGCAATGAGGGAATTAAATCTCTCAATGTTATAACAGGCTGGTTTGTGTCTCTTCAGTGGATGTATAGAAATTCCACTAGGTGGATTAGAGTTCATCCTCCAGTGGTTTTTTTAAGATGCACAAAATTACTTTCTCAGCATTGAGTGATGTTGTGGAAGAATCTAGTGTTTGAAAATATAATTCTTATGCAACTAGACAGTGAGCACATTTAATTGTTTCATTTAACCCATTAATGGGTGAAGCAGCAGGAAGACGAAAGGACTGGGCTGGATCGAGGAGCAAGAATTATGTTCCCCAAGCCTTGGCAACTCACTTCTTTTTTAAAATATTTTTAATTTTTATTTTGGTATCATTAATCTACAATTACATGAGGAATATTGTTTACTAGACTCCTCCCATCACCAAGTCCCCTCACATACCCCATTACAGTCTCTGTCCATCAGCGTAGTAAGATGCTATAGAGTCACTACTTGTCTTCTCTGTGTTGTACAGCCTTCCCGGTGCCCCCCTCATTATATGTGCTAATCATAATGCCCCCTTTCCTCCCCCCTATCCCTTATGCCTCCCTTCCCACCCATCCTCCCCAGTCCCTTTCTCTTTGGTAACTGTTAGTCCATTCTTGGGTTCTGTGAGTCTCCTGCTGTTTTTCTCCTTCAGTTTTTGCTTTGTTCTTATGCTCCACAGATGAGTGAAATCATTTGATACTTGTCTTTCTCTGCCTGGCTGATTTCACTGAACATAATACCCTCTAGCTCCATCCATGTTGTTGCAAATGGTAGGATTTGTTTTCTTCTTATGGCTGAATAATATTCCATTGTGTATATGTACCACATCTTCTTTATCCATTCATCTACTGATGGACACTGAGGTTGCATCCATTTCTTGGCTATTGTAAATAGTGCTGCGATAAACCTAGGGGTGCATCTGTCTTTTTCAAACTGGGCTGCTGCATTCTTAGGTAAATTTCTAGAAGTGGAATTCCTGCATCAAATGGTATTTCTATTTTGAGCTTTTTGAGGAACCTCCATACTGCTTTCCACAATGGTTGAACTAGTTTACATTCCCACCAGCAGTGAAGGAGGGTTCCCATTTCTCCACAACCTCGCCAACATTTGTTATTGTTTGTCTTTTGGATGGTGGCGATCCTTACTGGTGTGAGGTGATATCTCATTGTGGTTTTAATTTGCATTTCTCTGATGACTAGTGATGTGGAGCATCTTTTCATGTGTCTGTTGGTCATCTGAATTGCTTCTTTAGAGAACTGTCTGTTCAGCTCCTCTGCCCATTTTTAAATTGGATTATTTGCTTTTTGTTTGTTGAGGTGCGTGAGCTCTCTACGTATTTTGGATGTCAACCCTTTGTCGGATCTGTCATTTATGAATATATTCTCCCATACTGTAGGATGCCTTTTTGTTCTATTGGTGGTGTCCTTTGCTGTACAGAAGCTTTTCAGCCTGATATATAGTCCCACTTGTTCACTTTTGCTTTTGTTTCCCTTGCCCAGGGAGATATGTTCATGAAGAAGTCACTCATGTTTGTGTCCAAGAGATTTTTGCCTATGTTTTTTTCTAAGAGTTTTATGGTTTCATAACTTACATTCAGGTCTTTGATCCATTTCACATTTACTTTGTGTATGGGGTTAGACAGTGATCCAGTTTCATTCTCCTACATGTAACTATCCAGTTTTGCCAACACCAGCTGTTGAAGAGGCTCTCATTTCCCCATTGTATGTCCATGGCTCCTTTATCATATATCAATTGACCATATACGTTTGAGTTAATATCTGGACTCTCTATCCTTTTCCACTGGTCTGTGGGTCTGTTCTTGTGCCAGTACCAAATTGTCTTGATTACTGTGGCTTTGTAGTAGAGCTTGAAGTTGGGAAGCGAGATACCTCCTGCTTTATTCTTCCTTCTCAGGATTGCTTTGGCTATTTGGGGTCTTTTGTGGTTCCATATGAATTTTAGAACTATTTTTTCCAGTTCGTTAAAGAATGCTGTTGGTATTTTGATAGGGATTGCATTGAATCTGTAGATTGCTTTAGGCAGGATGGCCATTTTGACAATATTAATTCTTCCTAGCCAAGAGCATGGGATGAGTTTCCATTTGTTAATGTCCTCTTGAATTTCTCTTAAGAGTGTCTTGTAGTTTTCGGGGTATAGGTCTTTCACTTCCTTGGTTAGGTTTATTCCTAGGTATTTTATTCTTTTTCATGCAATTGTGAATCAAATTGTTTTCCTGATTTCTCTTTCTGCTAGTTCATTGTTAGTGTATAGGAAAGCAACAGATTTCTCTCTATTAATTTTGTATCATGCAACTTTGCTGAATTCAGATATTCCAGTAGTTTTGGAGTGGAGTCTTTAGGTTCTTTTATGTACAATATCATGTCATCTGCAAATAATGACACTTTGACTTCTTCTTTACTAATCTGGATGCCTTGTATTTCTTTATTTGTCTGATTGCCATGGCTAGGACCTCCAGTACTATGTTGAATAACAGTGGGGAAGAGTGGGCATCCCTGTCTTGTTCCTGATCTTAGAGGAAAGGCTTTCAGCTTCTTGCTGTTCAGTATGATGTTGGCTGTGGGTTTATCATTGGCCTTTATTATGTTGAGGTACTTGCCCTCTATACCCATTTTGTTGAGAGTTTTTATCATGAATTGATGTTGAATTTTTTGTCTAATGCTTTTTCAGCCTCTATGGAGATGATCATATGATTTTTGTCCTTTTTGTTAATGTAGTGGATGATGTTGATGGATTTTCGAATGTTCTACCATCCTTGCATACCTGAGATGAATCCCACTTATCATGGTGTATGATCTTCTTGATGTATTTTTGAATTAGGTTTGCTAATATTTTGTTGAGTATTTTTGCATCTATGCTCATAAGGAATATTGGTCTGTAATTTTATTTTTTGGTGGAGTCTCTGCCTGGTTTGGTATTAGAGTGATGCTGGCTTCATAGAACGAGTTTGGAAGTATTCCCTCCTCTTCTATTTTTGGTAAAACTTTAAGGGGAATGGGTATTATGTCTTCTCTATATGTGTGATCAAATTCAGTGGTAAATCCATCTGGCCCAGAGGTTTTGTTCTTGGGTAGTTTTTTGATTACCGATTCAATTTTGTTGCTGGTAATTGGTCTGTTTAGGTTTTCTGTTTCTTCCTTGGTCAGTCTTGGAAGGTTGTATTTTTCTAGGAAGCTGTCCATTTCTTCTAGGTTTTGCAGTTTGTTAGCAAATAGATTCTTATAGATTTTCTAAAAAGTCTGTATTTCTGTGGGGTCCGTCATGATTTTTCCTTTCTCATTTGTGATTTTCTTTATGTGTGTAGATTCTCTTTTTCTCTTAATAAGTCTGGCTAGGGGCTTGTCTATTTTGTTTATTTTCTCAAACAACCAGCTCTTGGTTTCATTGATTTTTTCTATTGTTTTATTCTTCTCAATTTTATATATTTCTTCTCTGGTCTTTATTATCTCCCTCCTTCTGCTGACTTTGGGCCTCATTTCTTCTTCTTTATCCAATCTCAATAATTGTGACTTTAGACTATTCATTTGGGATTGTTCTTCCTTCTTTAAATATGCCTGGATTGCTATATACTTTCCTCTTAGAACTGCCTTCACTGCATCCCACAGAAGTTGGGGCTTTGTGCTGTTGTTGTACATTTGTTTCCATATATTGCTTGATCCCTATTTTAATTTGGTCATTGATCCATTGATTATTTAGGAGCATATTGTTAAGCCTCCATGTGTTTGTGAGCCTTTTTGTTTTCTTTGTACAATTTATTTCTAGTTTCATAACTTCATGGTCTGAGAAGTTGGTTGGTAGAATTCCAATCTTTTTGAATTTACTGAGGCTCTTTTTGTGGTCTAGTATGTGGTCTATTCTGGAAAATGTTCCATGTGCACTTGAGAAGAATGTGTATCCTGCTGCTTTTGGATGTAGAGTTCTATAGATGTCTGGTAGGTCCATATGTTCTAGTGTGTTGTTCAGTGCCTCTGTGTCCTTACTTATTTTCTGTGTAGTGGATCTGTCCTTTGAAGTGGGTGGTGTGTTGAAGTCTCCTAGAACGAATGCATTGCATTCCATTTCCTCCTTTAATTCTGTTAGTATTTGTTTCACATATGTTGGTGCTCCTGTATTGGGGGCATATATATTTATAATGGTTATATCCTCTTGTTGGACTGACCCCTTTATCATTATGTCATGTCCTTCTTTATCTCTTGTGACTCTCTTTGTTTTGAAGTCTATTTTGTGTGATACAAGTACTGCAACACCTGCTTTTTTCTTCCTCTTGTTTGCATGAATTATTTTTTTCCATTGCTTGACTTTTAGTCTGTGTGTGTCCTTGGGTTTGAGGTGAATCTCTTGTAGGCAGTATATGGATGGGTCTTGCTTTTTTATCCATTCTATTAGTCTGTGTCTTTTTATTGGTGCATTCAGTTCATTTACATTTAGGGTGATTATTGAAAAATATGTACTTATTGCCATTGCAGACTTTAGATTCATGGTTCCCAAAGGTTCAAGGGAAGCTTCTTTACTATCTAATCATCTTACTTAACTCACTTATTAGGCTATTATAAATACAGTCTGGCAATTCTTTGTTTCTCTCCCTTCTTATTCTTCCTCCTCCATTCTTTATATGTTAGGTGTTTTAATCCTATTCTTTTGTGTTTCCTTTGACTGCTTTTGTGTGTAGTTTATTTTATTTTTTGCCTTTAGTATTTGGTTGTTCTGCTTTCTTTGGTGTGATTTTATTTTCTCTGGTGACATCTGTTTAGCCTTCGGAGTGCTTCCATCTAGAGCAGTCCCTCCACCATACCCTGTAGAGTTGGTTTGTAGGAGGCAAATTCCCTCAATTTTTGCTTGTCTGGGAATTGTTTAATCTGTCCTTCATATTTAAATGATAATCATGCTGGATACAGTATTCTTGGTTCAAGGCCCTTCTGTTTCATTGCATTAAAATATCATGCCATTCTCTTCTAGCCTGTAAGGTTTTTGTTGAGAAGTCTGATGATAGCCTGATTGGTTTTCCTTTGTAGGTGATCTTTTTTCTCTCTCTGGCTGCCTTTAATACTCTGTCTTTGTCTTTGATCTTTGCCATTTTAATTATTATATGTCTTGGTGTTGTCCTCCTTGGATCCCTTTTGTTGGGAGATCTATAGGCTTCCATGGTCTGAGAGACTATTTCTTCCCCTAGTTTAGGGAAGTTTTCAGCAATAATTTCTTCAAAGACACTTTCTATCCCTTTTTCTCTCTCTTCTTCTTCTGGTACCCCTATAATATGAATATTGTTCCATTTGGATTGGTCACACAGTTCTCTTAATATTCTTTCATTCCTGGAGATCCTTTTATCTCTCTCTGCCTCAGCTTCTCTGTATTCCTGTTCTCTGATTTCTATTCCTTTAATGGCCTCTTGAACCTCATCCAGTCTACTCTTAATTCCTTTCAGAGATTGTTTTATTTCTGTATTCTCCCTCCCAACTTGATCCTTTAGCTCTTACATAATTCTCTGCAGGTCCATCAGCATGGTTATAACCTTATTTTGAATTCTTTTTCAGGAAGATTGGTTAAATCTATCTCCCCAGGCCCTCTCTCAGAGGTTGTCTGGGTGATTCTGGACTGGACTAAATTCTTCTGCCTTTTCATGCAGTAGAGATAGTCATAGGCAGGTACCACATGTGTTAGCTGGGAGAACAAAGTGCCTTCCTGCTTGCTGGTCACCTTGCCCTTCTCCACTGCCCGTACCAGTTACCCACACACCAGGAGCAGGCTCTGGGTTAATTTCCTGAGCCATGGTCAGTAGGGCTGCCCAGAGCCCTGTGGGGAATGGCTGGCATGCTGGGTGTGCTCTTCTGTGAAAACAGTGCCCTTTCACTCCCTGACCCAGCTTCCTCTGTCTACACAGGGCAGCTGCTTGCCGGTGGCTGCTTTTCCATCTGGCCCAGGTGTCTGTGCATTGGAAGAAGGCTCTGGGCAGCTCCTGTGGGTGCAGCCACTCCCAGGTTGCTCTGCCGGGGTTGCACGGGAGGGGGAATGAATGGCAGAATGTTTATCGCCATGAGGAGCTTCAGAGCTGCATTGCCTCCCAGGGGGTTATGGTGCCTGAAGTTTCCTGGGATTCCCAGCTGCTGGGCTGAATGTGCTGGGACAATTCCATCCAGCTGTGAAGACCCTTTCCCTTTAAGACTTTCATAAAGCACTCATTTTTCTTTTGTCCCAGGGGAGCCAGCTGCAGGGACCCACTCACAGATTTTACTTTTCCGTTTCCCTAATATCCAGCACACCATGCAATGTGTGTCTGTGCTCCTGGTGCGGATGACTAGGGCTGGTTATTTAGCAGCCCTGCACTTCCACTCCCTTCCTGCTCTAACTCCTCTCTTCCTGCCGGTGAGCTGGGGTCAAAGGAGTGCTTGGGTCCCATTGGGCTGCAGCTTTTATGTTACCCCATTTGTGAGATGTGGAGTTCTTGCAGATGTATATGTAGCCTGGCTGTTGTACTGTATCCTCTGGTCTCTCTGTTAGGCATAGTTTTATTTGTTGTATTTTTCAAAAATATATATGATTTTGGGAGGAGATTTCCGCTACCCTACTCATACTGCCATCTTCCCCAAATCCTGGCAACTCACTTTTAAACTTGTTTTGTCCCATTACCTTTTTTTGAGTGTCTGTCTCCCCTATAGTTCTTATTTAGTGGAACATAATTTTCATCTGGTGAGACTCCTTGCCACCTACTGCATGTTTCCTGTCCTCTTTGAGTGGCTTCCAGAGTCAGTCCTTTGTCCTTTGAAAAACAAGCCCTTCTCTCTACCATGTAATGCTGAAGGGTGCTGCATGGAGTGGTCAGCCAGCAGCTTGGACTTGGCTCTGTCATCTCTAAACGTGTCCTCCATGTATGCCCGTGAGCCTCAACTTCAAGCAGTTGATAGTTCTAAATGAATGAATGCAAATAACTTACTTTCATGATGCATTTCCTTGTACTTTGGTGAAACACACTCCCACAAATGCTCTTTTACTTTCAGAGAAACTGAGTGCCACAACAAGGCCAAGAATAAATAGCTGAAGTACAGTCACAGAGGGTTTTGGAATGAAGAGACATTTTGTGAATGTCATTGCAATGTACTCTGGAGTCATACATACGTAACATTTGACAGATGGAATAGCTCCCTGGGTGCCATTCTCTCCCAGGCCATTTTTCAAGAGAGGCAAGCTGGTGGTAATAATGAACGTACAATCACCATTTTAACTCCTATTGCTGTTTTTGTATAAGACATTTGGGGAAATCTTGCTTAAGCTAATCATTCTGAATTTTGGAATTCTTGTTTCACTTAGCAGCTTCTGCTGATGACAGATACACCAAAGATTACTGGTTAAAAATAAGTCACAGTGTACGTCAACCCCAGGACTCTGCTCTCCATGTGAGTAGTTGCTCAAACACTGTAAAGCCCCCTGCCGTGCTTGTCTCAGGGAGCTGGAGAAGGTGTCAGTGAGGAAAGGTGTGGAAGGTGAACTCAGAGCCCTGTTCATCCTGGAACCTCACCAGTGGCGACTGAGAGCAATCTGAAATAAAAGGAAAAGGGACGAAGGGAGGACAGAGGGGTAAAGTATCAATCCTTGAGTCAGAATTGGAGCTCACTGTTGCACGTGGGTGCCTTTATAACACTGCTGTTGAGTGTAAAGCACTTTTCACGCTTGACCTGGCTTGTATGGATTTTGGCCTTGCTCCGCCCTGTCCACAGGGTCCTCTATTGAGGGGGAGGTCTGTGTGTGACTGCCCATGATAGGAAGGAGGTGCGTGGGTGTTCCCTGAAGTCAGTGTGGCGCCTGATCCTTTCAGACATTAGTCAGACTCAGAGGCCAGTTCTGCGTAACGCTGTTCCCTGGGCCAGAAACATTTTGATCTGTCTAGAGCACATACCAGCCTTGCCCTCCAGGCCGTTGAGGACAAGTGTGGGCATCAGGCTGGCTGGGCAGGGCCTGTTGCTGGGATCAGCTCTCATTTGTCTCTTTCTCGGTCATATACTAACTTCTTTCTAACCCACAGTCCCTTTCAGACAAGGGATGGCTAGCACAAGGGTGGGTTTAGAAGAGGCACATCTCAGAACTGTTATTCTCTGATTAACAGGTTGAATTTCCTCTTGCAAAAAAGCCAGTCTTCCCATCCCCTGCCAGTGTGCCCACTTGAGGAAATTAAAAAAACAGACTGCAATTTTAAAAGTTTATCTTTGGGGAATAATTACACTACTTAACTCTGAATTAATCTTGGCCAAACATATTTCCAACTTTGTTGTATTCATTTTGTATTGTCAGACACATTAATTAAATGAGTGAATAAATAAATATTACAATGGGCAGCAGACCGAGTTCACCCTAACTGTAGTTATTCGTGGAATGCCTGTTCTTTGCGTGACCTGTCAGGGAGAGTAGCACCAGCCTCCTCAGGACCTGAGATCTGTCCTTTCCTGCAAGACAGGATGACAGCACAGAGTGGATACTCCCGCCTATCCCCTCCTCTGAAACTCACAGTAACCCCAAGGAGAGAGAGAAAGAGGGAGGGAGGGAGGGAGATTGATTGGCTGATTGGTTCTCATTTGGCAATGAGGACTCTGAGTCAGGCCTCGTTCACATCCTTTACAACCCCCTCAAAATGGTCTTCCTGCTGGTAAACTCTGCACACATCAACCATGACCCCACCACCCACCTACATGCCACATGCCACAGCCATGGCATATGTCTTCCTGGAGAGCCAGCTCTCTCTAAAGACACCTCAAATGAGGTTCCTTTGCTCAAAAGCCTGGTGTGGCTCCCTGCTAAGTAACCGGCATGTTCAAACCACCTGGGTCAGCCGACTATGGAGTTTTCTCCACTGGCACAGCCTTCTGCCTCCTGTGGAAGGGAACCAGTTGAGAGCAGCTCTCACATCTAGGGCTGGAAGGGAGGGGAGCTGGCAAACAAGTCTCCTTTGAGGTTCCTGGGTCCGCCTCTGGGACAGACAGGATCTGCTCTCCCTGGGCCCAGGCGCTGAGCAGGGACAAGGCTGCAAGTCTGAGGCCAGGGACAGCTACCCACAGGGCTTCCAGATGAGGAGGCCATTGCTCCAGCCAAATACTCTCCAGGAAGCAACGCCAGGCTGTGAGACATCCTAATGGATCCTTAACATCTCATGGCGACTGGCGCAGCAGGCAAAGAGCTCAAAGGGCGTGTGGACTCTTCCAGCACATGGGGAGCCATGAACCCACGGGGGAGGCCCCTCAACCTGGAGGTTCTTGGTGGAGGTCGTCACTGTGCGCTGGGTGCAGTGCCCCGGGCAGGCTTCCCCCACACAGGCCCTCTTGCGGAGCCGCGCACGCTGCTGGCACTCATCAGATCGTAAATCACTGTCCCACAGTGACTTCAGCTGGGATAGCTCCACAGCTGGAAGAATTTTCTTTTTTTTCCCCAAACTTAACACATCATAAAACACAGGGATTTGGGGAATGAGAACAACCAGGAGGTGTTTTCGCCTCTGATGCTCTTCTGGGAAAGCTTAAAAGTTGAGGTTTAGAGTCTGTTGTCTCCTCACCATCCAGCCTCACAGCAAACACTGAGAATGGCCATTTCCACAGGTCCCCAGACCCTTTCTGGACCAGTGGGCCAGTGGCTATGGCCCAATGTCAGCTGACCGAGCCAGATCTAGGTCAGAAAAAGGCCACGGTTCCCTCTCCAGGGCAATCTTGAATTTGTGACATGTGGGTTGATAGTAAACAAGTTTGTCCTGGAACTCATACTGAATCTTCTGTACATTTTGAGTCTGTCAGCATCTACTTCTGGCCTGGGTAGTTCACATCTTATCTATGATCCCACAGATGTCTGATACCTGCTTCCCAGCCATAGTGGGCAGAATACCTACCAGAAGCTCCTTCCTCAAGCAGAACATCCAGGTTCAGGCTAGGCAATAGGTGGTCTGTGAAGGTAGCTACCACTGAGTCCCCCCTTCCCTACCAACTGCCCTGTTATGAGAGCACTGTCACTCCATGACACCTTGACTCAGGTCTGGTCTTTGACTGACTTTGACCAATAAATGTAGACAAAGTGATAGTTGTAAGCCAGTCTCCTGGGTCTGGTTCTTAAGAAGACTGGCAGCTTCTGCTCTTTCTGGGGAAGTCTGCGTCATGCTATAAAGAAGCTTGGGCTAGCTGATTTGTACTAAGAGGCCATGTGAAGAGAGTGGCCCATATGGTTGAGCACCCAGCTGTGAAACAGTGATGGCTGTAAGGTTTTCGGTTAGGAAAAAAATAGAGGAGGCACATCTCAACAACAACACAGGCTTATTGGAGATAAAACTTGCAGAGGGGGTCTCCAGCAAAGGACTGAAGCCCTTTCACTTACAGACTGGGGTAGATATAGGGCAGAGGGAGGAAGTACTTCGGGAGGTGGGAAATTTTGTGGTTACTGTTGCTAGGGCTTGCTAGGGGTTGCTAGTTCAAGTCCCATTGATAAGGGCCAAGCAGGATATTTTCAAGGCTTGAGCTCAAGTGGAAAATTGCTATTCTTCACAAAATGGAGATGGTGTTAAGATGGTGAATCTCATGCTAACAATGGCATCTGCTTAAGGAGCTTGCTGCCAAGATCAGGTGGGTTTGCATGGGTAGAGTGCTCAGCATAGAGCCAGGCACATAGTAGGCTCTGGGCCAGTGCTTCTTACTTCTCCTCAGTTCCCTTGCCCATCTGATTCCAGAGATGCCATCTTTGATTCTGGCAGCCTGAGGGCCAAGAAGAATAACACTTCTCTGCTGCAGGATATGTGGGCCCAGCCTCAGTTCCAGTGTGAGAAAGGAGAACACAGTGTTGGTTCAGACAGAAGTGTAGATATACCACTTCCAATCCTGAGCGACTTGGCAGGCACACATCACCTTGTGGCAGTCACCTTTTGACCCTTCACCAAGGCCCTTGCTGGGACAGCCAGGTGGGCAGCACGGCCATCTTCCAAATGTCAAGATGATGAGCTGGAATGCTCACGATTTGCCCGAGGCAGCTGGGAGAAAACCAGACCAGGGTCTATGTGTGCACATGGATAGCTTGTCAAAGCAAAACTGCTCCAGACATTTGTTAAAAACAGCAAGGCAGATTTTACTTGAACAACTGCAGTAGGGAAGAGAGACTTCACTATAGAAGCGAGCTCAACACTAAGTCAAGCAAAGACAGCTAGAGATTTATATCCAAAGGGCAGAGTGAAGAGGTCAGTGATGGAAATTACTGCGAGGCACTGGATGAGACATCAAGGGTGAGGGAGTGTTGGTAAACTGGGTTCAGCAGGCCAAGCAGGAGGCCTCATCAGGAAGAGGGCTTGGAGAACCTGATTGGATTTTGCTGAGGGAGTCTTTGCCAAGCCACAACCTCTACTTCTTATCAGATCAAGATTCTCCAATATGAGTTTTATAAGCTCTGCTTTCATTCATTAATTCACTTACCTCTCTCTCTTCCTCTCTTTCTTTCATTTAGTAAATATTATTGAGCATTTTCTAAGTGTCAAGGGCAACTTAATAAGCAGAAGTAGATACAGGGCCTGTTAACGTGGTACTTTCAAACTTATCAGGAAGATTAAAATGCATACCTCTGAAACTGTCACAATGCCTCTTTGAAGAGATGAGAAGTCTGAAAGGAAGGGGGTGCTGGCAGAACATTTGGCAGAGGAATCAGACCTATTCTCAGTGTTCAGGGCCAGTGCCATGAGGGGAGCGAGGTCTGAGCTGAGGTCCTCTGGTTGAATGGGTCACTTTGCCATGCAGAAGAGAGAGTGGCTGCAGCCAGGTGCTGGTGCAGGGGGCAGTGGGCTCTGTCCAAGGGCAGGAAGGAGCCGAGGAGGGCTGGAGATGGCAAGTGGGGGCAAGGGCTGCGGGCGCCGGCCCTGGGCTCTGGGGCTCACGGGGACTCTACCCCATGACCAGAGCTCCTCCTGGAAAGCAGGGGCAGGGTCGTCTTCTTGGAGTGAGGGGGACTGTGGGCGAAGGGAGGTTTTAGGAGAACGAAGGTTAAAATAGTTGTTTTGAAGGGCAGGAGAGCAAGTTGATGAAAGCATGGTAGGTTTGAAATAATACATTTGAGATGTTGAAAAAGGGACCCATAGTGTTTGTCCACTTCATCTCTTTCTCTCTCCCATATGTGTGTGTGTGTGTGTGTGTGTGTGTGGTATTTGCACATCCTAATATATATGCATTTCAAACCTCATCTATGTGGTTATATGTGTATATACATATAGTTATATATACACATTAGCATATATATGTATATATGTATGCATACATGTGGGATATTTATATGATTATATGTATGCAAGCATATGTATATATATGATAATATATATATACACACATATATAATTATGCATATGTATGATTTTCAGCTGAAGTAAGTAGTGTGAGAACAGGCCTAGAGGTGAGATACAGCATGGTGACTTCAAGGATCTGTAAGCCATTTAGCCTGATTGGAGCCAAGGGTGAAGAGGAAGGGCAGCTTAGTTTATGTCAATGGGGGTGACCAAAGAGAAGGAGCAGATGGGACTTATTAGCTTCTCTGGATAAAGGTCACCTTAATTGGAGACTGGGGATGTTTGCACACCAGTGAAATGGTAATTTCCCCCTGCTGGGACTTGCAGAATGCTGGGGGACCCACCTGCTTATGCCTGGCCCAACAGCCTTCTGAGAGCATTTCTCTTAGCATAGAGTGGTGTTTTTCAATACCACCAGTCCCATGAGTCTGAGGAAAAAGGCCAAGTAAGTTGAAAAAAAAAAAAGTTCTGAATTCTCTTTTCCTCTCCTTGGGGCAATTGTCTTTATTAAAGTTTCCTCGGTATGTGAAGCTGTGAGAAGTGTTGCAGTTCAGCAAAACTGAAACCTTGTTTAACCCAGTGTCAAACTTATGTGTTCTGCATAATTCCTGTTACCACCTGGGACGCTTGATTCCCTCTAATATGGCATGAGAAACACTAGCTGAGATACCATGTTTCCAGAGGTTTCTCTTCTCATTTAAGTATGTTTCCCGGGAGTAGCACATTGGCGCATTAACACACATACAGTACTCTGAAGGAATGCAGTAGAATCCCATCTGCAAGCATCCCTGTTCAGCAGAGTGGCTGCCCCCACCCCCTGCTACCCGCAGATGAATCAGACTGGAAGCTCCTGGGCTGCCAGGAGAGATGTATATGGAGAAGGTGGGCTGAGGAAGTGCTGGGAAAGGCTGTAAACTGCCTCAGGGCCCAGCCTGGGGGAGGGAGACTGAGACGATTTTCTAGGAAATGGCACTTTAATAGGACCTTGAATGAAAGCTGAGTCTTTGATCAGTGGTACTGGGGGAGAAAGGGTTGCCCCCAGGTGAACAAAAGGATGGCAACCTTTTTCAGGCAGAAGGTTGTAACTCCAGTTCAGGAGTATCGAGGACCTGTCATTGGGGATACAGATTTGGAATCAAGGTATTCCATGTGTTAAGTCAGCATAAGCAGTGGGGGTCGGGGTGGCAGTGTGCAAAGCAGTGGTTCTCATGTTTCCTTTCTCTCACACTTGAGGGATGTGGCACATGCATCAGTAACTCTGGCTCACTCAGGCAGTCATTCCTGTTTGGGGAGGTAAGAGGAGGGTGAGAGTGGGCATGTGCTTTTTGGAAAAGTCTCTTTAGTGACTCTGATAGATGCCTGTATTAATCATGTCTTTTATTTTCTGAGCTCTCATGCTCTGACATCTTGGGGCCTTGCTATCTCCTCTAGGACCAGTCAGTTCCTGAAGACAGTAAACAATTCACCCATGAGTGTGTTTTTCAAGTGCAAACCAGCTAACCATTCCAGAGTGGATAGGGCCACTATCCACCTGCCCTAATCACTCCAGGGCCAGGTACCAGACAGTAGGGCTGCCCCTGTGCCCCACAGCCTGCTGAGATTATTCAAACTAGCCAGTCCTAAGCCTGCTCACCCTGCCTCACCCAATATTTCCCATGGAAACTGCAGTAAAGGCTTTTGCCCATGTTTTCCCCTCCCTCTGTATCCTGACCCATCTGGTGCTTCACCATGTGGCCCTGCAGGGTGGGCTGTGTCTCCTGTTTCTAGGGACTTACTGTAACAGATTTCTTCCTTCATGACAGTCATTTCATGTCCGCATGTCTTATCACACCTGTTTCAAACAACCAGGTACCCTTACAACAACCCCTATGGGTAGGCTGACCAGAACAGTCGTTCTTGACACCTATTGCCCTACATAATTATCTATTAATAGCCCTTCTTTCTCAGAAGTGCCCCAGTTTAGATGGTAAGTTTAAAGGGCCATGCCTCCCTGTTGAGAATTACAGGTAAAATGTAACAAGAGAGGAAGGTTAAGGGATGAATTCTAGATTCCCAGGAAGGAGACAAAAGATTGATGTGAGGGAGGAGGAGAGCCTGCACTTGTCACATCAGAGAAATTGAAACTTAGGAAGTCACAGGTGCAACACATCATGGAGAAGGTAAAGAGCGTGAGAATCACGAGGGAAACGTTGTACCTGGTCTGCAAGGTGTGCAGAGCTGGGACACAAAGCAGTGGGGCCGAGGGAGATTGGGGGCAAAGTGGGAAGTGGTGACTGTATAGTTCATCATTCAGCAGGGAAGGAGATGAGGCAGGAATCTGAAAGGCAACAAGGTTGAAGAAATTTTTATTTTAAGTGTATAAACTCAGTATTCATGAGTTTTGTGGAGGAAAAGAGGTTACAAGACAGAGCACACATGCAGAAAAGACAGTCTCTTCAACAAATGATACTGGCAAAACTGGACATATATACATGCAGAAAATGAAATTGGATCTTGATCTTACACCATAAGTAAAATTAATTCAAAATGGATTAAAAAATAAAATGTAAGACCTGAAACTGTAAAACTCAAAGAAAATATGGAGAAAAAACTTCTAGACATCAGTCTTGGCAATAACTTCTTGGATTTGACATCAAAAGTACATGCAACAAAATAAAAAAATAGACAAGTGGGACTATATCAAACTAAAAAGGAGGGGAAACGGCAAGCAATAAACAGAGCAAAAGAGCTTGTGGAGTGGGAGAAAGTCTACCTATCTGATAATGGGTTCATATCCAAAATACACAAGATGTACAACTCAATAGTAAAAATCCAATCACCCAATTAGAAAATAGGCACAGGACTTGAACAGATGTTTCTCCAAAGAGGACACGCACATGGCCACCCAGGTATATGAAATGGTCAGCATCACTAATCATCAGGGAAATGAAGATCAAAACCACAGTGAGGTATCCCCTTACACCTCTTAGGATGGCTAATATAAAACATGCAAAGGATAACAAATGTTGGTGAGGATGTGTAGAAACTGGAACCCTGATACACTGTTGGCGGGACTGTAAATTGGTGAAGCCACTACAGAAAGCATAATGGAGGTTCCTCAAAAAATTAAAAATAGAGATACCATATGATGCAACAATCCCACTTCTGGCTATATATCCAGAAGGGTTGAAGTCAGGATCTCAAAAAGATATCTGCACTCCAATGTTCATTACAGCATTATTCACAATAGTCAAGATAGGGTAACAACCCAAATGTCCAACAACAGATGAATGCATAAGTAAAATGTGACACACACATATACACACACACACAATGGAATACTACCCAACCTTTAAAAAGAAGGAAATCCTATCATAAACACAGCAAACAGACTGGTGGTTACCATGGGGCAGTGGGTGGGAAGATGGGTGAAATAGGTGAAGGGAAAAAAGTTGGTGAGAATGTTGGATATTTAGATCTGGCAATGGTTATATGGGTGTATACAGATATCAAAAACCGTTAATCTGTTCACTAAGATTTGCACATTTCATTGCAAGTACCTCAAAATAAAAATTTTTTGAAAAGGAAATCCTGCCTTTTTTAACAACATGGATGAGCCTAGAGGATATTATGTTAAATGAAATAAGCCAGTCGCAGAAGGATAAATACTGCATGTTCCTGCCTATAGAAGTGATCTAAAGCTCAGATTCATAGGAGCAGAGAATAGAATGGCTGGTGCCAGAGGCTGAGGGAGGAGCTATGTTAAGAGAATAGATCTTATTTTAAATGTTCCTATCAGAAGTGCGCACACACACACACACACACACACACACACACACACACACACACACAAGGACTTTGGGGCATTGTCTTGGAAGTGATGTGTATTTCAGTGCCTTGGTGACCTGGTTATAGTGATGGTGTAATGGATGTATGCATACACCGAAACTCATCAAGATGTATAATTAAATGTGTCCATGTTTTTGTATATTTCAATACCTCAATAAAACTAAAAAAAAAAGTTAAAAGAGGTTACAAGCCAGAAAAATGAAAACAGGTCAGGAAGGAATCAGGAAGCAAGGAATCCAGAGTCTGGGAGGAAAAGGTCGTCTTGAAAAGAGAACAGATATTTCTTCATAAAGACCCACTGGGGGAAGATAGAGGCATTGAAGAAAAGGGGAGAAAAGGAGGGAACATCATTATCAGATGAAATTCCCAATAAATTATGAAGTGCACTCACGTAGCACGAGTTCAGGAAGGCGGGAGTGGGCTTGGTGGACTTGGGGAGAGTCTGCGGGAACACCAGCAGGAATGAAGGGCTGGGCTGTATGGCAGCCTCCAGGGGCCAGAGGAGGCTAGCAAGGACTGGCTTGTCATGGAGCCAAGGCACATAGTTACACAGCTTCCCTCCGTGCCGCATGGGCCGGGTCAGGGGAGGGGAGGGCAGGTGGTGGTTCACCCAGTGCTGGTGCTTGACAAGGCAGGAATGGAAAACAATGTCGGCAGGGCCAGGTGTCTGGAGCTGCAGGTGAGGAAAGGGCTCAAAATGATTTTAGGAGGGACCTGCAGGACAGAAAGAAATGGGTGACATTTCTAGGAATAAAAAGCAGGTGAACAAGGAGTGGGGGAGGTTGGTGGGCAGGCAGATTGTGGGCAACATCAGAGGGCTTGGCCTTGAAGCTGGAATGATTCTGGGAGAGACCCAAGGTGAGGGCATGTCTATGTGTGTCATTGAAAAGAGGAATCAGAGGTCACCAGAGCACCTGGGGAGGAGAATCCAGAAGAGTCAGCACCATGGAGGTTGATGTCCTATCCTCACTTCAGCCTGGAGAGGCAAAGAAAGGGGCAGAGTCAAGAGCACTCTGGGGCCGTCATCCTCTGAGAAGACAGGGAGCTTCAGGAGAGTGGTGATGGTGGGGAGACAGTCGGGCAGATGGCGCCTCATGAGGCGGCGTTGTTTTCCAAGGATGTGGTGAAAATGTCGGCGTGGGGTGGGCATAGATAAGACAGTGGGACTGTAGCATGGTGGGGGTTCTAAAATGGGAGGTAAAGTTCTGCTTCCTTTATGAGTGTTCCAAGTGTTGGTGCCAATTCACAGAATGATATGTGTGATGGGACAAGGTAAATATGAGAAACAGGGTCTGTTTTTGATTAAGTAATCAGTATTCCTGAGATGGGGAGATGGAAAGGTAGTGAGATTTGAGGGTGCTAAGCTCCAATATGATGGGAAAATGATATTTAGAATTCATGAAGTCACCAGGAGTTGCAGCTGGCATAAAGGTAGAAAGGAAAGCAGAGAATCGGGGGCCACAATTTTATAACAGCAGGCGGATGGGTGAGGTTGCTGGATGGCCGTGCAGTGGAGATGACCGTCTAAGGGACAGGTTGTGAAGTCAGTGATGAGTCTGGATCTTGGGGAGAGATCAGGGCTACATGCATACATCTAGGCACTGTTGACATTGAGGAGACAGGAAAAGGCTTGAGAGTGCACGTGGGAGAGTGTGGATAGAAGAAGGAAGAGCTAAAAACCAAGAACTTACAACGTGACAGCCGGGAAGATGGTGACACTCCAGCAGAGAAGACAAAGCCGGAGCTGCCTACCATGTGGCAGGAGAGCCAGGGGAGGGGTCTCAGGGGGCAGTGCTTCGGGAATGAGAGAGAGGACGGTGGAGTCAGATGCTCCTGAAAACGAGAGGAAGGTGAAGACTAGGAGCTGATCAGTGGGATGGACAATAGGTTGAAGAAGAAATAAAAGAATGCAGCCTGAGGAAACTGAAGGGCTACATGAATTTCTAACATTGTGCCATCAGAGTCCCAGAAGAAGAGGAAAAGGAAGGTGGGACTGAGGAAGTATTCTAAGAAATAATGGCTGAAGTTTTCCCAAATATGGAAAATTACATAGACATACAGATTAAGAAGCTGAGCAAACTCCAAACAGGGTAAGCCTAAAGAAATCAATGAAAAGATACATCATAGTGAAACATCTGAAAAGTAGAGACAAATAAAAAGCTATGATACCAGAGAGAAATGGCACATCACATATAGGAGAAAACAATTAGAATAGCGGTGGATTTCTCATTTCAAACTCTAAAGGCCAAGAAATGGAACAGCACATTTTAAGTGTTGAAAGAGAAGAGCCTAGAATCCTATGTCTAGTGAAAATATCCTTCAGAAATGAAGGGGAAATCAAAATTTTGCAAGCCACATTTCTGACAGAGGACTCATATCTAGAATACACAAAGAACTGTCAAAACTCCACTGTAAAAAATAAACTAGTCAGAAAATGGGCAAAAGCCCTAAAGATACATTTCACAGAAGAGGGTATATGCATGGCAAATAAGCACTGCAAAGATGTTCAACATCACCAGCCTCTAGGGAAATGCAAATTAAAACCCTAACGAGCATTGTGCAGAGGGAAAGAAGCCAGTATCAAAAGGTCACAGATTGTATGCTTTGAGTTATAAAATATTGTCCAAATGATTATCTTACAGAGGTGGAGAACAAATCAGTGGTGCTAGGATTAGTGAAGAGGGTGTGTGAGTGTGACTACAAGGGGTGGGATGAGGGGGTCTTTGTGGTGGTGGAACAGGTCTGGCTGTTGGTGGTCACACAAATCTAATGGATTAAAATGGCATTCAGTTATCACACACACATTGTGCCAGTGGCAATTCTGAGTCTTGATATTGTACTATGTTTAGGTAAGATGCAACCATTGAGGAGACTAGATGAAGGGTATGTGGGACCTCTATACTAATTGTAATTGCTTGTCCATGTGTAGCTATTTCAAAATAAAAAGTCAAGTCAGTCAACCCGTCAATCCAATGAAATAAAAGCACAAGAGAGGAAAGATGACCTTCAAAGGAACGACAGAGAGACAGTAGACTTCCTACAGACAGCAAGAGATGCCAGGAATAAATGGAGTGACCATTTCAAAATGCCAGTGGGAGACTGTTAGCACTTGACTTTCATATGCTAAACTGAAAAACGAGGTAAGAATACAAAGATGTACAAAGACCATGCAAGTTACATCCATCAGATGCACAATAAGGGAGTTATTACCAAAACATGTTCAGTCCTTGCTTTGTATAGCAGTGGGATGCTCAAAAGACAACGTATAAGCAGAAACCATGAAAAACTGTGTTAATAATCAGTGGAAAAAGCTGTGATTGCCCTGTGACTTTTAAAAACTTTTGTCAGTCATTAAAACAGTAGTATCTTCTTGCTTGTCATAAATACATAAGAAAATGAAAAATACAGTAGAACAAATATTTGCTACACTGCAACTTTAAACATTAGAAACATGGAGAACCAAAGTGGTCTTATTTCCTTGTAGGGAGCTTGTGAAGAGTACAGTTGACCCTTGAACAAGGTGTTGGGGCCACTGACCTCCTGTGCAGATGAAAACCCGTGACTAACTTTTGACTTCCCCAAAACTTAACTCCGAATAGCCAACTGTTGACCAGAGCCTTACTGAGAGCAGAAACAGCCGAGTAACACACATTTTGTATGTGTATTATATATCATGTTCTTATAATAAAGTAACTTAGAGAAAAAATATTTTTTCAAATTATTTCAAATCTCTACAAATTGTCCCCATGTATTTATTGAAAAAAATCTGCAGATGAGTGGACCTGCACAGTTCAGACCCATGTTTGTCAAGGTTCGGCTATAGGGTGACCAATTGCTTGCCTGTTCAAAGTCAGTTTAATGCCTTATCACTTTTTGTTTCTTTGCTGCATTTTCATCATTCTTTTGGCTAATATATTTTCTTGTGATTATCCCATCAGTTACTTTTATAAATAATTACTTTCACTCTTCTTCTTAAATCCATTTTTATAAAATGTCCTTGGGAGATAAGGAGAGACCACATCTGCATGCTTGCTGTCTGGCCGTGAACTGAGTAACAGATGTGCAGCAACAGATTGCTGACTGGCCTTGAAAGATTCCCAGTGACTGATCACCAATCATGATGGGCAGACAGAAGGGCTAGCAGCAAATTCATATTTTTGCAACTTCTCACAGTTAATATAGCATTATAGTGTAAATTCGAACTGTGAGGTTAGGGCACAGATGTTATTTCATAGCCAAGAAATCCACAAGAACACACATCACAGTCAACACTGACAACTAAAGACAAAGGAAAAATCTTGAAAGCAGGGCCACTGAAATTCATGCAGCTCGGCACAGTGCAAAAAGACGCTACCTGTGATTCACAGTACAGACTTGGCCTGAGAGGGCCCATCAGAAATTATAACTAACTTTTGATTATGAAAATTAAAAGTAATATTTTGTATTGAATGATATTAGGTAAAACTGACCGTAGACAGAAATTACAAATTGAGGACAGAGGCCATGGGTGCATCATTATGCCTGGCAAGATGCTTGTCATACTTGGAATAGAGATAATGAATGAGGTAGATTTGCACAGAGAAAAACGTAAAGTTTGGTATGTAGTTTGGAAAGGCAAGGGTAGTTGTTATTCTTAGAAAAATAACATCTGAACCATAAGAGAAGCAAAAATTAACTATGCAGGAAAAATGAAAATAAATCCAGAAGCAACAGAAAAGTATGGAAAACAGAAACTGTAAAATAAAATAGCTGAAATCCAAATATATGAGGACAAAAAAGCAAGCAGATAAACTTGCTTAGTAAAAAATAGCTATTATCAGATTTAAAATTTTTAAATCCATCTATATGCTGCTTACATGTGACACAACTTAAACAAAATCACACAGAAATATCAAGGGATGTAAACAAATAAAATATATCAGGCAAACACAAACCTAAATAATGATAGTGACAAGATATTAGGAACAGATAAAACACAATTTAAGGCAAATGGCATTTGGGGAATAATGTAGGACAACACATTATCCTGAAAGGAACAATAAGCAGTTCCAAGCTGTACACACTTCTCGTAGCCCTGGAATACCAAAAACAGTATCACTTCAACACACATAAAGCAAAAAACAATGGAATTAAAAAAAGTGCAAAACTATAATCATAATGGGAGACTTTAACTTACTTCTATACAAACTGAAAGCACACACAGATAAGACGATTAGTAAGGAAATGGAGAATCCAAGCAACATCCCCCTGCTTGGTCTGCTAAATCAGTACACAATCTTGCAATCAGCAGGGCAGTTTTCTTAATAATCTGCCTTTCATGGGCTGGTGCACCTTTCTAATGGGGACAACAGCTGCAGTAACAGAAGACAAAACTCACTGTCCTTGAAAATTTAAGGAGTAACTGCAATGACATGAGGTAAACTAGAAACCCCTGAGAGGAGGCATCTTAAGTGTCATTCTGCGTTAGTGCTCGAAGCCTCCAGATTCTTGTCTGGAAAATTGGCAGGGGAACCGCCCATGGTCTGCTTCCCAGGAGTATGACTGGGCCAGGGAGGAGAGGAGGTGAAGGGACTGCTAGCACAGTTAAGTGCCATCTTTGCACCAGGGTCAGGGTTTGCTAATCTGATCCTGTCCTTGTGCAGCTGGCCCAGAATGCTGTTGGGTTCAGAGAGGGTAAGAGGCCAGTGAAGGCTGGGCAGCAGATTAAATCAGCCACAGTATGAGTTTGAGACTGGTCCTTTGGGAGGAATGTCTGGTCTGAACAGGAGCTATTTTGTACTGGAAATGAGGGAACTGGGAGTATCCAGGTCATCCGAGTCCAGCTAATTAAGACTGAGTCACCCTGACGGGAAGTCTGGGAGGCTGATAGCTGGGGACAAGCGGCCTAGATGCCATCGTGCCCTGGACCCTGAGACCTGGATGCTCAGCCTGCCCTGGATGGCTCTGTCAGGCCATGGAAGCTCAGTGGAGGACGCTAAGGCTCTCCCTCCATGCCTGCACTCGCCTTCCTGGTGGGTAAGCCACTTATTCCCAAGGGCTGGCCCACTCGTGCTGGAAGGCATGCAGGTCCCCCTCTTTGCAATGAAGAAAGAAAGGGTACTTCTGGGGAAGGGGGAGCCTGGGAGAAGAAGGATTGGGTCACAATGATTTTCTATTGCTCTGTAACATGTCACAAATTTAGCAACTTAACACCTCATTACCATCTCACAGTTCTGTAGGTGAGAGGTATGGGTGGGTTCCACTGGGCTCTCTGTCTAAGGTCCCACAGGACTGAAATAGCTTGGCCAGGAGGCTCTGGGGGAAAATCTGCTTCCAAGGTCTCTTGGGTTGTTGACAGAATTAGGGTCCTGGTGATTTGGGGACCAAGGTCCCCACTTTCTTGCTGGCTGATGCCTGGGACAGCTCTCAGCTCCTTGTGGCCACCCTCAGGTCCTGTCCCCTCCACTCCATTGCAGCAAAGTGCACCATCCTCCATGCCCAAGCCCCCTCACACTTCAAATCTCTCTACATCATATCCCGCCAGCCAGAAAACTGCTTTTTATGGTCCCTATCTGAAGGCCACTGCCATCCACACAGTCCCTCTGCTGCAAAGCAGCCTTACTGTGGGAGTGCTGTCTCAGCTCACAAGTCTTACCCACACTCACAGGAAGGAGACTGTGCAGGGCAGGGTCTTTAGGGGTCGCCTTGGCATTCTACCTCCAACCACCGGGGTAGAAGAGGCAATCCAGGATGATATGCCTGAAAGGAGCCTCCTGGCGCTGGCAAGATGTGGAGTCTGATTTGGGGGTGTCTTTAGGCCTGGCTTCTGTGAGCCTCCCAGCAGTGAGGAAATCGGGGAGGCTGCCATGCTGGGAGTCAAGAGAATGAACTTTGATGCCCGCTGAGCTGTGTTCACCACTTCTTGCTGTATCAGGTACTCAGAGTCATCCCCACACCCACTGGCTTGAACACCATTTATGTATTTCAGGAAGCTGCAGTGCGGATTGGGGCAGGACTCGGAAGGGAATGTGTGTCAGCTCCACCTGCTGCCAGAGGGGGTGGCAGGACAGGACTGAAGGGCCACTTCTAAGATGTCTCACCTTGTGGCTGGGGAGCTGGTGCTGGCTGGCAGCAGGGAGCTCGGCTGAGCTGAGCTGGGGCCTGGGTTCCATGTGAGCCCCTCCACATGGCCTTCCTCATGGAATGGGGACAAGTTCCAAGGGCATCGTCCCAAGAGACAGGCAGAGGATGCTTCCCCCGTTTCTTACAGCCTGCCCCCAAACTGGCACTGTCACTTCTGCTCTGTTCTCGTGGCCAGGCAGCCCCAGCCCCCGATTCAAAGACTGGGGGCATAAACCCCACCTCTCAGTGGAGGGAGTGACAAAGAATTTTGGGATCAGAGAATGTTTAGGAACTGCCACCCCTGCCCTCTGACCTCACCAAAGCCTGAACCTTGGGGTCTTACTTTCCTCATTGGGAAAGTAGTTCAAACAACACATTCCTCCCCGGGTTGCTGTGAGGGAGGTTAAAGCAGGAAGAGGCCCCGTCCTTGAGCCCTGTATGCACAGGGGCCTCACTTTGCGGTGCCCTTTGCCATGTTGGGAGCCAGTGTGTCTGACCTGAGGGACAGTAGAAGAAGGCCTTGGTCAGCTCCACCTGGAGGGAGAGCCCCCCTCGAATACTGCTCCAGGTGCTGGAGGCCAGGCCCGGGACCCTCCCAGGAGACCAAAGATCAGCATGCTCGTGGGCTGGCCTGGGCAGCAGGAGATGACGAGGGGGAGCCCCGCCTCTACTCCTTAGCCAGGAGGATAGACAGAGGGACTTGGGAGTGCCTGGTGGGGCTCGGGCAGTAGCAGCTGGGCAGGTGTGCCTCCCTGCAGCTGTGGGTGGTGGCCAGGTCCCTTCCTGTGCCCACTGTGACAAATGCAGAGTCAGGTTGCTATTCAGTCTGTCGGCATCAGAGAACACCCAGCAGACCCTCTGAATGCTGGAACCCTGGCCTCATCCTCGCCCTGGAGAGGGTGGTCCAGTTTCCTCCAATGAGGGCAGGGAGCTTCTGTGGCTGGGGGGTCATTACCACCCCCTCTACCCCCATGGAGGGAGGCCCAAGCTGACGCCTTCAGATCTGCTGTCCTACTGACTGCTGGGACATCATTCTCCAGAGGCAGCAAGCTGTGCTCCAGTCATGGGCTGGGAAGGGGTGGCTCTCTGTCAGCCTCCAGCCTCGGAGCAGCCTCTCTTCAGGTTTTCCATCACAGCACCCTGTTTGGGAGAGCAACATGCCAAGCTTGCCCTTCAGCGTGGAAAGGAGAAGGGAAACTATTGTTGAGTCTCTCTTTTGTGCCAGGCACAGTGTTAAACATGTCTTTAGGGAAACTGGGGCTCATAAAGCCAAGGGAAAGACACAGTATGTTAGTTATCTATGGCTGCATAACAAATCACTCCAAATTTAGAGGCTTAAAACATCATTTATCACCTCTCCATTTCTGTGGGTCAGGAACATAGGCATGGTTTAGCTGGGCCCCCTGGCCAGGGTTGCTCACAGGCTCCATCCCAGTGTTGGCTGAGGCTGTGGTCTCATCTCATGGCTCAACTGGAGAGGGTGTACTTCCAAGCTCACTCAGTGGATGGTGGCACAATTCAGTTACTCGCTACTTCTTGGCTGAAGCCTATCTCAGGGATTCCTTGTCGTGCGGACCTCTCTCCAGGGCAGCTCACAGCAGGGCACCTGGCTCCCATCAGAACAACTGAGAAAGCAAGAGAGGGCACAAGGAGTGGAACCCAGAGTCATTTTTGTAATCAAATTTTGGAAGTGACATCACTTCACTTTTACAACATTCATTAGAAGCAAGCCACTAGAGGCAGCTCATATTCAAGATGTGAGATTCAAGAGTGTGAACACCAAGGGGGGGGGCACAACCAGGATAACAGGGGGCAGAACTGGCCCCCTCTCTCTCTGCAGCATCTGTGCTACAAAACCACCCACCACACATGTACACACAGACCACACCCATGCACACCCACACAAACAGACCACCACACACACAAACCTCAAACACCACATACATGCACATGCACACACACATATGCACACATTCACACACCCAGCACACCACATACATGCACACACACTCATACACACCACACACCTCACATGCACACACATGTGTATGCACATGCACACACACACCACATTCACGTGCACTCATACACACCACACATACATGTACATACACACCACATGCATACACATACCACACAGCACGTATACATGCACACACTCACACCCGCCCCCCACACCCCACATGCACTTTTATACACTCACATACTCCATTGTTGGGAGGAGGCTGAGGACATGGTAGGTATGACAATGATCTTTGAGAATTGGGGTTCTGGTGTCATTTAGAAAATCATCTAAGTACTAAAAATAGAATTATGGGCCAATTGATTCTGTTTCAAATTAGATCCTAGTTCAAGAAGTCACCTGTGACTGTTCTGAAAACTGGCATAGTTTGTGGCACTTAGCAGAAGCAAGACCCCAGTCATGCAGCATGGGCTTGGGGTCACTTGCTGTCAGCGTGGGTAGTTAGCTTTCTGTGTGACGGGGGCACCTACCTCAAGGCTTGGAACCTGGCATGTTCTAGGCCATTAGCAAATGTGACCTCATCCCGTTTCCCTTTCAGACAATTTGGCTGTCCTTATAGTCACCACATCATTTTTAGAAAAAGAAACATTGCTTTATGGCTGCTGATGGCCAGCTCCAAGATAGGACCAACCAGAAGGAGGCTAGGAAAGTTTGTGTGCGGGAGCAGGTGTGAGTAGGAGCCTTTGATATATGTTCTTGGTGTGTGGCAGATATGGACGGGGAGAGGGAGAGAGATGAAACGAGCCCCATCACCAGCGTCCCCATCAACCAGGATGCAGTTGCCGATCATGTCCACTAGGTGGCGCTGCCTGCCTGAGCAGCTGCCATGTGGGTGCCAAGAGCCTGTCCCGGGAGGCAGGCTCCCCTGACTGACCCACCCACTCTCAACTTCTGATCTGTGTCCTCTGCTCCGTTCTGAGCCAGAAGTTCATGGCCAATAGATGAGCCTCAGCTGGAAACTGCTGCCATCAGATCCGAATCCTATTTGAGCACCTTCTCAGGCTGTACTTACTAATTTCCAGGAGGAAGGAAAGTCTTCATTTGCCCTATGCAGAGCACTTTACACACATTATGGCTTTGGATCTTCACAACTACCTCTCAGGTGAGGAAACTGAGGTTCAGAGAAGTTCAGCAATTGCCCAGGGTCACACAGACTTGAGGTACAGGAGGCCACTCTCTTCCTGTGCAGCTGCCTGAGCCCTGCCCCAGGCTGGGGGAATGAGGTTGTGCTGGGTACAAGCCAGGGAACTTGTGGGTGCACCAGGATCAAAGGAACTAGAGAAGACTGGGGGCAGATGCGGAGAGGCTTCTGCAGTTGGGGGCTTTGCTCCTCCCCTGTCTTCTGGTGCAGGTGTGGCTGGACCCTATTTGTGCCGTCAGCGGCTACTCCCTTCTTAGAGGGCTCGAGGGCTCATGCTCCCTGGGCAGCCAGAGCCCGCAGGGGGCCTCATGCTTAGTTCTGTATTGCTCCTACTTGGCTGCAGTAGGAATCTGAGGAGATTAGGAATCAGGAAATCAGGATCAGGAATCCAGGAATCAGGCTGGAGCTCTGAGCCCTGTTTCCTCTGGGCCGAATCCCTGTAGACTGGTTAGGACAAAGAGGAATCTGCTGGGGGGAGGCCCATGAGCCCCCAGCTGCCCTCAGAGGTGGGCACGAATGACTTCAGGGAGAAGGGAACTGCACACAGCATAGGGCTTGTCTGGGGGTGGCCACTGTGATTCCACAACTGCCAAGTTTTCCCACATTGGATGCCTCCTGCGGGCACCCAACACCCTTATACTAACAATTCTAGAGCCCTGGACTGAGGCAGGAGCCTTTCCACTGGGCACATCTTGGCCAACCTGGGATACGGAAGTGTTGGAGCTGGGAAGGAAGCCCTGGGGGAGTTTTAATGGGGGTTAGAAGAAGGGAAGGGGCAGGCTTCTCCCCTGAACTTCTGCAAGGCTCCCAAGACCCCGATAAGGAAATCCAGGACGCCCTACATTCCCTGAGGTTAGAAAATGTGGCCCTATGGGGAGGGAGGCACAGGCTGGAGGAGTAACAGCTGCTCCACACCAGCCCCTGAGCCAAGCTGTCTGGCTAAATCTTGGCAGAAACCTGCCCAAAGAGCCGGCTTTGCCCCGAGGAGCAACAGCACAAGCAGGGGGCAAAGGCGCCACCCAGGCTCACAGGCCACTGTGGGCTAGACTTCCAGCGCATGCGTCCTGCCTGGGGACACAGAACCTGGGCAGTGGCTCAGGGCTCAGTGGGAGGATCCCCATCCGGGCATGCCCTGGCCTGGCCTGCTCAATCTGCCTGGGGACACAGAACCTGGGCAGTGGCTCAGGGCTCAGTGGGAGGATCCCCATCCGGGCATGCCCTGGCCTGGCCTGCTCAATCTGCCGTTTCCTCATACACAGCCTGTCCCCTAGGAAGCTGCCACCGCTGCCCTCTCTTCTGCCCTGAGGCATTCCCAGGGCTGTCCACACAGCCCAGACAAGGCATGGGCATCTGTCTCCGCCTATCACAGCTGGTCGGTCATCCAGCTCAGCCTGCTTTTATGTCTGAAACACATGAAGTCACCCCCCTTGGTTCCCCACTGCTCTGCCCTACTTGTGGTGACCACACCCCACATTTGGTCTCCTGCTTCCAGACTTACCTGCCACAGGTTCACATGCCCAAATCCACTCCAGAAATATCCAGTGAGAATCTCTCATGAGGCTGTGCACTGTCCCACAGGGAATGATTCCCACACAGACAGCAAAATGCCGTCTCTATCAGTGCCACCCTTTCCGCTGGGGCTCCCCATCACTTATAATCCAGAGTGCTGTCCCCTCAATGACACTCAGCAGGCCCCAAAGGCCCAGGACCTCTGGCCCCTGCCTGCCTCTGCAGCCCGCGACACCCCCCACCCATTCCCGCCTCTCAGCAGGCAGCCTGGGCTGAGCAGTGAGCCTCAGTGAGGTCTCTGCCTCTGTGTCAGGACGGGCTTGGCAGGGGAGGAGGTGGGAAGGTGCCGGCTGAGGGGGCCCTGGAAAGGGAGGAAGGTCCCTACATTTCACTCTGGAGCCTGAGGACATATAAAACACACATTTGGTCTTTGTCCCTGGTTCCTGGCACAAAGCTCCTAAAACCCTGGGAATTTCCTGAGTGATAGAATCATCTTTTGTTATTCGTAAGGAGCCCCTTTCACCTTACCTGAATTTATATCTCACAAACACGGGGACCATGTGGGCCCTCAGAGCCTTTAAGAGAGGGGTTGGCCCCGGAAAAACCACACACAGGACAGGGTTGGAACTTCCAGCTCCAACCATTCCTGACCCCTTGGGAGAGAAGGGGGCCAGAGATTAGTTCAGTCAGCTGGGTGGTGATCTACTCAATCGTGCTTATGTAAGGAAACCCCAAGAAGAACCCTCAAACAAGGCAGCTGGAGGGGCTTCTGGGCTGATGAGCATGTGGATATGCTGGGAGAAGCCATGGAGGCTGCGCCCTGCCAGACCTCGTGTCATGCTTGTGTCCTGTATAATGAACTGTATTAGTAAGCCTTTTCCCAAGTTCTGTGAGTTTTTCTGACAAATTACCAAACTTTTAGGGGTGGTTTGTGGGCACCGGCATGTGTAGTCTTCTGAGCAGAGGACACCTGAGACTTGCCGCTGTCATCGAGCTTGAGGTGTTCTGAGGGATGAGCCCTCATCCTGTGGGGTCCGCTGAACTCCAGCTGTGTCAGAACTGGGTTGAACTGTAGCATGCCCAGTGGGTGTCAGAGAGCTGGATGGCACGGCCAGCAGCCTCCTTCTCCCACCTCGCCTCCTACATTCTTACCCCAACAGTATCACAGACATGCTGGTGGGAGGTCCCAGATGCCATCCTGAGGTGGGGTGAACCTGTGCAAGAAGTAGGAGGCACAGGGCAGCACCACCCTCTGGCGGCCAGAGGGCTGCAAAGGGTCAGACTCACCAGGGAGTGAGGAGAGAGGGCCGCCTGATCCTGTGGGGAGGCTCAGCACTAAAGCTCAGGCCAAAAAAGGGCTGTCACTGGGATTGCTGTGTAGCACCCAGGGGACCTGCAGCTGGACACAGCAGCCATTCACTGCACAGCCTCTGTGAAGTACTGGGGGATGGGGGGGCCTCAGCATGACATCTGGGGCTCAGCGCAAGAGTGCTGCCTTACTGGCCTCAGCATGATGCCCACCACCAGGTCCGTCCACGTGGTCAAAAATAGCAAAAACGCACTCTTTGTCATGGCTAAGTAACATTCCATTGAATCTAAAAACTAAAGCGAACAAAACAGAAACAGACTTATAAACATGGAAAAGAAACTGGTGGTTGACACAGGGAAGTGAGATAGGGAGATGGGTAAAATGGGTGAAGGGGATTAAGAGATACAAACTTCCAATTATAAAGTAAATAGGTCACAGGGATGAAAAGTACAGCATAGGGAATATAGTCAATAATACTCTGATAACTTTATATGGTGACAGGTGGTAATTACACTTACATTGGTGAGCATTTTGTAATGTGTATAATTGTCAAGTCACTATATTGCACATCTGAAACTAATATAATATTTTATGTCAACTATACTTCCATAAAAATAGCGCTGCCTGAGAGAGCTAACTCAAATCCAGCTGCTTTTCATTTTCTCAATGAACAATTGGAATTTCAAGAGGTTCACTGTGTGCGCATCAGGGCTGGGCTGAGTGATATTAAGAGATGCCCAGAAGGACCAGATCTGAGAGGTCCCCCCAGTGGGAGGACAGTGTAGGCATTGGCACCAGCCTCAGGGGCCTGACACCCCTGGACCTCTTGCCTGGAGCCCTTCACGATGAATCCTCAGCTGGACTCCTCAGCCACTGGCCAAGGACCCTGAGCATGTGTACTCACTGCCTAGGGCTGCTGTAACCACCACTGGGGGGCTGAAACAACAGACATTTGTTTTCTCAGGCGTGGAGGCTGGAAGCCCTAGATCTGTGCCCAAATTTTCTCTTCCTGTGAGAATACCAGTTGTATTGGATTAGGGCCCAACCTAAATACCTTGTTTTAACTTAATTACCTCTTTAAAGATCTTATTTCCAAATATGGTTACATTCTGAGGTCCAGGGCTTTAGGATTTTGACTTATGAATTTGGGGACAACTAATGACAGCATCCCAAGAGAGAAATGGATCTCAGAGACTTGGGGAAAATTCTCTCTTTAAAGATGGGTTGGAATGCTCCCCTTCCAGCCTGGTGGGTCTGAAAGGGAGGGTGATCTGACCACCAGCTCTCCCTGGTTAGCTCCTGCTTACCCTGGGGGGCTCATAGTTAAGGAAAGCTGAGGGATGGGATAATGGAAACTATTTCTGTTTGTTCTATTGTTTTAAAGATCAGAGTGGGTCAGCCTAGGCCCCAGGCTCTGTGTAGTCTTCTACAGTGATGGCTGAACCAGGGGTGGCCAGTATGGCCGTGTTGGGCACTGGGGTCCTCTTCCTACAGATCATGACTCTGGAATGTGTGAAGTCCCCACAACTACTATTTGGCCAGTTAGGAACTAGCTCTGCTGCAACAACTCTAGCGTGTTCTGGGTCTTTCACATCGGTTTTCCTTTGTCCAAACTCTCTCCATGAGAAGGGGCTTCTGGTGCATTGAGAGCTCAGATGTTTGCTGGCTTTTGTCTGCTGAGCTTGGCAGTGGCCTGGGAACAGGACATGGTAGCAGGAATCAGGGCAACTGGAAAATCACAAAAACACGTGTTTTGATGATGTAAACTCTCTAGTCTATAAAGAAATCCAAGTGATGTGAGGGGAATGCAGCCAGAGATCCCGGCCCCTCCTGTTCCTACCTCCGTGACTGGGAAAGATACCAACTCCTCCAGGTGCACAGCAAGGCCCTGACCACAGGAGAAACTCAGATGGGCCCTCAGGACCATGGGAGAGGCATGATGTAGTTCTGTCTCTTCACTTCCTCATGATCTCCTCACAAGATTACCATACACACAAGAGCTGATCAACAGAGTTCTCCTGATTAGCTGCAAAATTTTGGTTGGTTAGTGTGTGGACGCTATTCGTTTGTTTAGCTGATATTTACTGAGTCCTTCCTGAGTGCTTGCTGAGGCCCTACAGCAGTGGTTCCTCATGTGTGGCCACCAGATGAGCTGTATTGGCATTATTAAGACTGGAAGTTGGAAATGCAAATTCTCAGGCTCCATCCCAGCTGCACTAATCAGAAACTGTGGGTCTCTGGGGGATCCCAGCACTGTCCTTTAACAAACCCTAACAGGAATGCTGATGCACCCTCCAGTTTGAGAACTGCTGCCCTAGAGTATGATCAGCACTGGGGATGAAGGACAGAGTGGTCCACATATTGAGGGGGTCACAGGGAAGTAGAGGGACAGGAGGGAAAGGCAATGAGGTAGAGAAGTGGGCCAGAGCCAGGTTAGGAAGATCATTTTCGTTGAAACTTTTGGGGAGCCACTGATGTATTTTAAGCTGGGAGTGTGTTGGACATTTAGAAAGATCTCGAGGACTGAGCTGAGGGTGGGTTGGAAGGGATCCAGCTGTTAGGAGGCTGTTATGACGCCAGTCTAGACAAAATGTGATGAGAGTCGGAATTAGGGAAAGGATGCTGTGAAGGGCAGGGGTGGCTGGATTTGGGAAATATTAGGCAAAGGCTACCCATAATGCTAACTCCTTGGTGGGGTAGACATCTCAAATGATTCTCAGGTTTCTGGTGTGGAGACTGGGTGGTGGAGACACCATTCTCTGGGTCAGGGAACAGTAGGAGTGAGTTTGGAGGAATCAGTGCTGAGTTCAGTCTGGGACATGGTAAGTTTGAGCTGCTGTGGAACGTTCAGATTGGAACACAGGTCTGGTGCCAGAGGAGATAGGGCTGGAGGCAGAGGGAAGTGGGAGGGGCTCCTTGGGGAGCACAGAGTGGGGCCCAGGTCTGGCCTTACGTAAGAGCAGCCCCTGAGCTCACTGTGGTCCACTGAATCACCGCTGGCTTGAGTGCAGTGATGCAAAAGCATGGGGGACTTCGTGTGCAGAGGGCAGGGAACAAGCTCTACTACTCCAGCTGGGCGGGGCTGCAGGAAGAAGGAGGTCCCCCGTGAGGCAGGGCAGCCGGACTGCCAGGAATGCCGTCCCCATGCTCCCTCCACCGATGGAGGCAGAGCTGCCTGAATGGGGCAACAGGCCTCCTCAGGGCGCAGAGCCCATGAAGGTGGCACCTCTAGAAGAGACAGAGCAGGAAGGAGCGTGGCCTGGGACCCATCGGAGGGAGTGGGTGGAGGGGTCGTTCTGCCTGTTGAGCAGGGGTGGAGGGAGCAGGTACACTGTTCCTGGCCGCACTCCATCTGGGGGACTCTCAGTAGCTCCCCGAGAGAGAGACAGAGAACAGGTCTGCCAAGACTTAGAAGGGGCTTCCTGACTTCAGAGCCATCGCTCATCCCAGATGCCCCTCCCCTAGCGATGTCTTGGGGAAGCTGGGTTTGATCGACTGCAGAAGTCCCCCAACACTGAGATGGGTGATTCTGTGACTCATTCTCCAGGCAATGGCACCAGGTGTTAGTGGTCAAGGTGGGCAGGTCATAGCCTGTCTTTGCCAGACATCACTTCATGGACAGGGTACCTTGAGACAGCCTTCCATCTCAATGGACAGGGGTGGTTGTGGTGGTGGGTTCAGACTTTATTCCATTTTCCTTTCATTCATCTGCCTTTTTGCTATGGTTCTGGTTCTTGGGAAGGGGGAGACACCTGGGACTATCGTGAACATGAAAAGGGTGGGCACAGGCAGTGCCAAAGTCCCTTGCGTAGCCCTGTGCTGAGCCTGCTAACTAGTCAGTGACAGCGCATGATCCGAGGATGGCCCAGGGCAAGTCTACACCTCCCAGGGAGCCCTGTGAGGGCAGGTGCTGCACAGACAGGTCACATGAATGTCTCATGCTCCTGACTCTGGCACCTATGGCCTGGCGGTAATGAGACACAGATGGATACTTGCAATGGCAGGCGGAGGGTGTGGTGTGAGGGCTGGTGTGGTGGGTGTGTTGGAGTGGGCACAGAAAGGTGCAGGACTTGGGACAGCTCATGGGATGCTGTCTGATAACTGCCAGTGAAGAGGGGAGGGAAGACCCTTCCCAGCTTGGGAGAGGTAGTGTTAGATGCAGGTGGGGCCAGGGCCCTCTGGCAGGCTTCAGGAGTTCCCAGTGGTTCCTCATGACTGGTGTAGTGAAGGGGAGACTAGGAGTGAAGGGAGATAAGGTGGGGCTAGCAAGGGCCCTTGCAGGGTGCTCTGAGGAGCTACACTCTATTTGGCAGGAGACAAGAGCTCTTAAAAGACTTTATGCTGGGAAGGGGGGGCATAATTTTAGCAAGACATATTCTGTAGGAGTGGCCTGGAGTATGTGTGACAAGGATACAACTAGGTCAGGGGGAATGGATGGGAAGAAGAAAGTGTGGCCAGATAGGAGGTGGGACCAGCAGGAATCAGAGGCCGAGTGGGGACAGTTTCTCCTCATGGCTTAGAAGATTTGAGACTCTTTCTCCCTTGGTGTAAAAGATGAGCCCAGAGGCTTCATCCCAGGGGTCTGGCTCTGATGCAGGCTTTAGTCAGAGTGAGATGCGCATGATCAGAGCTGAAAGAAGAAATGTGACTCTAACCTGGCTCTTGTTGACTCCATAAATTGTGTTTTCCACTCCTTCCAGAGTCCTCCCCACATTCCAAATTCTAAAATTCATCTTTGCACGCACACACACACACACACACACACACAGGCACATGGCTACATTCAGTACATGCAGTAATTAAGCCCTGCTTGAATGGAGAGGCCCATTAGTGATGGACATGCTTAAGGTGACTACTCTTGACTGCAAAGTCACCCAGCACAGACCTGCTCACCCTTCAGCCCACAGGAAGCCAGCTCCCTTGCCTCGGGGAGTATCTTTGGGAAGAAGAAGGTGCGGGACAGGGTCATTTTCTCAGGCATTTGAGGAGACTGGAGCTGGGCTTTAAGACAGACAGACATGGTTGGGTTTTTGTGGGTAAGTGATCATGAGCCAATCTCTGTTTCCTCAACTATAAAATGGAAGAATCAGCAGAGAATCCCGATCTCGTGCCATGTTGTGAGTGTGATATGGGAAGGGTAGGGTTCCGTGGTTGGCACCATACCTGGCCATGCTGGCGCTCCAGAAAGGGCAGCGCCCATAGGCATCAGTTTTGGCAGCTGCCATCTCCCCTCATCGTCCCTGTCGTCATCATTGCTGTCGTTAACCTTCCCACTTCCTTGGTTTTACAGCCTGGCCAGGCCTCATGCCTGCATGCCAGCAGCCCATGTAAACCTGGGGACGGTGAGTGGGGAGAACAGTAATGAATACAGATGGCTCCCCTGGCACCGCAGAGGCTGCTGTTAGCATCCCATCCTCCCAGTGCTAACTGCCCTATTACCTCTGGAGCTGCTGTTGGAAGACGGGCCTGATGAAGACAGATGATGGCAGGGCCCCTGCTGTGCTAGCACAGAGCCCAGCCTTTAATCAGAATTCTGCTGGCTGCCAGAGCTCAGTGATTGGAGGCAGGTGCTAAGCGCAATTTAAATAAAATGTTGAGTTAATAAGGACAATTGACAAGGATGTTACGAGTCCCCTGTCCAAGTTTTCAACAGGAATTTGAAAGCAACTTGGAGGCCTGAGAAAGTGACTTCATTTCTTATCTTTCTCTTCAAAAACAAGAAAAATGAATTCTTTTTTACAAGCTTATTTATTTTGGTGCTGTGATCTTAAGATGAGGTGGTTGAAAGTCTGACAAACACATCTGTGTGACACTCATGATGTCCCCCATCACTGATGTGGGTCGCACTTAGCCTGGGCCGTCATGCTGGCCTTTTGAGGAAACACCCCCAGGTGAACACAGTCAAACACCCAGGGACATAGACACTGGGCCTTGAACAGCAAAATCAGGGCCCACGGGTCCCAAGATTCCCCCTAGTGTCTGCCCATTGTCCAGCCTAGGTCAGGAGGATGTGGCACACAAACTAGAGAAAGAAGTAAGGTAAAGATCTGTCCATATATCCCCAGGCTCAGAAAGTTAAGCTTCAGGCATTTAAAAAAATCTGAGACCCCAAGACTCTCACACCAGCAGGTATGTGGGAGTCCTGCTGGGGTGTAGGCAATGGCACTGCAGCCAGCCCTCTGGGCTCCCCACCTATATGACCCCACCCCAGTGGCCACAGTCCTGCTCTTCCTGCTGGGGGGACAAAAGGCAAGTCACCGCAGGCTGGCTTTCTGTGCTCTTTGATTTGGCCTCAGGTCCTCCAGTTACTTACCCCGCAACCCCTCCATCCTCCAGGTGGAGCCCGTGGATAAACCGACTGGAACTTTCCAAGCCCATCCCTTCCTTCTTCACTATTCCACACATGAGTAAAAACTCATCTGTCATTTCTGGATCCCACCTGATCATCCAGGGATTTGAATGTGATTCCCAGGAAGACAGAAGAAGGAGTGTGTCTTGAGCCTGAGAAGTGTCTCTAAGGGGGCACTGGCTGGGTGGTGTTGGGACAGCGTGATGCAACCTCTGGGTGGTGGCCGATTTCTGAGGTTTTAGAACAAGTGGTGTCACTCCTTGAGAGGCAGTGTGGATTGGCAGGAAGACACATGTTTTGGGGTCCAGAGAAGCTGGGACTGAATCCTAGATCTGCCTTTTACTATTTGTTTCACTGTGGATGAGCCATCTAATCTCTTCAAGTTCCATTTCTGCACAGACGTGAGTTGACTTCAGTAAACATTCCACTTATTAGAGAAGATGAGGTGACTACAGAGAAGCCTGGCACACAGGCTCAGGGAACAGGCAGGAATCAAGGCAGGTGTGGCTGCCCAGGTGAGCTGGGAGTATGGGGGCCCGGGCCAGTTCTGCTGACACTGCCCTGAGCTGCCTCAGTCCTTGAACCTTGGTGGTTCAAGCTGGTGGAGCTCACAGCTGGATGGTGGAGTTTAGGGGACATGGCCAAGTTGGCACAGGGGCAGGAAGACAAGCCTCACCCACCCTCTCAGGTTCTGTGATGTGGCCTGCATCCCCCCAAGACTCACACCACAGCTATTTCTCCAAGCATGGAAGGACGTTCAGAGGCTTGGTACCCAACTAAGAGGACAAGTAGCCCAGTACCTACCCCTTCATCTGCTTTCTGAGGAATCCTATGGACTGAAAGTAAGGTCTGTGGGATTTTGGATGTCTGGAAAGAATGAGCTGGGTAACCACAGGCCCTGCCTCAGCCACTTCTCTGCAGCCACAATCAGGCTCCTCACGCTAAGCCCTACTGTGCAGTGAGGAGACCTCTGACAGCCCCAGGGAGGACCCCGTGGGGTTTGGCTCTGGCCTTGCCCATTTGGTTCTGGCCCCGAGCATCCCATGCCTGGATCAGAGGGAGGAGGAAGAGGCTGACTGATTGATTGACTTTTATGTCACAAAAACCCAAAGGGAAGAGGAAGGAGGTAGTTGTCTGGGTGATTAATTTGGGGATCTTGGGTGATAATAGAAGGTCATCTGTCTTTTGCTTTTAATCAGGATTCCATGGAGAAAAGCTGGAGTCTGTTGCTAGACATCCTGCTGGTTTGGGAGCCACGGTCCCAGCTGCCCTAGCAACAGGGGCCTGGTGGCAGTTCACCCACAGCTTGCTCTACCAGAGATGTGAGAGAAATGGTACATGCCAAGAGTATGGTCTCAGATCAGATAGATGTGGGGTTGAGCTCTACCTCCCCTCCTTTCCAGCTGGGGCTTCTCTATGGCTTTGCCAGGCCACAGTGGCTTCTGTTCAAAAGGAAATCAAGGTCTACTGCTGAGGCCATTGTGAAGATAGAACAAAACAATTTTTGCAAAACTCCTGGAACAAAGGTTGGCAAACTGTCCCTGTAAAGGGCCAGATAGTAAATATTTCAGGCTTCACGGGCCACACTGTCTCTGTTACAACTACTCAACTCTGCTGTTGTAGCCTGAAAGAAGCCATAGATGAAATATAAGTGAGTGGATATAGTTGTGTTCCAATAAAACTTTATTGACAAAGAGAGTGGGCTGAATTTGGCCCACCAGCCTTTATGGGTGGAACTGTCCTAGAAAATGGTAGGTCCCTTCTCTTAGAGGATGCTGGATTGGGTGATAAAGAAATTGAAGAACACATTCAATGAAAGTGGGCACTGAGAACAGTCAGAAGGAAAAAGAAGAGAGAGGCTTAGAATGTCTCCTCAGAGAATTATTGGGTTGCACCACAGAGCTTCTGCTCCAGCATGCCACACTGGCCATGGGCAGTCTGCCTTGAACACCCCATCTCTTGCAGGGGTCCAGAGGGAGTTACGGAGGATGTGCTGGGTCACTGGGTGGGGCTCACATGAGTGCATTGAGTGATGCCCCATCATCTCAGGCCATGACCGACCATCACTCCAAACTGGATGACAGGTGCCACTGCTGGGACCCTGACCAGAGGGCTCTGAGCTGGACCCCTGCAGCACTGTCTGGGCCTGGCAGTGGTCATGCTTGCTCAGGTGGGACTGTGCCTGTGGCCCCTTCCTGTCCATGGGAAGCTCTTTGGAGATGGCCCCAGACCATATGGATGCTCTCTATGCCAAGCTCTCTCATCCAAGCTGCAATCGATGTTACTGGTCTCACATTTCCCGCCTTTGCTTTACAGTCAGAAGTAGGAGTCTCCAGTCTATCTGTCTGGGACTGGTAGTTGGAGCAAGGCTCAGGGGACAAGCTGGGAGCTAGGGTGAGGCTGGGCCATGGTTTCCAGAGTCACAAGAACTTGAGTGAGTGTGGGAGGCAGAGGAAGATGTGACCGATACATGGAGATGTTATCTTGCCTCATGTGCAAGCGTGTGAGCTCTGCCACTCACTCAGATGGCCGCCACCTTGTACCTGCCTTTTGGGGGACAGGAGCAGAGCAGTTGTCCTTAAGGAGCTCACAGTGTAGTGGGCCCAGAGCCTGGGAAACAGAATAAGAGTTGAAGCTGTTCAGGGTTACATTTTGTTTTATTTCCCTGTATGTTTTGCTATTTTTCATTATTCAGAATTGTCTGTGAATTTTAATCTTTTTTTTTTTAATGACAGAGATATAGGCACTCAGAACTTCCCAAGTATCCTAGTGGGTCATAAATGTGTTGCAATCAACATGAGAATCACCCACCCCCAGGGCCCTTCCCTCCCTCCTGCCCTGAAAGCAGGGCCCTGGAAGATGAAGGCTCTGGGGTGCTGGCAGCATGTGGCTGGGCTCTGACAGACACACCCTCTGTGGCCAGCTCTGGGCCCAGAGAGGAGCATTCCCCCATGGTACCTGGCTAAGTGAGAACTGTCATCTCTCCTGAGGCACAGCAGATGGTCACCCTTTCATCCCTGTCTCTTGGACTTTGGCAATGTGGGCTTTCTCAGCCTGCAGTCCCAGCTGTGCTTTCTGAGGACCCATTAGCAGAGGGATGGAGCCTGAAGGAAGTCTGCTCCCCCAACCCTGCCTGGCCCCACAGTCTTTAATTAGAGCATGACACAGTGGTCCATAATTTCCACCCAAGCCCTGCTTTGATTTCCCCAGCACAAACAAGGCTCAGGGACCACTGATAAGGGGCAGAGGGGAAAGAGCAGAGAGCCCAGCAGTTCTGCAGTACAGGCCAAGGCATTGCACAGCCCATGTTGCTAATCCCTTAATGAGGGCCTGGTGGCTGCAGAGGGCAGGGGCCAGGGAAGCAAGAGGTGGTGGAGCACAGTCTGGGCTGCTCTGAAGCCCCAGGAATGCCTGACATTAACAAACAGCCCATGGTGACTGCTCTTCCCTCTATGAAGCTCATGGAAACTTGTGCTAATTAGAGACAGAGCAACTTGGCTCTGGAGAGGAAACTGTTTTTGAAATCTCAAGGCCTCCAGCGACAATATTTTAGAACTGTGACATTAACATAAACAGTCCATGGTAAGTGGGCAGGATGAGAATGTGCTGGCCCAGCACGGCCCCTGCACCCATGCCTGCCAGGGGGATGAAGGGTAGGGTCTGGGGTAGGACAGTCCAGCCACAGAGCACAGCCAGCTGGTATGGCTAGCACGACCATTTGCTATGGCTAGAGGTTTCCGTTTTGCTATTTCAATTTTCAGGACAGCCTGGAAAGGCACATGTCACTGCCCCCATGTGACAGATTAGGAATCTTTCTCTTGGGCCCTTAAAAAAGGTGCCAAATGTCGCACAGCTGATAGTGGCAGAAGCAGGACATGAATCTAAGCTTATCTGGTTCCAAAATGCAGTTAAGAACCACTTTGACAGCACAGCTGCTCCGAGTGCCGAGAGCTGGGCTCATGTGATGCACCAGGCTGGCTGGGCCAACCTTGGGTCCTCATTGTTCCTGTCTGCTCTGCTGCTCCCGACCGTGCCCTGCAATCTGTTGGTGCTGGGCCAGTCCTGAGCAGGCCAGCGCCATGGGGCAAGCCCCATCTTCAGTGGGAGGTGGGCACCAGCCTCAGTCTGGCACAGGCCCAGCCTCTTGGCCAGGACTGGGCTCTGGCATAGGAGGGGTGACACTGCCTGTTGAGTGTGTGATGTCCAGGCTGCGAGACTGCCTCACACCCCTCTGGGAGCCAGATCCATTCCCCAAGTCCTGCCCATACCCATGCTGGGCACCCACCTGCATCCACACATGGGCATGGATGGAAATGTGGCCTGGCCCTCCCTCTGCTCTCTCAGAGGCTAGGTGCTGCTCAGACTTGAGCAGCCTGCCTGTACTCTGGATGGGGGCCATGACCACCCTCCCTGGGCTGCAGAGAGCTCCATCAGCTGAGTCTGCAAGGCTGGTAAGATGTTGAGCCAGCATTTCTGTGTGAGTCTCACCTGAGTTCTTTGTCCTCCCCTGTGCTCATGAGAACAGAGGGAGGCCAGATGATGTCAGCCCATTGTTGGAGTTCCACAGGAGGGAACTGATCTCCGAACAGAGGGGATTCTTTTAAGAGGAAAGATGGAAAAAACTTAGGACTCAACTCTCTGTTTCCTTACCCTGCTTTAATTTTTTCATTAAACTTCGTGTGTCTGTGTGTGCATGTGTATGTGTATTTAATATCTTTCTTCTCACTTTAGAGCACACGTGCCATGAGAACAGGAACTTTGCCCACTGCTGTATCACTAAGGCCTGGGCAGTGACCCTGGCTTGGTGTACTCAAGATGCTCAACGCTGAGCTGTTGAGTAAAGGCAGGGAGGAAGGGAGGAAGGTCTGTCCTCAAAGCTAAGGGTCAGCATGTTGTGATTTAGAGTGTGCTGTGGGGACCAGCAGACCTGGGCTGATGTCCTGGCTTGAGGACATGAGCACTCGCTGTCAGTTTCAACTGGAGTGTGGAAGCCATGACAGATGCTTGCCGAATGAATGAGCAAACAGCCCTGAAAGGTACATGTTGTCATCCTGAATTTGCAGAGTGAGAAACTCTAAAGTTGCCCAGGGGTTTTCACAAGGTCGCAGACATACTGGGTAAACAGCTATAGACCTCCCAAGTGAGGAAATTGTCATTTTTTGCCAATCTTTACTACATCTTATATTTTGCTTTTAATTTGGCTTTTAAGAAGTTAACTCATTTCTTGTTAACAAACAAATTAAGAGTACATTAAAAAATCTAAGCTCACTTACTAAGCCAATACTTATTCATGTTGAATTCATTGGTACCCAGATGACAACATGACTTTTTAAAGTTTTTTTGCATAAAGTTACCACTGCACTTGAAACAGATTATAGAACTGTGTTTATTTTTCTAAGACACCAATTTGCAGTAGTAGGTTGTTTGCTGAAAACAATTCCACTTATTAAGACACTTTGGTTTCCTGAAACGAAGTGGACATCATGTCCCAGGCACCAGTGTCCTTATAAAGTCAGTGATGGAAGAAGTTGTTAGTTTCCCATTGAGACAACATCCAGATCTGAAAACCTTAGTCAAGAGGTTTCTCCCTGCCAGTCATATCCAAAAGTCCCTGAGCACCTGCCAGGAAATTTTCACAAGAGCCTTTTCAAGATATATCCACATGTATCCCACTCAGAGAGGGTGGGACACTCGCCCAAGATCACAGAGCTGTTGGATGAGGAGGTGGAATTCAACCCCAGTTCTAACCACTTTTATTCCCTTCAGTTGCCCTGGAGTTTGCAGTAGCAAATTGCTCTCTGCTGTGCTGCGAAGTAGAGGGATCTGGGTTCTAGGACTGAAGGAGCAATAAAGTGCCTCCAGCCTGATGCTCCACCATGCTGCTTGGTGCAAAGACCTTTCTCCCAGTGTCAGTCCGGGGAAAGGAAATCTCAGGGCAAAATACCTCTAAAAACTAAAATCAGTCAAAGGGAGAAATAAAGTTTAAAACCTATTCATTTCTCACAAACTGCAGTCTCAGTCCGTCTTTCTTTGCTCTAGCAGCAACCGCACCGGCCCTCCCCCTCACCTCTCAGGTACAGATAAGCCCTCTGTTGCTCAGGTAATCACCCACTGATACGGAGATGAACTTCTCCACCCCTGAGGAAAGATGCAAATGCACTAAAGTCATACTTCTTTCCACTTCTGAACGCCTATTGATATGTGGATATACTAAAGCCAAACGAGATATTCTGGAAATGCTACAATTTTACCCACACCCAGCATGGACACTGCCTCCTGGTATCGCATCAATCCGGGGTGTGTGCACTGTTTTTAGGGGTCCCAGGGGCTTCTGATGGAGCCAGTGGGAACCCCTCCCAGATGCACCCCCGAGTGTGTCCTGTGCTTCCTGGGTGACGATGGTCTCTTGCTGCACTGCATGGCTGTCAGGGGTTATACACCTAGTGTCGGGGAGGCCAGGGATGTGATGCAAATTCATTAACTTGACAACTACTTATGAAGCCCTTATGTTGTTTTAGGCTCTGGTACTATAGCATTGTAGACAGTAGAAAAGAATTCCAGTCTTTAGGGAAATTACATTTAGAGATACCATGACCCAGGGGTTAATGGCACAGACCCTGGGTCCAGACAGGGCTGGATAGAATCCTTGCTTTGCCATTTACCAGCTGGTCATTAGGGCAAGTCACTGTAAGTCCAGGGAGTGGAAATCCCAGGGCAAAATACCTCTTAAAAACCAAAATCAGTCAAAGGGAGAAATAAAGTTTAAAACCCGTTTATTGCTTACAAACTGCAGTCCAGGACCCTCTCTCTCCCGTGCTCTGGAAGAAGCAAGCAAGCCAGCCAGCCCCTCCCCTCACCTCTCAGGTACAGATATGCCCTCCGTTTCCCAGGTAATTACCCATTGACATGGAGATGAACTCTCCACCCCTGAGGATATGCAAATGCACCAAAGCCAGGTGAGATATTCTGGAAATGTTACAATTTTACCCACAGTCACTTACTGTCTTTGGGTCTATTTCCCCACCTGCAAAATGGGGACCTCAGTGCTGGCCTTAGGGGAGATACTGAATGGATCTGTGGATTAATATATGGAAAGTACTTAGAGCTGAGCTTGGGCCTATGGAGGCACCATGGAAGCACAGTATGTTGCCAGCAAAGGGGAGGGTCCAAGAATGAGCAACACATGAGTCAAATGTGTACTTTAAGTGGGGAGAGACGTCATGAAGGAAATGGTAGAGCAGAGGGCAGGGATGGGGAGTTTGTTTGTGCATATGTTGGAGGAGGTCAAGGAAGGCTGCAGATTTGAAGGAGAGGAGGCACAAGAGTGTTCTAGAAATGGGGACAGCACACACATATTCCTTCAGCCTCTGCCTAATGTTGAGACAGGGACCATGGTTGTAGTCAGAGTAGGGTGAGGGCCTCCGGGAAAAGCAGGACGGAATATTTATAGTCAGAGCAATGTAACAATGAGCAAAGAAGTCCCTACTGAAACTCTGTGCTACGCATTATGCAAAGTCAAGGTCACACTAATTCTCTAGGGTAAAGATACAGACATCTTCAGTGAGATCAGTTAAAGGTCAAAAGGCCAAGAGCAACTTGGCCTAGGATGTTTGAGTGTTCTGCAAGGGTATCAGCACAACCCATGACTCCGCTGTCAGCCCTGGCAATCAGACTGTGACCCAGCCCACCTTGAGGACCGGGCAGGTGGTACAAATCCACACCCCTAAGCCTTTTTGGATGTTCTCAAAAAATCCTCAATTGCCTATAAAACCTCTAGACAACGCACCACCACAGGCTCTCTTGTCCCCTCCTGGCATGAACCAGGAGCTCTATTATCTCACTTTATTTCTAAGTAAAAGCCTGTACCTTGCTCTCTTACCTTGAGTGTTTGTGAAGCTCATTCTTCTGCTTCGTAAACAAGAACCCTGGCATCAATGTGATCTGGTCTATATCATTTTGTCTTCTTTTTAGATGAAAAAAAATATAGATGCTCACACTCCTGTCCTGCACCCCAATCCTCTCACGCTTCCTCTGTCCTCTGTACAGGAAGACCAGTCTCCATCCTTGTAGTCACCCAGTGAGGCTCAGCTGAGGATTCGCCTCCTCTGGGGGTTCACCCTTTCCCAGGCTGGATCAAGGGCTCCCTAACTGATGCTTGGCATGTGGGTTGCACTCTCCAGACTGCCTTTGAGGGCAAGGCCAGGGGGCCACCCTCCCTTTGCACACTGGAGACCCTCAGTGATTCTCCCTGAGAGACGCCCTGCACTTTCCCCTTAAAGGTGTTCAAAGGATGCGTGCCCGACGAGTGTACAAGTGGTCCACTAAACAGGCAGAAATCCCTCAGGCCACAGAGGCAGGCTTGCCTTGGGTCAAGAGGTCAACTTTGCCCTTTCCCTGGAGTCCCTGCAGCCAGTCCCAGGCTGCTTTCAGAGGCTCAGCCACTGGGTGGCAGTGCCAAGCAGAGGCCCACACCCTCCCCATCAGCTGGCCCTGATCAGAATTTCGGGAGTGCAGGGCTCAGGGCCTACAGGAGAGACATCCTGAGCGGAGATATGCTCTCACCTCATCCTTCAGGGCACCATTAAAGCTGCAGTATCTCTTGCCAGGTGCCACCACTGGACTTCAGAGAGCCCAGAGGGCTTTGTCCCTTTTGAATCATAGATCCTGTGGTTGTCGGTAGTTTGCAATCTCCACTCAGCCTGGGAATTAGTGGCAGGTGCCTCTAAGCAGTTCCCCAGAGCCCATCACCAGCATCCTATGAGAAAGAAGGAAAATAATTTGTTCCCCCATCCAAAAAATGTTTGTAGAGAAAATAGGCCCAGCCTTAGATGTGTGCCAATTCCCTTCAGTGTGATCTTTCTCTGAAGAAGTGAGAAAGTGCAGAGGTTTCCCCCTGGGTGGGAGTGAAGCATGACAAGAGCCAGGCAAGTTGGCAGGGCTGCCCTGGGTAAAGCTCTGGCATCCGGCCAGCTTGGCAGAGGGCAGGAGAAGCGTTTCAGTTGTCCCGATGCAAATTCCTGGGCTTAGATGCTGCAGACCCACGTGCGGCACACTGCAGATGGGAATCTAGCCTCCAGGGAGGCTGCACTCCCCCACTGACCTCGAGTCCGTGGACACTTGCCAGCATTTACTGAGCACCACTGTGTGCGGGGCACTTCCTCCAGTGATGGTGACTCTGGTGGAGCAAAGCCCTGGTTCTGGCTGGTGTGTCACAAGGCATGGAAGTGGGTTCAGGTGTACCCCCTCACCTGCTAAGTGACGAGCATCACCTTGATGGCCTCCGGGACGCTTCCCGATTCAGAATCCGAAGTCCTCATATGGAAGTTTGAGTTCGATGGTGCCCGACTTCTGGATGTTGGGAATCATCCACACAACCAGAGGCATGCTCACTGTTCGACTCAGATCAGAGAAGTGCCTTGCATAGGTCCCTCCACCTTGTTGGAAGAAAACTGGGCCGTCATGTTAAATGCTTTTCCTGTTCCTGAGGAAATCAAAATAGATATCTTGGCCTCCATTTCCAGGAGCTGGAGTTTCCTGTGTTTTGTATGGAGGGGTGACCTTGGAGTGCAGTGGGGCCTTGAGCCCCCAGTAGGCTGCCTCCCATCCACTGGCCACTGGCAAAAATGGGCATGAGGTGGCCATTGGGCTCTAGCCTGTCTGGAGGAAGACAGAGCAGCCAGCGTTTCTGGGCAGCGGTGGGTGTGGACTCTGGCGGGGGTGGGGTTGCTGTGCAGAGCAGAATCCCTGGCCCAAGTACGCCCTGGCCATGACCCCAGAGGAGCTCTGGACATCCCTTGCAGTGGTAGCTGCCCCTGGTGACCCTCTGAAGAGAATGTGGCCCTGATTAGCCCCCCTTCAGCTGTGTTCAGAGAGGAGAGGGCCGTTAGGGCCTTGGAGCCCCGAGCTGGGGGTTCAAACTGAAGCTGCTGGTCCAGGTCCAGGAAGGGGCAACCAATGAGCAGGGCTGGGCAGAGCCTTGGGAGTCGGGGGACACCCCAATTCACCTGAGCCAAGTACAGCATCCCAGGCACTTCTGGTTCTGATGCCCTGATGCTGCCTGCTTCCCTTCAGGAGACTGAACCACTGGGTGACATGCCTGTAGAAAACTGGTCCGCCTCCACAGGAGGGAGCTGGCAGACTTGGAGGGCTGGGCGGTGGGTGGTGTCGGTTAGGTTTCTGGCACCCCAGATAAAAAAGACTCTGTTCTGTTGGAGCAGAGCTACACAGGGGCCTCATGGGAGCACTGGGCCCATGGAGGCGCATGGCGATCCTGAGATGAAGGTTTGGGAGATGGGGGGATGATGTGGCCTGCCTGGCGAGGTGCAGCCCTATCACTGTGAGTGGCACAATGCCCCTGCCCAGACCAGTTGTGTCATCCCTGAGAGGCAGGAGAACCTTGCCCTTCGCGGGGTGCACACTCTTGGGTTTGGCTCCCACCCTTCCCCAGGAAGTCACAGAGCCGTGGAATCTTGGAGAGAGTGGGAATCCCGCTGCAGTGTCCCCCCAAGGGCCATCTTCTGCAGCCTCAGGGTCCTGCCTGGTCACTCTGGTTGTGCTGGCCTGCGCATGTTTTCTGGCCTCTGCATGTTTGCTCTGTATCCTGAGAAACAGTGGCCATTAGACATGGCATGGGACTCTTTGTAGAACCTGCTCAATCCTTTGCCTCATACTTGCCCACTTTTTTCTCTTATTCTCACTGATGCTTTTCTGTTTGGCTGAGGGTGGTGCCCCATCCTCACTGCTTCCTCCTAGCCTTTCTGCCCATAGGCCTCCCAGCTTTCCATTGGACAGTCCTCTACTTATCAGGCTGAGAGCATGGGGGTCCTCCCAAAGTTGAGATTCCATGAGGCTGAGAACAGCCACAGGCGGGATCCTCCTCAGAGTGGGCTCAGTACCCAGGTGGCATGGGAGCTCCACTCCCTCCACATGGTCTCCCTACCTTGACAGGGTGTGGGCCCTAGGAGCCCCTTAGGGCTGCAGAGGGATGAGTTCAGCTCAAGGCCCTGTCAAGTGTCAGTTGCCAGGCTCTGAATTTGCCATTCTAGGCACTGAGTTCCTGCGTGTCTCACCTCCAGAGCATTCTTTCATCCAGAGCATTCGCCACCAAAGGAAATGGATCCTGAGAGGCCTTAATTGGCTCTGGGCAGCCCACCTGAGCACATGTAGGGCAGAAAAGACCAAAGGGCCAAGACCAAGGGACTGTCCTGGGATGAGCTGGAGGTCATGTCCAGATCTCCAAATCCCAGAACTGAGTCCAAAGAGGAAGCTGGGTTGGAAGGACGGGTAAGAGAATCAGAACAGGGTCTTAGCAGGGTGGCTGCAGAGCAAAGAGGAGCCTAATGGTTGGCTTCACCTTCAGTGGCCATGTGGGCACGTGAGGAAGGTTCAGTGGTCCTGGGAACCCACCTCACCCCATGCAAGCATATGTCACCCCACCCATGTGTCCAGGCCTAATGGGAGAGACCCCCTCAGAGGGGACCTCAGCAGGTGACCCTGAATTTTTGGCACCTGTGTCCTGAGGCTCAAAGGATCACAGCAGCCATGGCCCAGGAAGGGCAGGGTCTCCATGACCGCAGGCTCAGGAGACTAAGGAGCTAGTGGGGTGGACAGGTTAGAGCATCAGTAGGGAAGAGGCATGGGGAGGCCACAGACAGCAGGACAGGTGGGTCTCTCCAAAGACACCTGAGGCATGAGAAACCCAGGTGGCCAGCAGGGTCTGTGTCCCCTACTGAAGAGCATTGTGAGGACACAGGTGTGTTCATCCCTGCCCCCGCCACTCTCTGCCAAAGGGCCTGCTCAGGGGCTGGGTGTGAGGGGAGAAATCCTGGGGCCCATGGCAGAACCTGTCAGAGGAACAGAGAGGGCTGGAAGTCCTGGGTGGCCCAGCAGGTGCAGTAGTGGAGCAGAGAGGTGGGACTCAGAGCACAGGGCCACCCAGACCTGCAGCAGGTGGGGAAAGGGTCAGCACCACACAGAACATTGTTCAGGAGAAGCAGAGTGCCAGCACCTGGCCCTGAGGGCCAAAGGGAAGTGGGCATAAGGCTGAGCAGAGAACCCACCCCACTGGGCCCAAGGCAGCCAGAATGAGGCTCTCCACATGAAAGGGAGAGACCAGCCCACCCTGTTTGGGGGTCTCTGCATCTTGAGGAAGCCCACACATGGGGCCAACAGATTCTGGGGTGGTGGGCAGTGCAGGGGGACATGTGAGGAGGGATGTGTTGGTACCAGGAGCTGTTCTTGAGAATATGCTCTCTTAATCTCCACATGGGTCCTCTAAGCTTGTTTTAGCTTGAGGGCATAAGGAAAGACTCCTGTCATGTGCCTGGGATCACACAGCCACTTGGAAGGGGCCCAGAGATGTGGATTTAGTTCAGTGGGCCTCCAGGCTCTGTGCAGGCCAATGCATCTCCAGGAGGTGGGAGAGGAATTCTGAGGGCCAGAGGAATCCTCACAAAGGGCTGCACCAGCCAGGAGCCTGGCCTGCCTGCTAGAGCCTCCTCCGCCCCCTCACTGCAGGCTGTTCCCTGTGATCTGGGCCAGACAAGGTGCCATGCGAGGCCGGGGCTGCCGTTGCTTCGGATCAGGAGAGCTGGAAGCCGATGTGGAAAACTTCTGCCTGAGGTGAGAGGCTCAAATGACCACTGGGCCCCTGGGTATGAGGCCTTGTTTTCCTGCTGCCTTCTAGAATGGAGAAGGGGTTCTGGGGTAAGGCCTGCCTGGCTGCAGCAGCCGAGGTATGCACAGTGGTCCTGCTGGCTGCCTGTCTCTCCCCTGTCACATGGCCCTGAGAGCTGGTGCCGCCCTCCTGAAGGACCACGGCTCCTCCTGAGAAACAGGGTTTTGGCGCCATGACCTTTCTCCACGGAACCCTGCTCTGTGAGGAGGGGATGTGGGTGGGCATGAGAGAGTGTCAGGGGAGTGGGTGCCTCTGGATGTGGGGGTCTCATGTAGAGAGGTGACCAGTGGGGATGTGCAGTGGGAAGAGAAATGGGGGTGGGTCCACCCATAGGCATGAAGGGGTGAGGGCTGCGTGGGGGGTGTGTAAAGTTCCGTGCACCTGAGTAAGTGACGGGGGCCGTGGAGGGCCTGTGAGGCTGGAGGTGGGAGGTGTTGCAGGTAATGGTGCTGGGCACTGCAGTTTGCTTTGAGGGTGGATGGATGAGGGAGCAGAGTCAGGGAAGCCTGTCCTCAGTTGGTCTCAACACCCAAGGTTTTGCTGGGCTTTCCCAGAGAGGGGCGACCCGGAGGTCTGGGGGCAGGCAGTGAGGGTGTAGTGCAGGGGCCAGTGTGCAGGAGGGTGCAGAGGCAGGGCACCTCGTTGGGCCCTGGGCGCGTGTCCTGTGGGGACCGGAGCTCCAGGGCTGGAGCCCTGCGAGAAAGGGAAGGGACAAGGGCCAGTTGCATGGGCTGGGGGACATTGGAGGTGGGAGAGTAGGACTCTGGCAAATTGAAGACAGGGAGTGAAGGCCAGGGGCCACTGCAGAGGAGGTCTCTGCAGACAGTAGGCGCCTTTGAATTCGTTGACTGATTTACGTCACTTGTTTGTTAGTGGTGCCAGTGGGCAGAGGGGGTTCTCAAGAGATGCGTCAGCATGTGTGTGTCTGTGACAGAGAGAAAGAGAGAAACAGTGCACTCTCCACACCCTGCAAGCGTGGTCCCCCTGCAGCAGGGACCCATGTTGAGTGAAGCTGCATCGGCGTGACCAGCAGAGGGCGCTGTGCCATCGAGCAACATAGGCCACCCTGCCCCTTCCTGGCCCAACAGCTGGAAGACATATTTTTACATTTCTGAGGGTTTGCCCACCTCTGGCAGTGCTCAGATGGTAATCTAGCCCCAGTCCTAGCTGACAAACCGTCTTCACCTCACATCACCTTCTATGCTAATAATACCACTGGATGTCACACCCAGAGAGGCCTGGGGCTCCTGAAGCTCTCAGGGCCATTCAGACCTGAAAAAGGCATGTGCAGTCCCTGACGAGAAGGCATCTGGTGTCAGGTGTGAAAATACAGCCAGTCAAAGGGATGGTGTCCCAGTCCACACTGAAAGAGCAAAGTGGATCATGGAGGCTGGGGGCTTAAACCAGGGCTTTGTAGCAGAGCCCAGGCGGGGACACCCAGCACAGACTGGCTCCATTCTTGTAGGCTCTGTGGCCCTGGGGTCTCCCACCAGGGTGCGGTTTGCTGAGAGTAGGGATCTGTGGTGTGGGGTGGCATTAAAGGCAAAGGAAAGGGTCCCTGGGAACAGCTGCTAGGACCCTCAGGTCAACACAGGGGCCCCAGAGGGTGCTGCCTCACTTCTGCTCAGATATGTCACTCTGTATCTTGAACTCATTCCACATGAAGAGCACTCTATTGAGGCAAGAATGGGTGCTGAGGTGGCCCTGAGGAGTGGTTCAGTTCAGCCTGGGGAGTTGGGGGTTTGTCTGGCAGGGCTTCCAATGTCTGAACTGGGTTCTGAAGTATGAGTATGAGTTGGTTGAATAGGTGGGTAGTGATACATGCTTTCTAAGCCTGTGTTACACAGGTAGGAAGTGGGAGTCATGTGGGAGGAGGAAGGTGGGGGAAGGCCAGCAGGTTCATGTCAAAAGTCAAGGCTGACAAGCCCCCGTGGGGTGGTCAAGCAGCTGTACTCACGTATTGGACCTGAGGGCCAATGGCAGGCTCAGGAGGTGGGTGGTGGTAGCTCTAGGGCAATGGAACTGAAGGAGCTGGAGGTTGTTCACTATACACAGCTGAGTTCGCCCAAAGTCCTACACTAGTATTTCTAGACAAGCCCTTAAGACAAACCAAATCCCCAAATCTGGGCTCTTTCAGGGGCAAGTAGTCCAACTTTTCTAGAGCTCAGGATTCCATTTGTAAAGTGGAATTGAGGGTTGCGAGGAGGGAGTGATGATAACCCCCCAAAGGGCTGTTGTGAGGATTGGATGAGATGATATTTTTAAGTCCTTCTCCAAGTGCCTCACGCATAGTAGGGGCCAAGAAATGTTAACATGATTATGATCATTATCCCAGGGTTTCTGCAGGGGGGAAGATGGGAGAAGACTTAAGAAAGTTATTTAATTTTGTCCCTTTTTCTCTAGCATGAAGTAATGTTACTTTTTTATGGATGAAGAAGCAGGTGAGCTGAACTGCCACTTGCCCAGGTCACACAGCTGGAGGTCAGTGAGGAACTAGAGCAGAAAGGTCCACCTCTCCTGGCCTGAGGGGCAGCCCCAGCCAGAGCCGCAGTGCACAAGCAGGAGCCTCCTGGGCCTGTGGGACTCTGCCCTGGCATGGCGCTCTGGCCTGGTTGCCTGAGCAGAGACAGAAAGTAGCTGTGCTTAAATATCATCATCTTCAGTAACAGGGGAAAGGAACCCAAGCAAACGTGTTGCCCGCAGCCTGCCCCCACCCAGCACTCTGGGCTGGCTTGCTGCTGTGGCTCATCTGTGATTGGCCAGCCGTGGAGGGAGAGAGCAGGGAAAGTGGCCCAGGGTCTGCAGGCCTGCAGCAGGCCGGCCAGCTAGGAGCCTGCAGACTGCAGTGGACCCTCGCCTGGAGATCTGCTGAGTATCCTGATGGCTCTCGGGGAAGAGCCTGTGAGCCAGGCAGGAGTGGGGGACCTGGGAGGAGCCCCCTGCAGGCCCCCATAGTAGTTGAGAGGTTAGGGGATGGATGTTAGGAGACACCAAGCAGAGGTCAAAAGGTAGTGTGCAGGCCAGATTCATTCTGTCAGTGTATTTTATTTGGCTTACAGCATGCTTCTCAAAAAATCTTTAAAATTACTTCTCAACATTTTAATATAAAAATCAAGATGGGCAGTTTCTTTTTAAAAAATTGGAAGAGCTGGCCATGCTGTGTGAAAGGAGAAGAGTTACCCAATTTAGTTGGTGAGTGAGTTATTGCAGACCCATCATTCTCTACAGCACTCCCCTTCACTGCTTATGTTCCCTGCCTGGATCTCTCTGGGCAACTCTGTTAACGTGGTCCTCCACCATTTATGGGGATGCCCTCCATGAACCCTCGGCCCCTTGCCCCTGACCCTCAATCTGACTATAATCCTAGTGGCCCTAGAAAGGAGCACGGGGGATGCGACAGGCACCCAAAGTCATCGGTTTCAGCTGACTGGAGCAGAGTCAGTACTAAGAGTGGGGAGCGAGGATGGGGCTACCCCATCCCCAGAGCCAGCAATTCAGGGGATTTAGGCTGGGAACTTGGTGGGAGCAGCCATCACAGGACCCGAGGGGCTGTTGGCAGATTGGCCTCTGACCTCTCTTACGCTGAAAGAGAAAGCCAAACCTGATTTTCCCCCAGCACATCACTGACACAGGGAAATACCACTCACCCTGAGTGAGATGAAGAGGAAGGGCAAAATTAGTTTCCTGAAATCTGCACAAACTTCCAGGACAGACAACAGATAGGCAGCTCTTCTCTGCCCCAAGCTGAGGGAGGCAGGGACAGGGAAGGTGGGGCCTCTGCAGCTCCCAGGGGCAGGGAGAGAGTGCACACTCTGGGAAGGGCAGGGATGGCTCCGTGGTGTCAGGATGCAGCCTGCAGGTAGATGAGAGGCAAGCACTGGGCTGGGTCTGGCCTGGCTGAGCAGTGGGGCGGGACCTACCTCAGCAGGACCGCAGGTGGCCCTTCGCATGGAGCAACTGCTGCTTGGGGAACAGGACCCTGGAGGTGATCAGGCGGGGTGGGGCAGGGAAGAGAGACAGACACAGAGATGGAGAGGAGACAATGAGACAGTGATGGAAATGGAGATGTAGAGACACACAGAGAGACAGAGACAGAAAGGAAGAGACAGAGAAGGAAAGGGAGAGAAATAGACAGAGAGACAGGCAGAGACAGAGACAGATAGAGAATGAGAAAAAGACAACTGGAAGACAGCAATGGATGCAGGAGGGTAACTTGTGCTATGGGCTCCAGCCTGATTTGGGACAAGCTGGGTGTCCACCCCAACCCTCTAGGCCCCCCTAAAGCTGGCTGCCTGTACCACATCTCCCCCTCCAGTGCCTGCCTGTTCTGGCTCTGGCTGGTGCTGCAGAGTGTCCTGGGCTAACAATGTGACAGATACTAGGTGCTCAAGAACTCTCATTACGATGGCTGCTGCTGTCCCCTGCCACCAGGTCCCTGTTTGCCAGGGAAAGAGCCCTGGGAAAGCCTCAGCCAGCCTGGAGATGTGCTGGGAAAGGACCCCCGTGATTAGATGGGCTTTTGCAGATGGCCAGTATGGAGCAAGTAGGCCCAGTGCCTTGCTCAGCAGCAGGAGCCTGCAGGAAGGCTTGGCCACATCACTGAGCTCAGCCTGGGGCTACAGGCCCAACCCACTAAAAGGGACCTGTCCTCGAGGCCCCATGAACTGGGGCTTGGGGCTGCATTGACAATGCAATCCAAGCCATATCTTCCTGTATTGGATGGCCAAGCCATGATAAATTTGGAGAGTAATAATATCAGAACTTTGCAGACCATTTGCCGACATCTCACAGCAGATTGGCTTCACACAGGCAGAGTGGCATGACCCCAAGTGCATGCAGCCTGGACCACCTGGATCACTGCTGCAGTGGGTAAGGTGGAGATGTGGTCTGTATGCTGAGAGCATCTCATTACAGGCTGGTTATGGGGAGCCTCCAAGGGCATGGTTTGGAATCCCATTAGCAGACATTATGGGTTGAAGTGGCCCAAGGAGGTTGTGGCCCAAGCTGAACTATGGTTATTCACGCTGTGGTTTCCAGCTGCTTCCAAAGCTGCCTTTGCTAGCTGGGGTTGGAGTGAGTTATGTCTCAGTTTCCCCAGCTTTCCAAGATGCTGGTCATTCTTCTCTGAATCTGACATTCTTCAGAGCAAGCTTGATGGCTGCACCCAGTGCATCCTAGAGATGGAGCTTCTGTACCAGAGGTTCCTTTCCACATGACTAGGCTGTATAAACAGAGGATCAGGGACTGAAACAGGCCCATATGGGGTTGGCTTCACCTCATTTCTGTGGCCTTTGCTGGCTACATCAACACAGAAACCCCTTCTGTGTGAAAGCCCTGCTGAAGGAGATCAGAATGTGTTGGGAAATCTCCAGGAGATTGAGGTCTAGGGACCATGCAGTGTTCAGGCACCCAGTTCAGGGGACCTTCTCCCTGTTGGGTGGCCTCTGAGCTGTCCTGAGCCCACCCTGCCCTCATGACCTCCTGGACTGACCCTGGGTAGCCCTTTGTCTCCTGCACAGGACACTCCTCTGGTCTGACCTCTCCTGGCCAATGGAGACTCTTTTGTAGCCCCAAGGCCCTATTGCCCCTGCACGGCGGCCAGCTGTGATGGAGACACTTGCTGGGCTCTGCTGTAGCCTGAAGGCGGGATGTGCTGGGTGGTGGCACCAGCTCGGACCCTACACTGAGCACCTCCTCTGCTCACCCCTCCTGCTGCTCAGAGGTAATGGCCCCGCTCACCACGTGTCCTTGTCCCACGCATACACAGCACCATGTATAAACCAGCCACACAGAGGCACATACTGTTTTTTGGCCCCTGTATCCTTCCTCATCTCTGTTTTAAAAATTATGCCTGTACAGCATGTTTAGTGTATATATTTCCATAATCCCAGCCTTATACCTAAAGAGACTCCAGGAGACTTGAGAAGGTAATTTGATTTCAGGATGAACACTATTGACCGGGCCAGCCTAAAAGGGAGCCTCGACAGACAGTCAGACTGAACGCATGGGCCCATGGTCGCCTTCAGAGACCCTCACCTGCTCACCTTACAGAAAGGGAAGGGGTGGTGAGTTCATTTGCATACACTCTTGGTTTTTCTGCTTCCTGGCTCTCTCCAAGGTCCAAAGGACTCCCTGGCTGGAGGACAGGCCTTTCCAGGCTATACCTTCTTAGACATCCTGGTTCATGCATCTCCATGGCTCTTGTAGAATGAGAAGCAAGGGGACTGCCTGCCAATCTCAAGAAGCTGCAAGCAAGGGCTCTCCACCCAGCATAAGGGCAAAGGGCTGCTTCAGGTTCACTAGTATCACTGAATCAAATCAAGGCATCTGGGCAAAGGCTCCAGGGATTGTGGATAAAGGGGGAAGATGGGGCCTATTTTTTGTCTGTTGAAACAATTCATTTTAAAGAAAGACTGATGAGTAATAAGACATATCTGCGGGAGCAGGTGTGTTAGCCACCCCAGGGTAGGTGTCTGATCATTAGTCATTTGTGTTCATTTCACACACATGCACATAAACACATAGAGATAAATAGATGAATAAGGAAATGACAATCACAAATTTTTACCACTCTGGGGCATTTAGCAACTGGTAAATTTCTTCTAGTTTTAGATACCTAGCTTGGAGACACATAACAGAGGGTCTTTTCTGAACACTGTTGTACCGTCATTGTGCCAGGTAATGCCATGGGAACTTCATTTTGCCTGCACTTCTAATTATGTCTGTTTATAAATTCCTGGAAGGGGAATCACAGGGGTGAAGAGTGTGGGCATGTTAAATATTTATTGCCAACTTGTCTTCCAGGAAGTCTGAGTCACTATATTTGTTCTCCAGGAGCGTGGCAGTGTCCACCACAAGACTTTAAAAAAGAATCAGGGCTGGAGATGACATCTGGTGTCTAGATATTCAGTGACTTCATGCCAGTCCAATCCCTGCTTGAAGCAGGTGCTCCCCAGCAGGTGCCTCCCGCTGAAGCTTCAGGGACAGAGATATTGCTCCCTGCAGGTAAGGCTGCACATCTGCAGTCTGTCAGGTTGAATCTGCATGCTCTTGGCCACCATGTAGCTTCCCACCCAAGGCTGCCTGAGGCAGTAAAGGGTTTGTATGCTGGCTGGGCCTGTGCCCACCCCTCTGTCACCTGCACCAGCTGCAGCAAACTGGGTTCAGTATCCCTTTGTCAATTTGGGGAACTTCTTTAAGAAACAAAAAGCAAGAGTAAGTACAAAATTAGGTAAACAAGTTATTATTTCTTTTAAATGGCCAAGAATCACATCAAATGGCAAATTTTAAAAAGCTGGTAAATGACATCACAAAACCCTTCAGAAACACAATTTTTTCTAGCTACAAACATACTTCTATAATCTTTGCCTTACATTTTTGGCTGAGTATTCTTTGTTCTCTTCATATGACAATGATTTTCTATAGTCATAACAAAAAAAATTCAGTCTTTCTTCAGGCTGATCAAAAACATACAAACATTTTTTTGGGTAGTTCAGAAAAATAGCATTCAACTTCATAACTTATTGGTAATGATGTTATGGTATTATTATCAAATTTGGGGAATAATTGTATCATGTTGCTATCAAACCCAAGCTGTCAAAGTTTAGGGCATTTCAAGTTTTCCACGTGGTTATTAATGATGATGTTCACGTCAATGTCCATGTTAGAATGGCATTAATGAGATTGGTGCTTTCTTTGTTACTGTCAGCTCCGGTCAGTTCAGAAAGAAATTTAAATATCTTCACAATATCTTTGTGTCTCACTCCCTCTTGTTAGATTACTAAACACTCCAAGAGCCTATTTATTATGATTTATCTTTTTCTTTTCATGGTAAAATATGAACATTTAAAAATGTATTGTGATTAACAATTTCTATTGATTCCATTGCTCATCTTTGTAACTTATATTGTATTAATTTTTATCTGATTTTTCTGTGTCTTAATTAAAAATTTAAGAGGGACAAATCATATTTCTGTCTAAATTGGGAGACTATAACTTCTTACTTATTTTATTGCAACCTTTTAAAAACAGCCTTCCAAGTTACAGCTTTAACGATATATTTCTAAGATTCTTGGCTTCATCCCCAAATGCCAGAGACCCAATCAGTGTCACCTGACAAGACAGAGTAGCAGGGACAGAGGAGAAGCCCCAGAGCGAAGAGAAGCCTATCTTACTTCCTTGCAATGCTGCGGCCACTCCTGGGACCTTGGAAGGAGCTCCTGTAAATTGGAGTCTGTCCTGAGAGTGTCATTAGCTTGAAGGTAAATTTATCTCTGACATCAGTCCTGGATTGCAACCTCCCCACCAGTTCTGTCCTATCCAAAGGACTTGGGGCCTTTGCACCCCAAAGCCTGAAACTGGGCACTGGCCGGCCCCAGAGAAGGAAATGGGTGATGTGGCTTAGCAGGCCAAGCGTGGCAGGCTTGACCATGTTCATTGTTCAGCTTTACCAGTGCTGCTAAGAACCCCCATAACACCCGACACTCTCATGTTGGAGTTGCCTACAGATCTGTGACTGTATGTGGGAAAAGACCTTGGCTCTGTCTTATGTAGATGACAGACTCTTTAACCTCACCTCAGGTTTATTTTTGTCCTTAAAAATCAATATAATTCAAGAGAATGAAATGACAAGCCACAGACTAGGAGAAAATATTTACAGAAGACATGTCTGATAAAGGACTTATGTGAAATATACAAAGAAATCTTAAAATGCAGCAATAAGAAAATGAACAACCCGATTACAATATGTGCAAAATATTATGTATACTGTATGCTTCCAATTATAAGACATTCTGGAAAAGGCAAAACTGTAGAGACAGCAGAGAGATCAGTGATTTCCAGGGGTTGTGGAGAGAAAGGGATGAACAGCAGGAGCACAGAGGCTGTCTAGGGTAGTGAGACTATTCTGTACGGTATTGTCAGTGTGCATGCACATTGCCATACACCTGTGCAAACCTATAGAATGTGCAATACTGAGGGTGAACCCTAACGTAAACTATAGACTCTGGATGTAATGATGTGTCAGTACAGGTTTATTGATGATAACAAAAGTACCTCTCTGGTGGGGGATGTTGATAATCGGAGGCTGTGCATAGGGTCCAAGGCAGGAGCATTTGAGAAGGCTCTGTAATTTCATCTCAGTTTTGCTGTGAATCTAAAACTCCTCTAAAAGTCTATTTAATAATCAATATATTCAATGATTTTGTAAGCTACTTTAGTAGCCATGTGTAAGTAATCCATTCAATCGCTATTTACTAACCCTGTTATATACTAGATGTGAGCAAGGCTGCAGGGACGTGGTAGAGAAACAAGCTGAGGGGCTCCTGTGAACATGGCCTTGTAATCCTACAGGGAACACACTTGTCCAGAAGTACACAGAACATATTAAAATTAGAATTGCTGTGAGTGCTTTTTGTGGCCCTGTGTTTCACAGGACAGTGGGTGGGGGTGCTCAAGCTAGTCTAGACGGATCCTCCCTAAGGAAGGTGCATCGAAGCCTGGAAGGTGGCTGGATGCACTCAAGTCAAGAAAGTGGGAGCAAGAAGCCAGAGAGAAAGACAGTGTGGAGGCCCAGAGTGGGCCAAGGCTCTGGGGAACTGAATGGCAACTGAGGCTGCAGACAGGGCTGGGCCAGTCCCACTGGGCTGGGGGCCATGCCAGGGTTCCAGATCTCTCTCCAGGTGTATCAGAAAGACTTGACAGGCTTTAACTGGAGAAGTGAAATGATCAGATTTGTATTTCAGAAATATTATACTGGCCCAGAGAAAGCAAATGCCAAATGATTTCCCTCATTTGTGGAGTATAACAATGAAGCAAAACTGAAGGAACAAAATGGCAGCAGACTCAGAGACTCCAAGAATGAACTAGTGGTTACCAAAGGGTAGGGGTGTGGGAGGGCGGGTGGGGAGGGAGGGAGAAGGGGATTGAGGGACATTATGTTTAGTACACAAGGTATGGGAGATGACGGGGAGAACAGTGCAGCACAGAGAAGGCACTTAGTGAATCTGTGGCATCTTGCTGCACTGATGGACAGTGATTGCAATGGGGTATGGGGGGGACTTGATAATAATGGGTAAATGTAGTAACCACATTGATTTTCATGTGAAACCTTCATAAGAGTGTATATCAATCATACCTTAATAAAAAAAAAGTTATGAAAAAGTATTATACTGGCTAGTCCACAGAATGGACTCAGGGGCTGGAGTAGAAATGGGTGACCAGTTAAGGGGTCATCGTAGTAACACCTACAGGAAAGCACGCCAGCCTGTGGGGACCAAGCCAGGACACATATGACACAGGGACAGTGTCAGGGAGAAAGTGTTAGGGACTGTGATGGAGCTCACTGCAGGAGAAACAGACCTGGATGCAGACACTGGGCAGTTACTGAGGGTGTGCTAAGTGCCAGGGGCTAGCAAACTGGCCGAGTTAGATGGGCCTGGGAGGCACACATCTGGAGCCAGGCTCACAGCCTGTGCTGGAGACATAAATCTGAGCAGATAGATGGTAATTGGAGCCATGTGGCAGATGAAATCATCTAAGGGGAACGTGTGGGCTGAGGAGAGCAGGGAACAGGGCCACGGTCACTGCCACATCTGTAGCTGTGGGGAGACAGAGGCAGGAGCCTTCACAGGGATTATCAGAGACATGATGGACAGCAAGACCTAGCTCACGAGATTGGCTCCATGCTCTCCAGGTGACAGGGCATCCCACCAAACAAGGTCCCCATGAGTCCTCACATAACCCTGAGAGGCAAGCATACTTGTACCCACTGGAGGCTTTGCAGTGCAGAGGAAGGGGTGGGATTGGCAATCACAGACACCAAGGCTGAGATTCACAGGGTAATAATTTCAGCCCCGGAGAACTGTGGGGATCAAATGACACGGTGCATTTACAAAGCACCAGGCACTGTGCCTGACACATGGCTGTGGAGGTTTTAAAGAGACTCATATACAACACCCCATTATTCCCTTCCTCTGCCACATCCAGCTGAGAAATGAGACACATGAGACAGATCACTGGAGGATGACTGACAGTGTTCCTGCTGACCCAGCAGGCTGTAGCCCTGGGATCCACATAGCTGCTACCCACCCCCCCCTCACCCACCAGCACCCTGATAGTATCCTTCCCACCACTTTGTGTGGCCGGCAGGGCAGTCAGACTTACCCTGAGCGGAAGGGGAAGACCAGGAGGGAGGAGCCTTCAGAGCAGGCTCCTGAATGGCTTTGTATGGCTCCACCCCTCCAAACTAGAACTGAAGACATTGCTGCCAGCCATCACCATCAGAGATGGGGGAGGGAGACAAGGAGAGTCACTCTGGGGAGGTCTCCCCACATGCATCATAAAGCCTGGGGAGAAAGGGTTCTTCCTTGATCATACTCCCAGTAGTAGGTCATTATAAATACTGAGCCCCTTGACCTCAGTTTACACATAAAGACAAGGAGGTCTGGAGGAGAGGGGGACAGCTAACAAGCAGCGAGCATATACTGAACACAGGAGACCTTGTTCTAGGTTAGTCTGCCAGGTGTACTTGGCATTTGTAGCTGAAGACTGAGTGTGGTGCCCCCTCCTCCTGTACCCATGAGTCCTGGGTGGGTCTTGGGTGTATATCTATGCTGGGGTCATGTGGAAGTTCTAGCCTCTTACCCAGGCAGCTCTTCTCTGACCTCTGCTGCGGATCAACATTTGGCCATGGGAGCAGCTCTGGCCATGTCCCAACTGTCTGCTTCAGGTACTGTTTGCAGCGTCACAGGATGGTGGCTCTTTCTGTCCTGTTGGTTTTGTCTACCAGACATGAAGTCTGGGTCACAGCTGCCAGAATCTGGGACCAGCTTCCCCCCATGTGGCGCTTGGGCCCCAGGGATGTGGCCACAGTGTGGGTGGAGTACGTTGACCTGGGCATCCCCAGCTGGCTGTGCTCAGGGGACCAAAGAGGTAAGCCACAGCCCTGTGGGGAGCTCATGTGCTTCATTCTGTTCATGGCTCAGTGCAGCCCACCCTGGCAGGCATCAGGGCCCTTGACACATTTGCCCTGTCTGTCTCCAAAGCCTCCTCTCCTCCTCCTGAATCCCTCTCTCTGGCCAAGGATCTCTTGCCCTTGTCAATCCTCCCCAGAGCCACACGTCTCACCTGTCAGGGCCACTTATGACAGCTGGCTCTGCAATCGGGTACGTGGACAGCAGAGATACAAAAGTCATATGTATGTGTGTGTCAGGATGGGGAAAGCAGAGTGAGCTCTGGCTGGAATTCCCTGTCCCTGCCCCCAACAGGTGAGGCATTCTCACCTGCCTTTCATGCCAGGCCAGTCAGCCATTCAAAGTAATGACCAGAATAACTTGTTTGGCAGGCGTGTGTCTTGTTTTATTAGTTTGTAGTACTTCGGTCAGGCTGGAGGAAGTTCAGTCTCAGTAAGGTTGGAGACTTCTCTGCATCTGAGCTTATGAAGGTCTCAGAAGTTCTATGCAGAACAGGTCTGGGGAGCATGCAGGGTCCCAGCCTGCATGGTTTTATTGGGCCCAGTGGCTCCACTTGCTCTGCACCACAAGGCCACAGTAGCTTGTGCTGGAAAGGACAGCTCCACGCCTGAGTGGGACATCCCTATGCAGCCACTTCCCTCAGAAGTCTTTCACTTCCCTGTGGTGTTGACTGGCTGGGAAGGGTCTCCTCTCCTCTAGGGACCCCTGGGCTTCTGGCTCCCTCCCAGTCTGGGCAATCTCTCCTCTCCAAACCCTCCTCTCCAGCTTTGGCAGCAGACTCCCTTCCTCCTACCATCACGCCTTCAGGCTTCTGAAGGACAAAGGTCAGGAATGGAAATGTCTCTGGGCAGCTTCTGCTTCCTGTGCTGTTGCAGAAGCATGAAGGCTGACTTCAAGCCTAGAACAGGAGAGGGGACAGAGAACTGACAGAAGTCACGTGTCAGCCAGGTGACCCTGCATTGGTCTGTCCTGCACTTAATCTCATTGCTTTCCTGTTTGTGATCTTCTTGCTGCTCTGGCAGAACTGCAGTGCTGACATCTTTGGGAGAACCTGGGGTGTGTGGCACTGAGCCTCAGGGGGTAAACTTTGCACATCGATTACCAGCCAAAGCAGCTAAGTGAAAACATGGTTTATTTTTGAAGTCCTTATTGCATAAGGAGAGACCCTAAATTAGCTGTTACATTGCATATATTGCAGAATTCACAAGAGGAGCTGGAGGTTTGGGATGGGATTCTCCACTCTGTTCTGCAAAGTTTACCTTCCTGGTTGTTCTGTCTGCTATGTCTAGTTCTAGCCCTGTGGGTTACCCCATAGTCCCCCTGATACTAAGACAGAGATATCTCTTCCTCCTTGTACTATACTCACTTTACTCTTTTCTTCTCCCCGCCAGGAGGGCCCCAACCTGGCTTCATGCGAGGGGTCAACTCCCTGCTGAGAAGTCCCTGCTGGACCCTGGGGTAGAGCAGACAGGACAAGGAGCCTTCACAGTGCTTCCCTGAGCAATGCAAAGATGATCAAACATTTCACCCTCCCCACATTTACTAAGAGTATCTATCCTCTGTCATCCTAGCCTGTTGTATGCCTGGCCCAAGAGGAGGAAGGAGAAAGGAGAAAAGAAAAATAAAACCCTACCACATATTATAAAAAGCAAAAAAGATGTATTTTGAAGGAGAACAAAACCTTGTTCCTGAATTTTAAAAATGACAAGCAAAACTTTCAGGAATGCTTTGGACCGCAGCCCCCTTTAGGTCTGTGCACCGAATGCCCAAAGTCATTTTTTCATTCATTGGAGATACATTGGTTAGAAAATTTGAAACATGCTGACTTCAAGCATTTAATCTTTTCCTTGTTTCTTTGGTAGTTTTCTCTCTTTTTTTAAATTTATGTTTATCCAAGTCATGCATGTACAGATTTTTAGAAGTTAAATGTTTCTGTAAAGCTTATAATGAAAAACAGCGTCTCGCCCCACTCCTGCTTCTCACTCCCCAGAGACCAACACTTTGAATTCATGTTGATTCTCCTATGCTTTCCTCTTTACTTTAAAATAACATGCTCAGACTGCCATTTCTCAGTTTTCCTGTTTAAATGCTGTTCAATGAATTCCTATCATGGAAGAGGAGGATTAAACTCTTTCAAATCACCTCCCCATGTGCCTTTGCGTCTTTCGGTCTTCTCCTCAGCCACCACCCTGGTAGTTATACTGTAGTTTTTAGCCCCATCAATAGTCGGCATTTACATAGTTATGACTGTGTTCGTATTTTTCACAGCTAAACCATGTAATGCAGGCTTCTTATTTTGTAAAACTCTTTGTTTTACTTGGAATAAAGATTGCCAAATTTTCCCTTTGTTGTGTTCTATGACAATTCATTCCTAGAATGGGCTGAAGGGGGCGCCCCTGTGGTTTGTTTGCATAGATGCACGGCTGAGACCTCAGCTGCCTTCCAGGACAGTCTGGCTGCTCTCCGTCCTGCTGCCCTGCTGTGGTCTTGGAGTCCTAGCGACCCCTTGGACTTACTGCCTTGGCTCCCTGTTTGTCGAATCCAATGCCTTCTTCATTTTCTCCCTCGTTTGGGTGAAATACCTACTCCAACAGCTTCTTGAGAAACATTCTGTATTAGGGAAGTTGGTTTTGAGAGCCTGCACACACAAAAAGGGGTTATTCCACCCTCCTATTTGATTGGAAGCTTGGTTGACTATTCTTGACCCTCAGACTTTGAAGCCTTCGCTCCCGCCCTTTGGCTCACAGAGCCGCTGTTGAGAAGACAGATGCTGTTCTCTGCTCTTTCCTTCACACGAGGCTAGTTTCCTCTCCTGTTTCTTTCAGAATTTTCTTTTATCCTTGGAGAGCTCTGGTGTGAGTCTCATTTCATATGGGGGCACTTGTGGGTCCTTTCAAACCAGAGGTTCCTTATCGTTACTCATAAATATGTATATTTTCTTCTATTATTTTCTACCTCCCCCCTCCATATATTTTCTCTGTTCTCTTTTCTAAACATTTCTGTTTTTCAATTATGGACCCCCTGGGTTGATTTTCTAATTCCTGTAGCTTTTCTCTCTTACATTCCATCTCTTTGTGTTCTGTCTTTTGGAAGATGTCTTGAACTTTCTATTAAAGCTTTTTATGGATCTCTGCCATTTTAACTTTCAAGAATACTTTTAAAATTCTGATTGATCTTTTAAAGATTTATTTTGTTATTATTTTTAAAGCAATTCTTTGATGGTTTTCGTCTTTGACCTTATAATAGGGGTAAGGTTGTAACACACATCTTGGAAGCTCTATGCATGTGGGTGGGGCTTTGCTGGAGGAGGGTTGGGCTGGGCAATTTTACTGGGGACTCTGGACTGCCAGTAGCTCTATACATTTTATTGGGCTGGCCAATATCCTCAGAGAAGAATCATTGAGTATCCTGCATAGGGATTATAAACTTGGCTCCTAGTTCTCAGGGTGAGAGAGGGGCAGGTTGTGGGATGCAGCATTCAGTATGCTGACTTTCACTTCATCCTTGTTGTGAGCCTGGTGTCCTCACCTGCATCTGTGCCCATGGTTCCAGAGCCCTCGGTCTCTCTCACTGGACAGCAGAGCCCTGTCTTCTGCTAGGATGATGGGGAGATACTTTCTCATCTGTACAGAGTAGGGCAAGGGACCTTAAGTCGAAACATAATACTCATTTTAACCAATCCTCTGTTTCCAGCCCCACCCATACCAGTACTTGCAGAAACCCCTGTGGTGTCCAGTCCCGGGCCCGTCTGTGACTCTGGTGTACTTCAGTTTGCTTCCAGGCTTCCCCTGCCCCCTTGCTGGTCTCAGGCTCCTCAGCTCTGCTGCATCATGACCAATGCCACTGTTTTCCAGATTCCGAGATGGTATCCCTGTTGCTTCCTGCCCATTTTCTAAGTCCGTCAAGATTTCTTGCCTTGTTTTCCCTCCTCTACTGCAGTTTAGTGTACTTTCAGGACAGGAGGGAATAGAGATACACATGCCAAAGTGGTGCCAGGTGCTGGGGAACCCCCGGGCCTTTCTTTGCTTGGTTCCCACCTGGAGACTCCTTGCACCCTGTGCTGCCCTGGCCCTGCCCAGCCTGGGGACCAGCTGCCCTTCTGCCTCTGCCTCTGGTGCAGGGGGAAGGTGAGTGATTCCTTCAGCAGGTTCTAAATCAGGGGTACAGGCTTTAGACCCTGGGGGTCAGTTGGTACCTGCTGTATTTTTCTTGACCTTTGGAGTCTCTGCCCAAACCAAGCCTGGAAGAGTTCTCCTTCAGCATCTAATCTTCCTCGCCCTTACCTTAATGTTTATTCATATTCTTTACCCATTGCCCTACTGGATTGTTTTCTTATGATCTGTAAGAGCTATTCTTGGCTGCTAATCTTTTGCTCATTAGAAAATTCTGAACGCTATTTTTTTTTTTACTTTATTATGTGTTTTGATCTATGTAAGTTTTTTATTTTTATGAGATTAATCTGTTGGTGGTTTCCTTTATGGCTTTTGGGTGTTGAATCTTCTGTCTTAGGGAAGGGAATCCCTACCCTAAATTTACAAAAATCTTTTTTTTCCACTTAAAATTCTTATGATTTTGTTTTTCATTTAGCTCTTTCAAACGTTTATTTTTATGACCAAAAAAATGCCTTCTATGTAGCAAATCAGTCAACACAGAAAATATATAACAGAATAACAATATAAGAACACCTCTTATCACTTCCAGCCCAGCTTCCTTAGGTTACCAAAGTTAGCAGTTGGAGGTCATCACACCTTCCATATGCTAATCCAAATGTGAATTCAGATATATGGGATTTGTTTTTGTTTTGCTTGACAAGAAGGGGAAGATGATATTTAATCAGAAACTAGCATTTTTTTTACTTTAACATAGATTTTATTGAAGTATTTTAAAAACATTTGTAATTGATGTTTTTATTGAGATAACTGTAGGTTCATATGTAGTTGTAAACAGTGATACAGAGATATTCTGGGTACAGTTTACCCAGTTTCTTCTGGTGGTAACATCTTGCCAAACTGTAGTGTAATACCACAGGCAGGATAGTGACATTAAGATATTCTTATCCTCAGCTTTACTTGTACTTATTTGTGTATGTGTGCCTGTATACAATTTTTTCCCATGGGTGGGTTCGTGTATCCACCACCAAAATCAAGATACGGAGCAATTCTGTCATCATCAGGATCCTTCCTGCTGTCCTGTTATAACCACCCTCTTCCTTCCTACCCCCACCATATACACAACTTCACCTTCTTCCTAACTTTTCCCCCCACCCCAAGGTGTTCTAATTACCTTATTACTGCATGACCCTAAACTTAGTGGCCAAAACCAATAATTTATTGTATGACATTTTGTGATTATAGGATTAGTATTTGGGACAGGGAATAGCAGTGATGACTCGTTTATGGTCTACAATGTCTGGGAACTCAGCTAGGATGACTCAGACTTCTGGGGGCTAAAAAGGTCAAGGGCGGGTCCAGAATCTTCCATTCTCTCCCTTTTTCCCCAGGGCCTCTCCACATGGCAAGCATGGACTTCCTTACAGAATGGTGTCCTCAGGATAGTCAAACTTCTCACAGAGCAGCTCAGGGCTTCAAGAGAGAGGCAGAAGAATCTGCTGTCCCTCAAAGGCTCAGACTGGAACTGGCATAATTTGACTTCTGCCATATTCTGTTAGTCAAAGCATTAAAATCCAGCCCAGATTCACAGGAGGAGGCACAGACCCCACCTCTCAATGGGAAGGGTACTGAGGCTTTATAATAAACTTTTTTTACACATATGTGGATACCCAATAATGCTAGTGCTGTTTATTTTATTATGCTTTGTTTATTTATTGAATTGAAATCATACTTCTTTTTCTGTATGGTCTATTCTGAGAGGTTCACTGATTCATATGTTCTTTCCTCCCTGAAACTGTTATGTTTTCATTCTTATGGCATTATAATTTTTGACGTCTAGTAAGGCTTATACTCCATCATTGGCTCCCCTGCCCCAGAACTTGCTGGCAATTCTAGCTTCTTTACACATTCTGGTGAACTTTGGGTTATCTTTTCATATGCTATAGAAATCATGGTGGATTTGCATTGTAATGGCTCAAAATATATGTAAATAATTAAAGGATAACTTCTATCTTCACAAGATCATTTCTTTCCTTTAAAGACATTATACATCTATTTATTAAGTCCTTAAAATTTTTTTTACTCCAGTTTTTCAATTTTCCTCACACAGGTGTTCTATGTTTTGTAAATGGATTGCTAAGCATTTTATGGATGTTTTTATTGTTGCAAATAAAGTTAATTTCATTATTTTTTGTAATTGTGTCAGTATGTAAGATTTGTCAACATTCCTCTTACATCTGGAGAAGTAATGAAAGTTTCATTGGTTGCAGTGTTTTTTAAAGATAAACCTCTTGGATTCCTTCAGTAATGGTAGTACTAATGATGTTAGTGCGTCTTTTACTCTGATGATCATAGCTGTTGTGAACACTTCTTGTTTTATTGCCTTGATGAATACTTCAACTCATGCTGAAGGTTGGATAGTGGTGACAGCAAGAGGCATTGTGAGTAAAATTGTAACATTTCCAGAGTATCTTGCCTGGCTTTAGTGCATTTGCATATCCTCAGGGGTGGAGAGAAATTTATTTCCATGTCAATGAGTAATTACCTGGGCAACCTAGGGGAGGGCGTATTTGTACCTGAGAGGTGAGGGGAGGGCCGGTTTTGCTTCTGCTGGAGCAGGAAAGCAAGACGGCCCCAGATTGCAGTTTGTGAGTAATAAGCCCTTTGACCAATTTTGGTTTTTAGAGGTATTTTGCCCTGGGATTTCCTCTCCCCGGACTTACAGGTATCCTTTCCCTTTTCCTGTCTTTAGTGGTAATACACTGTCCACTCACTTTTCAGTACATTATGTAATAGAATCTTCTGGTATAAAACCTTCCTCAAGTTAAAGAATTTCCCATCTATTCCTGTTTAGTTCAGAGTTACTATCATAAATAGGATTTGAATTTTTTTCAAATGACTTTCTTATGCCTTTTAAAATGATCGTATGGATTTTCTCCTTTAATTTTCTAACTTAATAAATATCATGGGCAGATTTTCAAATGTCAAACACTTCTTGCCTTCCTGGGATTAAACTCTATATGGAGATGAAGTAGCAATCTCCCCAGGCCATGGTTCGAAGAATGTCCTCAGTGGAAGCCAGTGTGAAAGGCTCCTCTCTCAGCAAACAAGCTATGGTTTGAAGAATGTCCTTGGGGAAAGTCAGTGTGAAGGGCTCTTCTCTCAGAGATCATAGTCCAGGGTTAGCTGAGGTCCGAAGTCTGGAAAGAGTTGTATATGCTCAGTTCAGCTTTTATAGGGGTTTGCAGAGGGGCAGTATCTCCCATTTCAGTTCTGTCCTTTTCCTATTTTCTGTATTTCATTTATTTTTACTTTTCTTAATAATGCAAAAATGCACAATTTCATAAATGAATCTTTTATGTGCTTCATGGTTCTTTCATTAAGATAGATACTTATAAATGGAATTACTGGGTCAGTGTGTTCTTGATCTGTATTGCAAAGCTTGCTTTCCAAAAGACTGTATTAACTGACATCAACTGACAGCAATATAGAAAAGTGTATTTGATTGCACCTAAGTCAGTCTGATTACTACTAAACCTTAAATCTTGATTAATGTACAGTTGAAAAAGAGTTTACACCTCATACTCTTTACATTTATTTAAGAGTGAACATTTTTGAAAATAAACTTTTAATTTTATAACAGTTTTAGATTTACAGAATTGTGTGAAGACAATGCAGAGTTCTTGTATACCCGATATCCAGATTCCTTACTATTAACATCTTACATTAGTAGAGCATCTTTGTCACAACTAATGAACCAATACTGATACATTATTATTTTTTTAAATTAAGGTATTACTGATATAAAATCTTATGAAAGTTTCACATGAGCAACACTGTGGTTTCAACATTCACCAATATTACCAGGTCCCCACCACCCCATTGCAATTACTTCCCATCAGTCATTACTTGTCTTCTCCATGCTATACTGCCTTCCCCATGACCCACGTACATTATGTGTACTAATCATAATGCCCCTTAATCTCCTTTTCCCTCCCTCCCCACCCACCTTCCTTAATCCTTTCCCTTTGGTAAATTCTAGTCGCTCCGTGGAGTCTGTGAGTCTGCTGCTGTTTTTTTCCTTCAGTTTTTGCTTTGTTCTTATTTTCCACAGATGAGTGAAATCATTTGGTACTTGTCTTTCCCCGCCTGGCTTACTTCACTGAGCATAATAGCCTGTAGCTCCATCCATGTTGTTGCAAATGGTAGGATTTGTTTTCTTCTTATGGTGTATAAGTACCACTCTGTATATGTACCACATCTTCTTTATCCATTCATCTACTGATGGACACTTAGGTTGCTTCCATTTCTTGACTATTGTAAATAGTGCTGTGATTAACATAGGGGTGCATACGTCTTTTTGTTTTTTGGGTGTTGAGGTGTGTGAGTTCTTCATATATTTTGGATGTTAACCCTTTATTGGATAAGTCATATATGAGTATATTACTCCATACTGTAGGATGCCTTTTTGTTCTGCTGATGGTGTCCTTTGATTTTTAGTTTGATGTAGTCCCATTTGTTCATTTTTGCTTTTGTTTCCCTTGCTTGAGGAGAAGTGTTCAGGAAAAAGTTGCTCATGTTTATATTCAAGAGGTTTTTACCTATGTTTTCTTCTATGAGTTTTATGGTTTCATGACTTTCATTAAGGTCTTTAATCCATTTTGAGTTTACTGATGGGGTTAGACAATAATCCAGTTTCATTCTCTTACATGTAGCTGTTCAGTTTTGCAGTTGTTGAAGAGGCTGCCATTTAGCTATTGTAGATCCATGGCTGCTTTATTGTATATTAATTGGCCATATATGTGTGGGTTTATATCTGGGCTCTCCATTCTGTTCCATTGATCTTTGGGTCTGTTCTTGTGACAGTACCAAATTGTTTTGATTACTGTGGTTTTGTAGTAGAGCATAAAGTTAGGGAGTATAATCCCCTCAGCTTTATTCTTCCTTCTCAGGATTGCCTTTTTGAGGTCTTTTATGGTTTCATATGAATTTTAGAACTATTTGTTCTAGTTCATTGAAGAATGTTGTTGATATTTTGATAAGGATTGCATTAAATTTGTAGATTTCTTTAGGCAGGATGACCATTTTGACAATACTAATTCTTTGTATCCATGAGCATTGGATGTATTTCCATTTTCTGGTGTCTTCTTTAGTTTATCTCAAAGTGTGAACCATTGTTTCTTCTCTTGAAAGGGTGAGTAATTAGTGTTGCTTTGGTTTTGATTTTCCATGTCAAAAAAAATTAAATGGCAAAAATGTTCTATTTTCTCTGAGAGCTGCTTTTGACAGCCTAGAAGCCTGGTGGGGTTAGTGAGAAGATTGATGTATGACATTTATATATGGGGTTTGGGAAGATGTTGTTACTTTTATAAACCTATTTCTTTGGTCTCAGTAGATATGGATTGGTTACTGGTGGTAGTTAAACCATAAAATAACCCAGACAAAGTTCCTATCCACTTCTCCTGAAGAGTTCATGATAGGCCATAGCAAAATGTGCATGTGTAACTTCTCTTGGAAGGTGGGTGGGGGAAAGATATAAATGTGTGCAGGCTGCTGCTCCAGGGCGTGGAGGTGAAGAGGAGTTGTGCAGTTGTACACTCTGGACACTGAGCAAGGATAAAGCTGTCTCTGCTCCCAGCTTGTATGAATTAGGGAAAGCAATATGTACCAAGTGATAGCAGAGCAAAGAGGTAGGTTAAAGGAAATGGTTCTATTAAACTTTTTAAACTTGATAAAATATGTCAGAGCAACCATGAAAGACTGCTGCCAATAGAGTGGCAATGAGTATTGGCCTTTATCTGAGAATGGCATGTGCAGTGGGGGCTGGGGTGGGGGGAGTGGAGCAAGGTACCCCCGGGCCCTAAACACAGCACACTTTCTTTGGTGCAGCTGGATCAGCTGGGAAGAGCCAGATCCTGTGTCGAGGTCAGTGCCCAGGCAGAACCCATTACTATAGGATGAAGGGGAATGGGTGTGGGGGTCCTATTAGATCTGTTAGCCCCTCCTTACTTCTGTGGCATCCACAAATTTGCCTCTTAATTGCTGTTGGGCCTCTAGCTAAACTTTCACTCCACCTTGTCCCTTCTTTATTCAGGACATTCACACATGAACAGCTCCCTCTGCCTGTGGTACTTTTCCCTGACACTGAACCTGACCTCCCCCCTTCATGTTTTACTCTATCTACCACCTGGGGTGAGGTTAAAGACCCCACCAGGACACAAACGTACACACTTCTCGGTCTGCCTCCCTTCTGCCCTGGTGCCCGGTGCCCGCTCCACCAGGTCTCAGTAGAATGGCCCTCCCTCAGCACACTTGGCTGCTTCCCATGACCCAGCTACACCCTCCTGGAGGTTAAAGAGAGCTCCCAGGACAAGCTGAATTATCTGTTTATCTGTGGCTGTGTGTTTAATGCCTGTGGGCATTGGGAGGACAGAAACGCTGTGTGTTTCATTCACTAGTTTTCTCAGCGCCCAGCCCCCTAAATGATGTCTAAATGTTCTATCAGCTTTGGCTGAATTAATAATTGCTGATGTCTGTGCTCATCTTGCTCCTTCAGGAACAGAGACTGATGCATTCGTTTCCTAGGGCTGCTGAAACAATCACTGCAAACCAGGGGGCTTAAAACAGCAGACATTTATCCTCTCCTAGTGCTGGTGGCTAAAAGTCTGGAATGAAGGTGTTGGCAGGGCCACCCTCCCTCTAAGGCTCTAGGGGAGGGCCCTTCCTTATCTCTCTCTTTTAGCTTCCCACGTTGCCAGCAGTCCTTGGCATTCCTTGGCTTGTAGATGTGTCACTCCAGTCTCTGCCTCTTGTCACCTGACATTCTTCCCCTATGTCTCTGTGTCTTTTCTCATAAGCACGCATGTCATATTGAATTAAGAGCCCACCCTACTCCAGTCTGACCTCATCCCAGTTTAACTAATTATACCTGCAATGGTCATATTTCCAAATAAGACCTTATTCTGAAATTACAGGAAGGACATGGATTTGGGGGATGCTGTCCAACACAGCACAACCAATAAGTCTCCCTTTTTGCCCTGAGCGATTGCTGGCGTGATGGCCCTTGCATGGCCTCTTGTCCAGACACCCACAGGCTCCCACGGAACAGCTTGTGCTCCAGGATTGGTGCCCTTTGATGTACCATAGGAAGTTGTGGTGGAACAAAGAACAGCTAAGGACTGCTGAGAGAGGAAACACAGTCTTGCACTGACAATCCAGAAGGGAGGGTTCAAATCCAGGTTCCCCTGAAGTCAGCAAGTGCATGTTTCTTCTGTGCATTCTGCAAATCAAGGATGGGAGGGCTGGCTCCTGCCTGTCAGGACTGGCCTGAGGTCTTCCCTGCTAATGTGGCACATCTTTCTCATGGGATCTGAATGCTGTTTTGGATCCTTCTTGAATCATGTGGTTTGAATTGCAACTTGTCTGCAGAATGGGATGCAGCCTGCTCCCGCTTTGCCAGCATAAAGGGCCTGAGTATGTGACCTTGAGCATGGACATATTTGAGGTCTAGAACACATAGGTCAGAGCAGTAGGAAGTGAGCCTCAGACAGACTCCTCTCACACCTTGGGGTCAGATATGTCCTGGGGCAACTGGCAAGCCCCAGTCTCTAAACAGACTCACACTCCATCACATTTTGTCATTGCCAGTGGTATGGAGGGAGATGTGTGTGGGGGTAAGCTTGGCTTGGTCTCCAGGGAGCAAAGAGAATAAATACAAAAGCAACTGTCTGCAGGAGACTAGCGGGGATGGGGCTGTGAGGATTGGGGAGGTCAGAGTGTCTCCACAGTTGGTTTTCAAGAATGTAAAATCTGTAGCCCGCTGCTAGAGAGATAGAAGTAATATTTGTCAAGTAAAACCATGGATATTGTTTTTTTAAAACACAGCTTTATTGACATAATTCATGTACTGTACAATTCACCCATTTAAAGCATTTAATTGGATGGCCTCCTCAACAATTTTAGAGCATCTGCATTACCCCAGGAAACCCTGCACCTCTTAGCTGTAACTCCTCCATTCCCCAGCTGTAGGAAACCACTAAGCTACTTTCTCTCTCTGTAGATTTGCCTACTCTGGACATTTTCTATAAATGAAACCATATAATATGTAGACTTTTGTGACTGGCTTCTTTCACTTAGCATAATGTTCTTAAGGTTCGTCCATGTTGTAGCATGTGACATTACGTCATTCCTTTTTATGGCTGAATAACCATCCATTCTATGGTGCGACCTCATTTTGTTTATATGTTCATCTTTTGATAGACATTTGGGTTTACACCTTTATTTGGCTATCGTGAATAATGTTGTTATTAATTCATATGCAAGATTTTGTGTGTTCAGATGTTTTCATTTCTCTTGAGTATATACCTAGGGGGACTTGTTTCGTCATATGGTAACTCTATGCTTAACCTTTTGAGAAGCTGCCAAGTTGCTCCATAGCAGCTGCACCATTTTGCATCCCTATCAGCAGTGTAAGAGGGTTCTGATCGTGTCAATACTTGTAATTATCTGACCTGTTGATTCCTAGTGGGTATGAAGTGGTATCTCATGGTTTTGGTTTGCAGCTCCCTGATGGCTAATGATGTTGAGCATCTTTTCATGTGCTTATTGGCCATTTGTTTATCTTCTTTGGAGAAATCTCTATTTAGATCCTTTGCTCATTTTTTAAATTGGGTAATTTGTGTTTTAATTATTCAATTGCAATGGTCCTTTACTATCCTAGATACATGTCCCTTGTAAGATGTATGATTTGCAAAAATTTTCTTCCATTCTGTGTTGATTTTTCACTTTATTGGTGGTGTCCTTTGAAGAATAAAAGTTTTCAATTTTGATGAATTCTAATTTATCTGTTTTTTCTTCTGTTGCTCACGCTTTTGGTTTATATCTAAGAATCCTTTGCTAAAGCCAAGTTCACAAAGGTTTATGCTTGTTTTCTTCTAAGATTTAATGGTCTTGGCTCTTACATTTAGGTCTTTGATGGATTTTGATTTAAAACCATAGATATGCCTTACAAGAGCAAGATATTTGTAAGGAATATCTAGGACAACTGATCCAATGACAAATGTGTGTTTTTCACAGATTTGTCAGCTTCAAAATTTCATTTCTGTATGTTCATTTATTTATACACACACACATAAAATTAATGGCAATACAATAATAGCTATTGTGGCCACAGGTTAGGTGGTATACAAATGTGGAGTAGAGCAATAAATTGAAATGTGACACCCACTTAACAATGAATTCCGCATATTCTTGAGACCACCGCCCTTTGGGGATCACCCCCACTTAAAGATCAAAGAGAGCTGTGAGACTTTTGACTGATGGCATTAAAAATAAGGCAGAATATGTGAGCCGAGAGATATATTCTCTCTCTAATTTAGGGGAACCCAGAACAAAGAAAGCCTGGAGCAGCTTCCGTGGACAGAGTTTTGAGAAGGAGGAGATACTACTAAATTGTGGGGGTGCTGGTAGGGCGCTTGTGCCTGGCAGCCAGGAAATACGTGCCGTCATCCCATAGGACTGCCCTTACAAAACACGTTCAAAGATAAGATCATGAAGAATATCCAGACGGCAATCAGCAATGGCAGAGAGTAAAACCCCAAGCGTGGGCCCTTCTGAGTACGAGGTCTGGTGGGACTGCATCAGTCGCCCACCACGGGGCCAGTCCTGATGTCCCACGAGATTAGCTGGGAGACAGGGCTGAGGTAGCAGCCCAGTGAGGGGAGTGGGACACACTGTAGCCCTCACGGTGCTGAGGAAGGTCACCGCTGAACGCTCCAGAGGGTCCCATTTCAGAGAGCTGCTCGAGCCATTGCAGCCGTGCAGACCATCGCTTAAAAGAAGGAGTTGGGATCAAGGAGCAACTCACCCCTTTAGCAACGGGCAGCGGGCCAGGTGATCCCTCAAGGTCCTGCCCTTCCCTGGGAGCTGGAGAGGAAGGGGAAAGGGTGGGGAGAAAAAGAAAGAAACCTTGGATTTTCACCAAAGAGGTGAAATTTCACAGTGGAAATGACTAAGTTACTTTGACTTGGTACTATTACATTCACTGGTCTCAAATCCAATTAAGGTTTGAGCTTTGCTCTAAGTAAAGTTCACCGTGAAGGCTAAAACGACTGCATTTGTTTTTACAGCTGCCATCTATGGACTCACTGCAGTGGTGCAGCCTCCACACTGGCACTTATCAGGGCTTACTCCGGGCCAGGCAAGGTGCTAAGCTTCTTACGCAGTTACACTGAATAGTCATAACAACTGCCCATGTCAAGTATGGCTTCGGTGCCACTTTTTGCAAGTGGAAACTAGAGCAGGTGGAATACCTCGGCTGGGGCCATGGGGCTGCACTGCAAATGTGGTGGAGCTAGAATCAAACCTGGATAGCTCTGGCCCCACCCTCACTCCCACCCACAAGTTGGGTCCTAGTCTTCCTTTTAGTCTGAAAACTTTTCTGAGTTTCGTGTCCTCTTCCTGAGGTAAATAGTTTGAGAATGCACCAAATGAAGAGGGAGCCATTAGGGCTCGGAGATATGTGGTGAGGGCAACTGGGGCACAGGTGCCCTAGCACAGGTGGCCCCTCACTGGTCGGCTGAGCTAAAGGACAGATGACCGGGGCTGTGGTGTCCAAGAAAGGAGCTATGCCCTTCTTACCTAGTTAGCGAACCATGAAGGACCTTGTGGCCCCTGTCAGAGGATTTGTCAGGTGCTGGGGGAGCCTCAGAGTGATCTCTACTGACGTGCGGGCAGCCCGTAGAGCACTTTCCTTGGGGCGGCCATGGATATTCATCTTTGGGGGTCACAGGTCTCTAAAAAGTTGATTAAAGCAATCACCCTCTCTTTCTAAACCAGAGTATTATTATAATTTTGCACATAATTGGCAGGGGTTCACACATACTCTAGGTAAAGGAATCTCAGACAGTCCCATGCCTGTAGAGGAAGTGGGGTGGGCAGCACGGGTGCCCCTGCCAATATGAGAGCAGACACACCCAGAGCAGAAAGTCTCCATCTGGAGCAGCAACTTCTGAGAAGTGTATTTCTTGCTAGGGTGCAGAGGGGTGGAGGAAGAACATTGTAGGGAGACTTTGCAGAGCCAAGAGCCTGTACCAGGGACCTGGGACTTCTGACTTCCCAACAGTACTGGGCAGGGCCACTCCTGTCACCCCAGATATTGCATTTTCTCAAGATATTGGCATCTACAGAGAACAAATTATATATAATGGCCAGGGTAATGATTTTTCTGGTCAAAGTATGTTTTTAACTAATAAGACGTTGACTCCCTTCTCTGTGTCACAAAACATTGCAGACCAACCACAAAACTCTTAGAAGAAAACATAGGCAAAAATCTCTTGAATATAAACATGAGCAACTTTTTCCTGAATGCATCTCCTTGGGCAAGGGAAACAAAATAAAAAATGAACAAATGGGACTACATCATGCTAAAAAGCTTCTGTACAGCAAAGGACACCATCACACCATCAGCAGAACAAAAAGACATCCTACGGTATGGGAGAATATATTTGTAAATGACATATCCGACAAGGGGGTTAACATCCATTATTGGAACAAATAAATATATAAAGAACTCACACACCTCAACACCCAAAAAGTAAATAACCCTATTAAAATATGGGTGGAGGGTATGAACAAACACTTCTCCAAAGAAGAAATTCAGATGGCCAACAGACACATGAAAAGATGTTCCACATTGCTAATTATCAGGGAAATGCAAATTAAAACCACAGTGAGATATCACCTCACACTAGTTAGGATGGCCAACATAGAAAAGACTAAGAACAACGAATGCTAGTGAGGATGCAGAGAAATGGGAACCCTCCTACACTCCTGGTGGGAATGTAAATTAGTTCAACCATTGTGGAAAGCAGTATGAAAGTTCCTCAAAAAACTAAAAATAGAAATACTGTTTGACCCAGGAATTCCACTCCTAGGAATTTACCAAAAGATAACAACTTCTCACATTCATAAAGACATATGCACCCCTATGTTTATTGCAGCACTATATACAATAGCCAAGATATGGAAGCAACTTAAGTGCTGGTCAGTAGATGAATGGATAAAGAAGAGGTCATACATATACACAATGGAATACTGTTCAGCCATAAGAAAGAAACAAATCCTACCATTTGCAACAACATGGATGGAGCTAGAGGCTATTATGCTCAGTGAAATAAGTCAGGCAGAGAAAGACAAATACCAAATGATCTCCCTCATTTGTGGAGTATAACAATGAAGCAAAACTGAAGGAACAAAATAGCAGCAGGCTCACAGACTCCAAGAAGGGACTAGTGGTTACCAATGGGGAGTAGTGGGGGAGAGCAGATGGGAAGGGAGGGAGAAGGGGATTGTGAGGTATCATGATTGGTGCACATGGTGTGTGTGGAGTCATGGGGAAGACAGTGTAGCTCAGAGAAGACAAATAGGGACTCTGTGGCTTCTTACTACATTGATGGACAGTGACTGCAATGGGGTATGGGTGTGGACTTGATAATAAGGGTGAATGTAATAACCACATTGTTTTTCTTGTGAAACCTTTGTAAGAGTGTATATCAATGATACCTTAATAAAAAAAACACATCATTGTTATCTTGTATTATTATCTTCTTGATTCTAATACAATTATAGATGATATGGTAGGCTCCTAAAAATGTGTCTATAAAAAGGCATGCTGGAAGAAAGTTTCCCCTTTGAAACATAAAATGTGGTCTTATACCTCAAAAGTACAGTCCTCGTCCTTGACTAGTAACTATATATCTGTTTACTGAATGAGTATTTCTTGATGACATATATATAGGCCAACTGGGGAATATAAAGATTATTTTAAAATAGAAGAAGTCTAAGCCCGCAAGTTTGTGCTAATCTACAATTGCAGCCCCAGGAAACAAACACAGAAGTATACAAATAAAATAAAACATGATAAAAGCAAATGGAATATACAATATGGTTTCAACTATAAAATCATTCAACAAATATTTACTGAGCATCTGTGTGCCAGGTATTTTTCTGGGAAATCATCAGTGAGCTAAGCAGATCGAGGCCCCTGCACTCATGATGCTTATATTCTAGCTATATTCTGTTTAGGGAAGGCTCTTTAACCTTTACCAAGGAGTGTTCATGTCTATAACCGTATCAGAAGCAATTATTAAGCACAGCTGGGATAAAGACATCACTCAGAGACTGAAGATTATACAACATCTTGGGAAGAGCTTACTCTCCATGGAGAATGCAAGCTCTAGATTTCCAGACAGGAAATCTGACTGTGGGCTGGCCCTAGGAGCACAGCTATCGCCTCAGCTTTGAGCTGTCAGTAGCCAACACGCGAGCTGTGAGGGAATAGGGTCTGGCTCCTGAAGGGGCGGGGGCTCTCTGTGTGTTTTTTAACATGGATAGCTAAAGAATGACATTCAGGATTTTTATAACCTTCAGATTCTATTCAGCTAATGGGATAGATTGAAATTGTCCACTCAGCTGCAATGGAAAATTGACCTTCAATAAACAAACACAAGGAATTCTGCTTAAATGGAACAGCATTCCGTTTTGGAAAAAATAAGTAAATAAAGGAAATTTTTCTCATAAAAAAAATAGAAGTCATAAGTTTCTTCATTTCTACAAGTTATGAATATATATCTTACAAAAGGACATAAAAACTGGTCAAGAAATGTATAGCTATCTGTGTGAATTCAGAGCAGGGCTAGAGTATAGGCAGCCTAGTGACCAACTGCATACTGTGACCCTTCACAACTTAATTAATGGTTTCAGTCAACTCATAGCCAAATGAAGGCTAACAATGGCAACAAAAGTGTTTCCAAGCCTTCGATTCATATTAACATTATCTTCAGATGTACAGACTGGTAGGTTAAATTAAGCCATCTCAAAAATGAAGTTAAATAAAAAATTTAACAAACAATATCTGGAGTTATGTTTTAGCTCTTTTTCCCATAATATTTCACAATTTCCACATCAAATCATTTTTATTTACTTATATTTTGACAATAAAATGTTTTATTGCCAAAAAAACCCCCACAAAAACATTGCAGACCACTGTGATCCAGGTCCTTCCCATGTATGTCTGGAACCAGCCTGTCACTGGTAGAGTTCTCTGGGAAGTAGGCTCTGAGTCTCAGATTTCTGTGCAGGAAATTCACTGGGAGTGCTGTCAGAACGGCACACGTGAAGGGTTACAGAGGCAGGCTTGGGCAGAGAGAGAAGGTGGGCTGCGAGGCAGCTCCAACAGATGCCTCAGTCACCCACACAAGGAGGACAGGTGAGAACATGGCCATGTGGAGTAGTGATGAATTGGGTGAGGTGTGGGACCTTGGGGTCCCTGCACCGGCCAGTCGCTGACTGTGGGCTGGCCCTAGGAGCACAGCTATCGCCTCAGCTTTGAGCTGTCAGTAGCCAACACGTGGGCTGTGAGGGAGTAGGTCTGGCTTCTGAAGGGGCGGGGGCTCTCTGTGCCCCACAGCCACCACTACCAAACCACACAGCTGTGGCACTCTGACCTGGAAAGTAACCATTTAATCCAACTTATGAAGATCAGTTCACAGAGGCTGTGCTTGTGTGTTCACTCCTTTTAATGACCAAGGAGCTTCATCTGTTGAGTAATGCTGTTGTTAGATGCTGCTGGGGTAACTGAGTGATGCTAACTTCCTAGAATTTCTGTGATTCCACCTACCCTCTGACAGGGCAATCCAGGATACAGGAAAGACATGCCAGCGTCACGCCAGTCAGGATTGTTCTCTTGCTCTGGACTCACTACAGAAATAAGAGTCCCCCATGCTGGCCTGCTCAGGCTATCTGGAGTTGGAAAAGCAGATGGAAACAAGGCCAGGACCCCTGTAGATGATCAGTGAGCAACAGCCATTTGAAGCTTAGCCAGGGAGCAGGAGCCAGACAGGGGGCTGGCTGGTGTCTGGGCTTGGTCTGTCTGGAGGAAGAGCCAGTAGGGCCCAGGACAGACTGGGCTCTTTTGAGCAACAATACAGGTAAAGAAATTTTGACTTCTTAGGGTACCTGGAGCTCACGAAGCACAAGGCATTGACTCAAAACAAACAAGCGCTCAAGACACTGGTCATCATAACAATAATGGTGATGATGATGGTGATAATGACAAGAGCTGACATTTATTTTGGAGCTTCCATGGACCAGGGTCTAGGCTAAGTAGTTTGCATGAATTATCTCCACTAATCCTCCTGACAAACCTATAATGTAGATCTTACTTTTTTTTAATTAATTTTATTTTGGTATCATTAATCTATAATTACATGAAGGACATTATGTTTACTAGGTTCCCCCCTTCACCAAGTCCCCCCCACATACCCGTTCACAGTCACTGTCCATCAACATAGTGAGATGCTGTAAAATCAAGTAGATCCTACTTTTATCCCTATTGTACAGGTGGGGAAACTTATCATAAAACTATTTACGCTGCTCAAATTACATAACTTGTAAGTAATGAACCATTATTTAAACCAGGACCATCTTCTCCCAGGCCCTGAGCTCTTCCCCAGACCTTCTGTTTCTCATTAAATGGTGCTGTCATTCACCCAGTTGCTTGGGTCAAATTCCCTAGGAGTCATTCTCTAGGTCTCCTGTTATTAAATATCTGGAACTAGTTTACCATCGTCTCATGAACTTTACCCTGAACATTTCTCCTCATCATAGTTACTTAGCATTGTCTCCCAACCTACCATGGTGTCATCAGAATGAACTAGATTATGCCTCAGTGACAAACACTCTCAGCTACCGTGGTGTCATCAGAATGAACTAGATTATGCCTCAGTGACAAACACTCAGCTCTCGGTGGCTAACAATAACGAAAGCTATTTCTTGCTCTTGCTATGCATGAATTGCAGGTCAGTGGGAGAGCTCTGCTCCATGTCATTCTCACCTAAGGACCCAGATGGACAGAGTTTATAGAATTTGTAATGCCACCATGGTATGGCAAAGAAAGGGACAATCGTGTACTAACTCTTACTCCTCATGCATTACTGGTGGAAGCAAACTACATGTCTCTGCCTAACTTTACAGGGCTGGGAGGTGCACGAGGATCCAAGAGGAGACCTGAAGACAGAGGTGAGCAGCATGCATTACCGCCCAGTCACTGTAGATTCCGCCTCCATTCTCTCTTGCACAAAGGACTTCAACAGCCTCAAACTGGCCTGTTTCTGCCCTTGCTCTTGTAACCCCTTCTCCACATATGATCTAAAGCATACACCAGATCACTTTACACTTAGGCTTGAAATCTTCAAATGGCTTCCATTTATTCTACAAGAAAAGTACACATTTTCACCCTGGCTTCCAAGGATCCAAAACAAGGGTCAGCAAATTATGGCCTCCTGGCTAAATCTGGCCCATCACCTGTCTTTGTCAATAGAAGACAAACACAGCCACACTTTACTGGAACACAGCCACATTTGTTCATTTACGTATTGCCTATGGCTGCTTTTATGATAAACAGCAGAACTGTGTAGATATAACAGAGACTAGATGACCACAAAGCTTCAATATCTACAAATTGGTGCCTTACAGAGAGTCTGCTGATTCCTGTCCTCAATGGCCTGGACTCTGCCTTCCCTCAAGATGTTGTCTCCTCTCACTCTTGCTTACTTCCTCCAGCCACACTGGACTGCCTGTTATTTCTCAGAATGCCCAGCTCACTCCCACCTTAGGACCATTGCACATTCTATCCTTCTGCCCGGAAACCTTTCCTTCACTTCTTAACATGGCTCATTCCTTCTGTCCATCTGGCTTCTTCTCTGATTATCCCTGCTCAGGACATCCTGCCAGCCCTTCTACAACAGCACCCCTCAAACTTGTTGCTCTTTAATCCATTCTTCAGAGATTTCCTCTCCACTTGAAATTTTATTTACTGACACGTTTCCCATCTTTTTCCATATTAAGGTCTATGAGGTCTTGAAGTTTTGGGTTGAGCAACAGAATGGTCTGGTACCTTGATAATCTCTTAATTCGTGTCTTCTTTATCTCTCATTTCAAGCTGCCTAGTATCCTTCTGGGAGGACATTTTTAATTTTTGGCCTCAGCTCTAAAGAGAATATATTTCCATGAGATTTTCAACATTGCTTTACGTCTGAGGATTTCAATTTTTGCATTTTAGGGTCAAGAACAATAGTGGTATTATTATGCCTTTTTAAAAAGCACTTCAAGCAAATTCCGGTCATCTCTGGGAGGCAAACTTTGAACATCTCTGCAGTCCCCAAGGAGAACAATCTTCTGTACTTTGAAGCCAAATAGGATTTTTGAAAGGAAGTTATAGTCAATTGAAAACTCTCAGTGGAGCGTGAAGAGCAGAGGGTTCCCCATGGCGGGGCTGCAGCTAGGCCTGCCCAGGCTGGACGTGCCATTCCCTGCTGGAGAGGGACCGCACAGACAGTAGGGTGGGCATGCTGGAGCCTGCCTGGGCCTCAGACCTGACTGTGAGCTCAGAGAGAACTCAGAAGATGCATCATTTCTTCTTCATCTTTGCAATAGGCTTGGCCACTTTTGAATTAGTTTAAGTGAGTAAAATAGAATAGGCAGGATAAAAACAAAATAAGACTTCACTCTCCTTTTTCCAGATCAAGATGTTCTCAAATATGGTAGAAACAGATGGATATGACAGAGGTGAGGCTACTGATGGTAAGGGTAGGTGTCTAAGAGGGATGGTGGCCTCAAGAACCCCTGTCTTCTTGGCATGAGCTCCCTGACCACCCTCCCCTGCTTGACTGTGTGGGAGGGCTGTTGAGAAGGACTGCTGCCTGTCTGCTGGCCAGCCCCTGGGTTCCCTCACCATGCTCACAGGACCTCCCGCAATCCTCATCCTTGGTTTCCTGCTCAGGTACTGGAGCTCTGGGCCCTTCGCTGGAGTCCCCTGTGCTCTGCTCTGTCTCCCCGCAAATGATCCCATTTGCCCGCTCTTGACAATAAAGTCCAAGCTTAGCTGAGCATTCCAGGACATTTGCAACCTGTCCAAGATCATCTCCCCTTTATCTCCTACTTGGATCTACTCTGCATTTAACCAATTGGATATCCACCTATTTCTCAAAGGCCTGGCATTGCTATATTCCCTGCTTTTGTTTGAGCTTTTCCCAATTTCCTGGCATCTCCTACTTCTGCCTACAGGAACATCTCATCCTCCAGGCCTGATTCCATGTCACCTGTCCTTTGAAAGTCTGTTGGGCCCCTTGGAACCCCACTGCGGGCAACCGTACCCGCTACTGTGACTTGTGCCTGGCTGTGACTATACATGCCTTCCCTCTTCCTAGAGGCTCTGCAGAAACATGGAAAAATCTGTTCATCTGTATTCAACCCCTCCACTGGCCCTGAACCATGCCTGGCCCAGATAGTGGGGTAGAGGCTATTTATGGAATCAACAAATGGCCTGAGACAGGGACTGGTGAGTTAATTCACACTGAGAGGTAAACACCTGATAAGGTTTCATGTGTAGCCGTCCCAGAAAGCTTGTTATCTCTGGGAGGTGAAGGTGGGAGGGGAAGGTGGCATGAAATAGGTGTAGTGGAAGGGAAGGAAGCCTAAGTCAGAGAAGGCACCCTGGCCATGGTCTTGTGCAAGCCTGACTGATTGACTGGGGTGATTGATTGGGGTGATCAGTTGGGATGATTGGTTGGGGTGATTGGGGTGATTGGTTGGGGTTATCCCTCAAGCACTGTTTAGGGGCTGGGAGGCTCTGTGGATCCCTGTTCTTGGATCTGGCTGACTAGGGAGCCACATCTGCTGTTATCTGTGTGGCACACCTGAGTACTCCCACCTCTGCCACTGGCGTGAGCCTCAGAGACAGGGGAGGAGGCAGGTCCTGGCTCCAGGGATCATGTGAGCAGGGCCTGGAGAGGGGACAGGAGTGCCTGCCCAGGCCCTGGCAGTGCTCCTATGGAGGCTGTCTGATGCCCAGGCAGGCTGAGCGAATCTGCACTCTCACCTTGGCCACCTGCACTGAGTGGGAAGCCTGTCCTGTGCCCTGGCCTTGTGACCCGGGGCCTCTGTGTGGTTGTAAAGCACCGCCTTACCTGTATGCCCCCTTTGTGTGACCTGTTGACATGACCCCCAGCCATGCTCTCTGTGGTCCCAACCACACACATATTCTGGACCCAGACACACTCAGGGTCTTCCTTCATTCCAGCCCCCACACTCAAGGGTCTAGAAGCTTCCACAGGTATGATCAGTTACAGTCAATCATTGGTCTTCTGGAAAGCTCACTTGGACATGGTTCTGACAGGGGTGGGGCAGTCAGCAGGTTGCTTGGTTCCCATTCCTGTGCAGCCCACCACTTTTAAATAAATTATTATTTTTAATTGAAGCATACTTGGCATATTAGTTTCAGGTGTAGAGCATAGGGATTCAATAATCACATATACCGTGAAATGCTTGCCATAATAAGTGTAGTTACCCACTGTTACCACAGTTACTGCAGTATTAGTGACTATATTCCTCTTGCTGTACTTTCCTCCTGGTGACTAGTTAATTTTGTAATTGGAAGTTTGTGCCTCATTATCCCATTCACCTATTTTGACCCCCACAGGTGGCACCCACTAGTTCTGTATTTGCCAGTCTATTTCTGTGTTTGTTTGTTCATTTGCTTTGTTTTTAGATGCCACAGATGAATGAAACTATGTGGCCTAGTGCCTTCCCCACCCATGTTCATGGAGGAAGCCCCAGCAGGTCCCTGGGCAAGCTAATAGGCTGCTCCTCTCCAGGGGCTGAGCGGAATGGCTCCAATCTAGAAGTCCTTCTGAAGGCCGGGAGCTGCTATGCAGAGGGGAGCAAAGGACTGTCACTAAAATCCTGGACGACGGGTATAGAGAAGCAGGGAACCTGAGGAATCATGAAGGGCAGGGCTGTGGCGACCAGGTGGGGACAGGGACTGACCAGGGCAAGCTGGGCCCACTGCCCCTGCTGGATGGGCTTAAAATTGTAGGCTTCCTAGCAGATGGCCCAGAGGCCAGTGTCACCTCTAGGACACCTCTATTGTGCAGAAAGAAGGCAAGAAGAAAAGGCTCTGAAAGAGCCAGGTGCAGGTGAAAGGGGACAGAAAATCTCTGGTGACACATCACAGCATTAAAGGTCAGCCATCCCCTGTTCTCCAAGCAGACTCATGGGCATGTGGAGCTGGGGTCAGGATGGGGGCCATGATGCAGCCATGGTGGAACAGTCCTCATGGTTCCCACCGAAACGGCACAGAGCCCATCCCATGGTCTCCAAACTCACATCACAGCCACATCTTAGACCAACAGCTTGGGGTCCTCCGGTCCACCCACCCAACAAGGATGCCAGTTTACATACTGGTGCATCCCTCCCAACTACCTTTGGGGCCTCCCATCCCCAGCCTCCGCCTGCACTGGCCACGGCACGTCCTTCTCTCATCCCCTGCCACTGCTCACAAGAGCATCCTCTGCCATCTTTCTCTACCAGTCTACCCTCCACAGGCTGCCAAAAAAGTCTCTCAAGGTGGAAAGCTGCTCTCACATCTCCCTGCCTATCATCCACCATGGGCTCAAGCCTGCCTGTGGAAGACCCCTGTCCTTAACTGGGTGACCCAGGCCCTCCACTCTCTGTCCCTCCCAGAAGCCACATCTCCCTCCTCTTCTTTCCAGTCTTACAGCCCAAACCTGTCTTGCCAAACTTTTCCCCGTTGCTAGAATATTCTGTGCCCTTCCCAACCTTCTCCCTTTGCACAGCTGTGCCCTCCTTGTGGAATACCCTTCCCTTCTTCTGCCTTGGGCAGGGGCTGGAGTGGTGGGGAAGAAGTTTGGGTATCTAACAGCACTGGGCTGGAGACTGTTGGCTGGTGGGTGATTCTCAAAGTTGCTCATGTGGCAAAGCTTGTGGAAGATGTGGGCCCTTTACAGAACACCACAGACTATTAATAGACTAATTCTGTTATGACAACAGAAATGCATTTATTAGATTCAAAGATAGTCCTCTTTTACACAGGACCACCATGCTCATGATGTGCACCCAGATCTTGGCACATATATAATGTTTTTTAAAAAACACATTTCTAAGTTTTTTACAGTGTGCATTTTCCATTTGCTCAGTAATTTCTAATTTGTTTGGGTTAATAAATTGTAGCATGCAGTTACATAAATCTCTTCAGTTTGGTGAGTCCTGAGTTTCTTTCCCTACAAGATTTCCTGTCATCCTCTTTGCATACACATTCCACAAGCTCCTTGACTACACATACACTGAGATCCAGGGTTCCCAGCTGGGACCCTAGTCTGTTTCCACAGTGCATATTAATGTTTTTTTTCTTACCTGGTATCAACTTCCTTTCCTAATAACCGCCCCCCCCCATATCTTTATGGGGCATTCTTCTCCCCTGGGTGGAGGGCTGAGGGAGGTTAGTATAAGTTGCTTGTCTGCCTTCCGCTGGGGTAACAGGGCAGTGTTCTGCATGCTGACGGGTGGGTCTGTTGAGGGAGACAAACTTATTCCCTAATTTTCCATTATTATAAGATTCTTAGATAGACTTAGTTTTTTGTATGAGAAAAAGTTGTGGGAATGGCTGAGATCCAGAAACACCCATAGATGTGTGCCATATATGTCACCTTAATCCTTCAGGGAGGTCCTGGACATAAGAAGTCAAGAACATTCTGGGTTTACACAGGGAGATGGGTTAAAGGTCTAGAAAGTTTTTCAAAAAGGGTTTATTTTGGTTCCTGAGGGACTGGGCTCTCTGGTGTTCTTCAGGGTGCTTCCACATGGGGCACAACCACCACTCGTACCAGCACTTAAGTGTAAATCAGAAGCCACATGCAGAAATCCTCAGCAGAAGCCCAGGGCATGATGCAGCCACAAGACAGGGAGAGAGAACTAGGGGTGGCCTGGGAGTGTCAGTGTCCACCCACCCTCAGGCCACGTACATCTGTCTCACTCTAGGACTACTAGTTATATCTCAGAACCTCTGTTTCTTCATCTAGAAAGTAGGCTTAATATTTGCCTCTTGAGATTATCATGGAGATTAAATGAAATCATGTATCAGAAATTCCTGGGATATTGAGGGTACTTAATAAATGTGGCCCTCTTCCCCTTTGGGCAAATGTCAGGAGAAGAATAGAGAGGAAGATTCTGGCATGTGGAAAGTTCATGGTATCTGCTATGACCAGGACAGAAATGATAGCAAGGAGAAAGCATTTGTGAAGAAGTTTATAATGACGGCAGGGAAGCCCAGCAACAGAATAACACGATATAAATCACAGTGTGTGGACTGCAGACAGACACAGGACCCCAAACCAAGCTGGAGTGCCTGGTACACCCCCACCCCTGTGTTCTTGTTCCTCAAAGCTGATGCCTGTGCATGCACATACGTCCGGATGGGGGTACATTGTGGATGTCTAAGGGTGGGTGTGTGGAGGTTGGTGGTCAGAACTAACGCATGCTGCAAAATTCTTCTTCTAAGTAGTTGTTTCTGTTGCACTTAACTGCCCAGGAAATCTAATTTGGACAATTTATCCAAGATGCAATTATGTTGTTTTCACATAACCTCTTTCCTTTTGAGTCCCCATGAAAGAAGGCTAATTGAATGCTGTTTGTAACACTCAAAAGCAGGAGGAACCAACCGGCCTTGTGGTCCCTGGCATGGGGCCAAGGCAAGGGCTGCCATCCCTGATAGGGTCTATCCACACCACCGCTGCCTGGGGAGACAAAGGCCCTGGTGGCCCAGCTGAGCTGGGACAGGACAAGCATTCAAGGACAGAGGAGGCAGCCTGCCTCCTCCTCTTGCTTGCACTCTACCCTCCTCTTGGGAGGCAGCCTTTGGCCTCATTCGCAATTTCCATCTCCCTTTCTGACAATCCAAGCCAGTCTCCCAGAAGAAGAGAGATGACTTTCTAGTGCAGAACAGAATCTGCTTGAACCAAGCTCAGAATAGCTTTCCAGTCCCTGCCTTCCATCAGACAAGAGGCCTGAGATGAGGAGGGGCATGCAGGCATGGTCAGGTGGGGAGGCTCGGAAGGGAGCTGTGGGCACCAAGGCGGGCCTGCCAGGAGGATCATTGGGACGGTGGTGGTCTTTGCCCCTTATCCTGATGCTCATTGTTCATCCCCGTTTCATTCTGCCAGGGCCCCTCTGGCCTGCTACAGGTAAGCAGGGGATCTGCTTGTCTAAGCACACCATCCTAAAGAGGTGATGCCACTCAGCCCCCAGGGCAAGCTGTGGGGATGCACAGCAGGGGGAGCTGTCCTCCACCTGCCAAAGGGCCAGCTCCAAGGCAGAAGAGAGACAGGCCTGGAGGGGAGCATGCTGAAAGGAAGATGGACAGAAATTTGCCACAGGTGGCCCAGAATTATGCGTAGGACCTCAAATGGACAGTAAAACTAGCCAGTTTCCCCAGCAAGGTGGCCTCTTGCTGGCAGGAGAGCAGGCAGGGAGGGTGCTTGGACACCAGAAGTCATTTCTCCAGCAAGAAGGATGGAAGTGGCCAAAGTGAGGAGAGAAAGTGTGACAGCTAAGTTCCCCGAGGAGAGCAAAGAGCAGGGAGAAGACACCGGGCAAGTTCCAGAATGTGCTTCCTCTCCTGTACACACTTACCTGGGCTCCAACAAGCCTTGCTCATTTCCCCTCCACTCTTTGGGAAGTGTGATGTAGCTGCTGGAGGGAGACAGGGAAGCAGAGGATAAAACCTGCACCCCAGGTGGTTCTCTGAGGCCTTGGTAAAGCCCCTGTTGAATTGGGGGACATCTGAATTTCAAGGGTTTCCTCAGGCTGCAAGATATGGGGTGAACCCAGGCTGAAGACCCACAACAAAACTGCAAAAGAGAGTGACAAGCCCAACTCTCCATGTGAAGCCCGCCTGCTGGCCAGCTATGTTTCTCCTGAAGTAAATTTGCAGAAATCCAGCCCTGTGGACTGTAGCTCCTAGGGGAAGAAAACAGGCCTCAAATAATGTGGAGAAAATGCCAGTGAGATTTATCTGGACTGTATCAAAATAAATAGAAAATCTAGGCAAAGCCGTTCACATGAAGCAGGGCAGAATTTAACAAAGGTCAAGGCATGTATGCAAACATACTTTAGCCAGAAAGACAAAGGCCAATGGAAAGAAGGAAGGAAGGAAAGGAGGAAGTAATCAGTTTCTTGTAATTCCTTTTAGAAAAAGCTCTAGTATCGGCATATACTGCTTGGTACCTGTGAACGATTGTACGTGTGGGTATTTTCTTATTCTCATTGTGAAATTTATTACCTTATATAATTTTCTGCTTCATAAGTTCCACCTTTGACAGTATCTAGTTATTCTTTTAATTTCATACTAAGGAAGAGGAGGAAATCAATCTCATCTATTTACTCTCACCTTTTCTTCTCTGCTTCCTAATTTTTATTTTAGTTACTTTTATATTGTCAGAGTTCATAAAATTTAATTTCCCACAGTTCTTTTGATTTAGATTTGCATTTAGAAGGATTCAGCGTCCACCAAAAATCCTTGACAGTGTTTTTTGTCATTGACGTTTGGTTTGCCTCATTTTCTTTTTTCCTTCAGGCCAAGTTTGGGTCTTTTACTTGCAATGTTTGCAATGAGAGGGTGGCTGTGGGAATTAGCAATGAGAATGAGCTCTGCAAGAGAAAAGACGAACTCAGGTACCTGTTTGCAGTGGCAGGAAATGGATTAGCCAACTGGGGGCAATTATCCAAGGTCCAGGTTGAACCAGCAAACCAGATATATAGATCCTTCCATCAGACAAGAGACCTGAGATGAGGCTCCTTGGGTCAAATCATGGCTCCTTGGGTCATGACCAGTAAAGTGAAGAATTCCTACAGTGGCCACAATGTGGGTTTCCTCAACATTGGTGATGAGAGTAACGGACAAGGAGGAAGAGAGGTGAGAAGCAGCAGTGGCCTCTGAGTTAAGAGTACAATGTAACTGGCCACATCGGGAAAAGCACCACTGACAGACGAAGCAGCACAAGTGCTGGTGTGACCCTGCCTCCTTACCATCCTCTGCAGCTTGTTCCTGGGGGCCCAGAGAGGGTGGACAGAATTCTCATACTTTGAGAGAAGTGTTTGTCATCAAAAGGTAAGAGATACTGGTTATTCTTTTTCTATCTTCCTAATGACTTTGCCCTCTCAAGGAGTGGACAATGATATACACTTCTTACTCAGTGGCCACTGGTTTAAAAAAAATGCTGGTTTATCTCTCATTCCATTTTGGTTGGAGAAAGAGACTTGTGTGTTACATGAGTTCCTGATCCCCCAGAATCACATTGAAGTGGCTAACGGTGTGGTTACTGAACTGGTTAACTGCACATTTGTGAATCTCACTCTTCTCTTTGTTTCTACATTCTCCAAATTCCACCATTGCATAAGTTTTGTTGTCATTACTTTTTTAATAACAACTATTTAAGCTAGTTTGGGGATATATTCATTTCCCCCAGCACTTTGTAGAAATTGCTTTACTGTCTTCTCACTGTTACTGTGGCTGTATGACATGCCATATACATGGCTTAACATTTTTGTTTCTTTAAGTACTCTATCTTTACCCTTTACATTCAGTTTCTTAACCAAACTCTATCCAAATTAGCAATTATTTTATTACTTATATGACATGTGCTTTTTACATGTAAACTAAGGTTTCTTTCATTTCAGGAAATTTAAAAAAGCTTATATCTTTAAATACCTGTTTTGTTCCTATTTTGTAATTTTCTGAGACACCAATTTTATCTATTATCTTCTCCCTAATAACTTTTATCTGCTTTCATGATAGTCTTTCCTACATGTCAATAGTTTGACTTTTAGCTACACTGGCAACCCAGATCTTGATTTTTAAATACTGTTATCCACTAAAACAAACCATCCTTGGAGAAGTGGCTGATTCCAGGTCTGAGGCAAGGAAAATAGGAGATGAGCCTGGAACATCCTGCATTTCAGACAGTAAGAAAGCATTTGAAGAATAATCAAAATGCATCAAAAGGATGCTGAAACCAACTTTAAGGGGATCTCATTGACCATATGGGACAATTTAAGTATCAAGAAGTATTAAACATTGAAAAAATAAATCAATGAATCTATAGTAACATGAGAGAGATTGCTTATGTCTATATAAGGTTACTAGATTTACAAGAACAATAGCTTTATATGTTATTTCCCAAACAAGAAATAACCCAATTAACACTAGGATGGATAAATAAACTGTTACGTGTGTACAATGAGTAATACATAGTGTTGCCTTTTCCCACTGCAGTAACCCATGGTCCTTCCCAGGGGCAGCTCTGAGCACCAGGGAGGAGTCACAGACCTCACCTTAGCCAGCGCTCCTGCCCCGCCCCCACCCCCACAGGTGCTCTCATGAGTGGATATTTGTTTCTCTGCCAGCACCAGTAGACCAGACAGGAGCCCATAATTTCATAGATTCTACATGGCAACTAGCGCTTGCCTTATATTAGAATCATACTAGTGCCCAGGCCTCACCCACATGACTGATTCAACTTTAAAAAAATTGTCCCGAGTGTATCTAGAAAAAGGTGACAAATTCTGAGACAAAAGGATATGGTTCATACAATCTCAGTAGACAATGTAATGCTGAGCCTGGCACTGTTTAATTCTGGGTACAGTGAAGTGAAATATTAGCCAGGGCAAATTGAAGTCCAAAATAGCTTTGCCCGATTTCAATTAAACTTTTCACAATAACTAACACTTGTTAATGTTGCATGTTCAGTTACAATATCAATAAACAGTTAAGTGCTTGCAATGTGCCAGCCACTGTTTACTTGACATGTACTTATTCCTCATAGCAAATTCAGTTTCAAAGGAAGCCACCCTCAACAGCAACTAACATTTGTATTAGGTTGAATCATATGAAATTGCCACCATCTGATCATTTGTGTCCTAAAAAATGACAATTTCATATACTACTACTGGAATGGAGTCCAGGGGTCAGAGGAAGGGTGAGGAGGTTTGGCTCGACCTGGTACTATAGGGTATCGTCTGCTAGAACTGAACTTGGAGGATCTGGATTCTCACCCTGTACAACTGTTTCCAGGCCACTAAGCTGCACCTCCAGGAAGTGAGTGCGCAGTCCCCTGGGAGCGGAAGGGGGCTTCCACTTCAGATGAGACCAAGGGGGAAACAGACAAAGGAGATAATGCAGTTAGGAAGTGCCGGGGCCACAAAGGCAGTGGACAAGTGGGACCCGACTCTATTGTTTAACCTGGAATTTATTCCAGGGCTAGGGAAGGGAATCCTGTTTCTGATGAGCAGGATTACATCAATGCTATAACCAGTGCCAGTTCAGAGTGCTTCCTGTGAGTTTCTACTAGGCTTATCCTGTTTCTTCTGTGCCCTTTATATTGAGGTACTGGGGGGATAATTTGTCTTTAGGTTCATAGCTCACCAGGCCACAAGGAGCCAAGCTAACACCTGACGGTGGGGGGGCTGGCCATTACTGAGACCACTGAGGATGATGGTATGGGTGGCACCTTGGGGTCACATCCCTTGAGGAGAGGAGGTGTGCATCCTGTGGACAGGAAGAGGATGTGTGACCGTTGGGTAGCTTAGAGGATGGATGGAGGCAGAGGATGCCCTGGGGAAGTTGCCTGCCCAGTATGCATTGCTCTCTCTTGCTTACTAAGAGCACCCAGATTTCATTTGGGGCAGTGACACGTGCAGCTGAGAAATGCCATTTTCTCACCTCCTTTGCAAACAGGAGTAGTAAATTAAACATTGCATGGGCTCCAGGAACACTTTGTAGTGGAAGGCATACCCTGTGCCTCTCCCCTCCCCTTTCTAACACCAGTGAGGTACCCCCAGCTCCTCTCAGTGGCCCACCACAGCACTGGTGTTGATCATCCCACAAGTCCATTGTGGTCCCCTCTTCCCACGAGGTTCTCTCTCAGCAGATGCTCCTTGTCCTGAGATGACCTAGAGTCTCTAGCAGGCCCACCTGCCAGTCTTCCCACCTAAATCCCAGGTGGGTACTCCTTTGGGTAAAGCTGGGAGCCCTTCAGGTTGGGTAAAAAAATAACAAAAGAACAGTGTGGGAACTGAAAAGCAGCCAGCTCAGTATTCAGTGTCCTCCCCAAAGCTCAGAAGACATCTCTTTCTGTTACCCCCCAAGCTTGCCCATGGCTTTCAGGACCATCACCTTCAAGACTCTAGGTAGCAGGAAAGAGCATTTACTTCTAAAGGCAGAGACTGAGCACTGGGGCAGGCCTTCCATCTGAGAGGATGGTAGATTCAGTAGCTGAAGGAAGAGGTGATATTTTGTCTCCAGCCCTGATATTTTGGGAGGGGAGAGGGAGAGATGCTGGTTTCCTGAGGGCAGTATGGTATTTTAGAGCCATTTCCACTCTCCGCTCAAAGCTGCCCGACCCGTTCATTTGTTCCTTAACTCTAGCAGCTTTCCCAGGGTGCTCTGTGCCAAACACTGTTCTAGGTCCTGAGGCACAGGGAGAAATCAAACCTTATCCCAGCTCAGCTCTTGAAAAGCGGAAAAAAATAGGCACAACTCTGTTAAATCTAATAGAGGAAGTTGGGGGAGCAGCGAATGAACATATAAACACACCACATCAGGGAGGAAAGAGGCAGAGACAGGTGTCAGGAGGTTGAGCAGGGATGCTGCCAGATCAGCACCTGTGGAAGGGACAGAGGCAGGATGGGGAGAGGGGAATTGGGCTGCAATGCAGTTAACAAGAGCCTGGCTGACCCCAGCAGGGAGCTGAGGCTGAATGGCCTTACAGCATTGGCAGGTTGGGTCAGGGGTTGGGACTTCATATCCTGCATTGGCCAGTCATTGGATACAGGCTTTCCAGAACAGAGTGTGACGTGAGCCAGGTGACTCCTTTCAGCTGGGACAAGCTGAAAAGGGCTGGGGCTGAGGGCTGACTGCCCACAGCTGGCCCAGCAGTTTGGAGAATAAGTCCTTCAGCCTGAGGGTGATGGTGGGGTGCATGGAGGCATCCCAGGCAAGCTCATGTAGGTCTGGGAGGGGCCTTGCACCACATGCCTCTCGTGGACACTTGTTTAACACTGCCAAACCAGTCTTTTGGGAAAGAACATTGAGCACACCACACGTGGCTCTTCCTGGCAGGCTGTCTGGGGCAGCTCAGGAGAGGAGAGCTGTAAGGAAGCTGGCTGGCGGGTGCTGCCCTGAAGGATGGCTCCCTGGGTGCTCTCCCTAAAGGCTCAGCAACTCCCATCCCAGCCCCATGCACACAGAGACACCTGAGGCTCTGACCACCCATAGGGTAGACTTTTCCACAGGGCTGTGGATCTCATACTCATCCCTTGGCTACCGTGGAGACTACTGGTCTCCCCATCCTCACTGGGGTCAGCCCTGAGTGCCCACTTGGCTTCAGTCTACTGCCTCACTTTGCTGTCCTCTACCTGAAATGAAAGCCCACTGCTGAAATTCCCGTATCTCCAGGCTTACAGCCTTTTGGAAGATATTTGCCAATTACTTGTTTCTTACCTTTGGGCCATATTTTGGCTCCTTCAGAGTGAAAGGACTTCATAGTCAGAAAACACCTCCCAGCTCCTAAAGCCCCTGTCATTCTTACCACCAAAATTCTGTTCCACAAGACCAGGAAGGAGGATAGAGAGCATTGTGGTTCCTTCATCATTCCCTCCAAAAGTCTGCTTCCAGGCCCGTGAAAACCCTCGCAGCCAAACAGCAGAAAGGTGGGGGAGAATGTCTGCCAGGTGAGTCATCCCTTAAGACACTGGTGGCTCAACTTCTCCCAGATCTTGGTTCCCCAGGATGGTATTTCAGTGGATTCCAAATTTCTCTTCTCAGGGAAATTGAAGTTGGACTTTAGAGCTTGATCCAATCTCATCTTTGCCACAGAAATGTTCTAGAATTTTCTGAGTCTCTTTCTTTTTTATTTTTTACCACCTGCATACACATTTATTTATTTATTTATACAATTTTTTTATTAAGGTATTATTGATATACACTCTTATGAAGGTTTCACATGAAAAACAGTGTGGTTACTATATTCACCCTTATTATCAAGTCCCCCCCATACCCCACTGAAGTCATTGTCCATCAGTGTAGTAAGATGCCACAAAGTCACTACTTGTCTTCTCTGTGCTACACTGTCTTCCCTATGATCCCCCCCACACCATGTGTACTAATCACAATACCCCTCTGAGCCTGTTTCTTTACCTGTAAAATCAGAATAACAAAAATATGTACCTGCTATGATGGTCTTGATGGTGACATGAAATTACATTTTCCATTCTTTCTATGGCAAAACCAGGGCGACCCATTCTGTTCTTTGGTTAAGAGACAATAACCAAGCTCCTGCATGTTTTCTCTTTTTAGACAAAAGGATTTATTTTCATTTTTGGCATTTACTTGTGTGTTTGTTGCACTAAGAAATTGTTACAGATCTTTTGCCAGTTGAAATTGCTCAAAAAAGATTCCTAAAACTGAATCCTGATTCTTTTTCCTAGCTGTAAAATAATTTCAGCACACTATCACATAATAATTTTTATTTCTGTGTAGCGGATTTATTGAGGTACAATAAACATACCATAAACTGCACATATTTAAGGTATATAGTCAGATAAGCTTTGACACATTCAGAAACCTGTGAAATCATTGCCACATCAGAAGGATGAACACATCCGCCACCTCCTAAAGTTTCCTGATGTCCCTTTACCATCCCTTCCTCCTGTCTCTCTACCCCACCTTCAGGCAATCATTGACCTGATTTCTGTGACTATACATTAGTTTGCCTTGTCTTGGGTTTTCTGCAGATGGAAGAGTGTATACTGTTTTTGTGTGTGGCCTCTTTCACTCAGCCTAATTACTTTAAGACTCATTCATGTTCTTGCACGTATCAATAGCTCATTCCTTTATAATTGCTCTTAAATCATACTTTGATGCAGGAGATAAATGCTATAGAAATATGTCCATTACAGTTTTCTGGAATGTCAAAAATGTAATATTATAGGAAATATTCTGGACTCAATTAAAAAACTGCTTTAGTTGGTGTCAAGCGGTGTATCCACAGGCATGTCATCAAATGTCATCGCACCTCAGCTTCCTCCCCTGCAGTATGGGACTAATAATAGCACCTCACTGGGCATATTCACCAGTACTTTTGCCATAGATTTGAGAAGCGCAGTCCCTGGGACCTCTGTCTGTCTGCATGCCCAAATGGCTTAGTGGACTGGCACCTTCTATGGCTCCAACCCCACAGGGATATGACTGAGGTTTGTCGAGGGTCCAGCAGTGAGCCATAAAGGGAGCAGGGCTCTGGGCCCTCAGGCCGGGAGAGCTGCCAGAGCGGGAAGCACTCTGCCTTCATTCTGAGAGTGTCTGGGAAGCAGGACTCTGCAGTGCTGCCACAGGACAGACGCAGGTTAACACAGGTCCCCCCACCAGGAGGAGAGGTTCTGGAGCTCTCTCATAGGGGCTCCAAATGGAAAACTAACCACCAGGTGAGACGGGAGCTCAGGGAAAGTGGAGGTGGTGGTGGCGTGGTACACACAGGAAGCTTCCCTCCTGCTTCTCAGCAGGGATGAGATTTGGGAGGAAACCAGAAAGCTGTTCAAACCCCTCTGAGAGAGTGAGGAAGACATTAGGGAGTACACCCAAGTTAAGTTAGAGAAGTTTGGAGAGAATTGCCCTTACAAACAGGCGAGGCGTTTCTCTGAGCTGAGGATGGAACTTATGGCAAACTGTATTCTGCAAGGACAGCTGCAGCAACCTCTCCCACATGCTCTTTTACAACTTACCACCCCCTCACCCAGAACTGGCATCTACAGCCCCTCCCCATGCGCCAGGCCGGTGTGACCAGTGGAACATGGAGGAAGCAGCATTATAGAACATCTGAGGCTAGGTTATAACAATGTCATGCACTTCCTCCAGGTTTTTCGGGGACAATCACTCTTTGAATCCAGCCACCATGCTGTGAGGAAGCTTAAGCAGCTTGCGGAGAGAATCCTACAGGAAGAGAAGCAGAGACCTCAGGCCACAGCCCCTTCTGAGCTCCAAGCCAACAGCCACTGCCAACTTGCCAGCTACAAAGGTGAGCCACCTTGGAAGTGGGCCCTCCAAGACCCAGCCATATGCCACCAGGGGCAGACGGGACCCACACTGTCCAATTTAACAGACTCACGAGAAAAATAAAGGGCTGTTGTTTTAAGCTACTGATGTTTTGGGGCAATTTGTTGTGGCAATAGATAACTCATATAAAGCTCAACTAGGAGAAAGATGAAAGTTGATTACAATATTCAGTAGCTGACTCTAGTCAATATGAGGAGATACCAGCCCTAGGTCTTAAAGTCACCTGAGAGGCTGCTCTGTTGAGCAAGGCTCTCCATCATTCTGGCAAGTCCAGGCATTAAAGGACAAGAGTAAGAACTGCCTGTGTTCTGCTGGACATCCAAGTTTAAATAACAGTGATAGCATCTCTTGTCAGAGGCAAATATTTTTGGGATTGGCTTGAAAATATTCTTGTTACAATGCTGTTTTTGAATTGTGGGATTCACAAGAGCTCCATATAACTCTACTGCAAATGTCAAAGATCTGATCTATCATCTAGGTTTATAAACCTCTTTCTGCATAGTTTGCAGGATGCCCAGGCTGTCAAGCGCATTCAGTGACCACTTACTGAGAGCTTACAACCTGAATATTATTTTGCTGCATTTTGTTGATGGAGAGACTGAGGGTTCCAGAGGTAAAACCTACAGAGCAGGTAACTGGAGAAGCAAGGACAGGAGCAGAGGCCCACGTGTAACTTTGACTTTAAATTCGGGATTTATTTCTTTTCACTCAATTGGGTGATAAGAATAAAAGCATGTATCTTTAACTCTTTCTTTGCTAGATACCCATTTCTTTTTTTCCTCAAAAATTTTTACTGCAGTAAAATACACGCAACTTAAAATTTTCCATCTTAACCATTTTCAGTGTATGGCTTACTGACGTTATTGGTTGTGCAAGCATCACCACTATTCCTCCCCAGAACTCCTTTCATCTGGCGAAACTGAAACTCTATACACGTTGAACAACTCCTTATTTCCCTACCTCCCCAGTCCTGGCAGCCACCATTCTTTGTTTATGAATTTGACAACCTACGTACCTCATACCAGTGAGATTGTACAATGTATGTCTTTTTGTGACTGGCTTATTTCATGTAGCATAATGTCCTCAGGATTCACCCATACAATAGCATGTGTCAGAATTCCCTTCCTTTTTAAGACAGCTACTTCTTTTGGTCCAAATGCAATGTCTTGCTTTGGTTAAAATATCACATCTTGCCATATTCTGTGTTTAAAACCTCCAATGAATAGAGTTTCTCCCCATTCTCTTCTCCGTGCATACAACTGCAGTTGCTTAGCAAGGAAGTGGGGCTGGGGAGGGACAGCACCCCCAGGTGTCTCATCCCTGACTTTCAGCTCTGGAAAATCACATCCCACTGTAGCCTCCTCTCGAGAACGTTCTCTCACCTGTATTAGGAGCTCCTTTCTCCCATAGAAGGTAATGGTTCCTTCATCCCACACTTCATCATACTGTATCATTAATTGGATCATGAGGGTACAGGGAGTGCCTTTTTTTTTCTTTATGTATGTTTTTTTTTGGTATCATTAATCTACAATTACATGAGGAATATTATGTTTACTAGACTCCCCCCATCACTGAGTCCCACCCCACATACCCCATTACAGTCTCTGTCCATCAGCGTAGTAAGACACTATAGAGTTACTACTTATCTTCTCTGTGTTGTACAGCCCTCCCTGTGCCCCCCTCATTATACATGCCAATCATAATACCCCCTTTCTTTTACCCACTCCCTTGTCCCTCCCTTCCCACCCATCCTCCCTAGTCTCTTTCTCTTTGGTAACTGTTAGTCCATTCTTGGGTTCTGTGATTCTGCTGCTGTTTTGTTCCTTCAGTTTTTCTTTGTTCTTATACTCCACAGATGAGTGAAATCACTTGATACTTGTCTTTCTCTGCCTGGCTTATTTCACTGAGCATAATACCCTCTAGCTCCATCCATGTTGTTGCAAATGATAGGCTTTGCTTTCTTCTTAACGGCTGAATAGTATTCCATTGTGCATATGTACCACATCTTCTTTATTCATTCATCTACTGATGGACACTTAGGTTGCTTCCAATTCTTGGCTATTGTAAATAGTGCTGCGATAAACAAAGGGGTGCATATGTCTTTTTCGAACTGGGCTGCTGCATTCTTAGGGTAAATTCCTAGGAGTGGAATTCCTGGGTCAAATGGTGTTTCTATTTTGAGTTTTTTGAGGAACCTCTATGCTGCTTTCCACAAAGGTTGAACTAATTTACATTCCCACCAGCAGTGTAGGAGGGCTCCCCTTTCTCCACAACCTTGCCAACATTTGCTGTTCTTTGTCTTTTGGATGGTGGCCATCCTTACTGGTGTGAGGTGATATCTCATTGTGGTTTTAATTTGCATTTCTCTGATGACAGGCGATGTGGAGCATCTTTTCATGTACCTGTTGGCCATCTGAATTTCTTCTTTGGAGAACTGTCTATTCAGCTCCTCTGCCCATTTTTTAATTGGATTATTTGCTTTTTGTTTGTTGGGGTGTGTGAGCTCTTTATATATTTTGGATGTCAACCCTTTATTGGATCTGTCATTTATGAATATATTCTCCCATACTGTAGGATGGCTTTTTATTCTGTTGGTGGTGTCCTTTGCTGTACAGAAGCTTTCAGCTTGATGTAGTCTCCCTTGTTCATTTTTGCTTTTGTTTCCCTTGCCCAGGGAGATATGTTCATGAAGAAGTTGCTCATGTTTATGTCCAAGATATTTTTGCCTATGTTTTTCTAAGAGTTTTATGGTTTCATGACTTACATTCAGGTCTTTGATCCATTTCGATTTTACTTTTGTGTATGTACTTTTTTTCGATTTTACTTTTGTGTATGGGGTTAGACAGTGATCCAGTTTCATTGTCTTACATGTAGCTGTCCAGTTTTGCCAACACCAGCTGTTGAAGAGGCTGTCATTTCCCCAGTTTATGTCCATGGCTCCATTATTGTATATTAATTGACCATATATGTTTGGGTTAATATCTGGACTCTCTATCCTTTTCCACTGGTCTGTGGGTCTGTTCTTGTTCTAGTACCAAATTGTCTTGATTACTGTGGCTTTGTAGTAGAGTTTGAAGTTGGGAAGTGAAATCGCCCCTGCTTTATTCTTCCTTCTCAGGATTGTTTTGGCTATTCAGGGTCTTTTGTGGTTCCATATGAATTTTAAAACTATTTGTTTCAGTTTGTTGAAGAATGCTGTTGGTATTTTGATAGGGGTGGCATTGAATCTGTAGATTGCTTAAGGCAGGATGGCCATTTTGACAATATTAATTCTTCCTAGCCAAGAGCATGGGATGAGTTTTCATTTGTTAGTGTCCTCTTGAATTTCTCTTAAGACTGTCTTGTAGTTTTCAGGGTATAGATCTTTCACTTCCTTGGTTAGGTTTATTCCTAGGTATTTTATTCTTTTTGATGCAATTGTGGAAGGAATTTTTTTTCCTGATTTCTCTTTCTGTTAGTTAATCATTAGTTTATAGGAAAGCAACAGATTTCTGTGTATTATTTTTGTATGCTGCAACTTTGCTAAAATCAGATATTAGTTCTAGTAGTTTTGGAGTGGAGTCTTTAGGGTATTTTATGTACAATATCATGTCATCTGCAAACAGTGACAGTTTGACTTCCTATTTGTCCATCTGGATGCCTTGTATTTCTTTGTTTTGTCTGATTGCTGCTGCTAGGACCTCCAGTACTATATTGAATAACAGTGGGGAGAGTGGGCATCCCTGTCTTGGTCCAGATCTTAGAAGAAAAGCTTTCAGCTTCTCACTGTTAAGTATGATATTGGCTGTGGGGTTGTCATATACGTCCTTTATTATGTTGAGATACTTGCCCTGTATACCCATTTTGTTGAGAGTTTTTATCATGAATGGATGTTGAATTCTGTCAAATGCTTTTTCAGCATCTGTGGAGAAGATCATGTGGTTTTTGTCCTTCTGTTTGTTGATGTGGTGGAAGATGTTGATGGATTTTCGAATGTTGTACCATCCTTGTATCCCTGGGATGAATCCCACTTGGTCATGGTTATGATTCTCTTGATGTACTTTTGAATTCAGTTTGCTAATATTTTGTTGAGTATTTTTGAATCTATGGTCATGAGGGATATTGGTCTGTAATTTTCTTTTTTGGAGGGGTCTTTGCCTGATTTGGTATTAGAGTGATGCTGGTTTCATAGAATGAGTTTGGAAGTATTCCCTCCTCTTCTGTTTTATGGAAAACTTTTAAGGATAATGGGTATTATGTCTTCTCTGTATGTGTGATAAAATTCAGCGGTCAATCCATCTGGCCTGGAGTTTTTTCTCTTGGGTAGTTTTTTGATTACCAATTCAATTTTGTTGCTAGTAACTGGTCTGTTTAGATTTTCTGTTTCTTCCTTGCTCAGTCTTAGAAGGTTGTATTTTTCTAGGAAGTTGTCAATTTCTTCTAGGTTTTCCAGTTTGTTAGAATATAGATTCTCATAGTATTCTCTAGTAATTCTTTGTATTTCTGTGGGGTCTGTCATGATTTTTCCTTTCTCATTTCTAATTCTGTTCATGTGTGTAGATTCTCTTTTTCTCTTAATAAGTCTGGCTAGGGGCTTATCTATTTTGTTCATTTTCTCAAAGAACCAGCTCTTTGTTTCATTGATTTTTTTCTATTGTTTTATTCTTCTCAATTTTATTTATTTCTTCTCTGATCTTTATTATGTCCCTCCTTCTGCTGACTTTAGGCCTCATTTGTTTTTCTTTTTCCAATCTCAATAATTGTGATTTTAGACTATTCATTTGGGATTGTTCTTCCTTCTGTAAATAGGTCTGGATTGCTATATACTTTCCTCTTAGAAACTGCCTTCACTGCATCCCACAGAAGGTGGGGCTTTGGGCTGTTGTTGTCATTTGTTTCCATATGTTGCTTAATCCCTATTTTAATTTGGTCATTGATCCATTGATTATTTAGGAGCATGTTGTTAAGCTTCCATGTGTTTGTGAGCCTTTTTGTTTTCTTTATACAATTTATTTCTAGTTTCATACCTTTGTGGTCTGAGAAGTTGGTTGGTAGAATTCCAATCTTTTTGAATTTACTGAGGCTCTTTTTGTGGTCTAGTATGTGGTCTATTCTGGAAAATGTTCCATGTGCACTTGAGAAGAATGTGTATCCTGCTCCTTTTGGGTATAGAGTTCTGTGAATGTCTGTTAGTTCCATCTGTTCTAGTGTGTTGGGTGTAGAGTTCTGTGGATGTCTGTTAGTTCCATTTGTTCTAGTGTGTTTTTCAGTGCCTCTGTGTCCTTACATATTTTCTGTCTGGTTGATCTGTTCTTTGGATTGAGAGGTGTGTTGAAGTCTCCTAAAATTAATGCATTGCATTCTATTTACAACTTTAATTCTGTTAGTATTTGTTTTACATATATGGTGCTCCTTTGTTGGGTGCATAGATATTTATAATGGTTACATGCTCTTGTTGTACTGATCCCTTTTTCATTATGTAATATCCTTCTTTGTCTCTTGTTACTTTCATTGTTTTGAAGTCTATTTTGTCTGATACAAGTACTGCAACACCTGCTTTTTTCTCCCTATTGTTTGCATGAAATATCTTTTTCCATCCCTTGACTTTTAGTCTGTGTGTGTCTTTGGGTTTGAGGTGAGTCTCTTGTAAGCAGCATATAGATGGGTCTTGCCTTTTTTATCCATTCTATTAGTCTGTGTCTTTTGATTGGTGCATTCAGTCCATTTACATTTAGGGTGATTATTGAAAAATATGTACTTATTTCCATTGCAGACTTTAGATTCGTGCTTACCAAGGGTTCAAGGTAGCTTCTTTACTATCTAACTGTCTAATTTAACTCACTTCTTTAGCTATTATAAACACAGTCTTTATTTCTCTCCCTTCTTATTCCTCCTTCTCCATTCTTTATATGTTAGGTGTTTTAATCTGTACTCTTTTGTGTTTCCTTTGACTGCTTTTGTGTATAGTTGATTTTATTTTTTGCCTTTAGTTAGTATTTGGTTGTTATGCTTTCTTTGGTGTGATTTTATTTTCTCTGGTGATATCTATTTAGCCTTAGGAGTGCTCCCATCTAGAGCAGTCCCTTTAAAATATCCTGTAGAGGTGGTTTGTGGAAGGGAAATTCCTTCAACTTTTGCTTGTCTGGAATTGTTTTATCTCTCCTTCATATTTAAATGATAATCGTGCTGGATATAGTATTCTTGGTTCAAGGCCCTTCTGTTCCATTGCGTTAAATATATCATGCTATTCTCTTCTGGCCTGTTAGGATTTTGTTGAGAGCCTGATGGGTTTCCCTTTGTAGGTGACCTTTTTTCTCTCTGGCTGCCTTTAATACTCTGTCTTTGTTTTTGATCTTTGCCATTTTAATTATTATATGTCTTGGTGTTGTCGTCCTTTGGGTCCCTTGTGTTGGTAGATCTGTGGGCTTCCATGGTCTGAGAGACTTTTTCCTTCCCCAGTTTGGGGAAGTTTTCAGCAATTATTTCTTCAAAGACACCTTCTATCCCTTTCTCTCTCTTCTTCTTCTGGCACCCCTATAATGTAGATTTTGTTCCATTTGGATTGGTCACACAGTTGTCTTAATATTCTTTCATGCCTGGAGATCCTTTTATCTCTCTCTGCCTCAGCTTCTCTGTATTCCTGTTCTCTGATTTCTATTCCACTAATGGCCTCTTGTACCTCATCCATTCTGCTCTTAAGTCCTTTCAGAGATTGTTTTATTTCTGTATTCTCCCTCCCAAATTGATCCTTTAGCTCTTGATCCTGGCTGTTGTACTGTATCCTCTGGTCTCTCTGTTAGGCATAGTTTTATTTGTTGTATTTTTAAAAATATATATGGTTTTAGGAGGAGATTTCTGCTGCCCTACTCATGCCGCCATCTTCCCAAAATGTCCAGGGAGTGTCTTAAGCAACCTTGAGTTCCTGGAACCCACCCAGAGTAGGTCCTCCATAAAAGTCTGTCCTGAATGAGTAGATAAGTGAATGAATGCAACCGGTGGAAGGGACATTGGTTAGTTGAAAGTCTGGCCAGTACATGAAAGTTACTACAAGCACTGAGCAATACAGGAAGTATGAATGAATAAAACATTTATATGTATCCTTACTGCAGAGATGGGTTCACAGCAGAGATGATAAAATCCTTTTAGTGATTCCCAGGCTGTAATTCTTGACTGTAACCTGACTGTGTGTGTCAGCAAAGCTATTGCCCCCATCAGAAGGCAATAATTGGTGTGCTGGCTCTGTGTCAGGCCCTGTCTTAATTTATGCTTCTTGGAAAACTAGTGTGTAGGCACCACTGACTTCTCCATTTACAGGTGAGGAAACTAGCATGGTGTGATGTTGGGTAGCTTTCCTGAAGTCTCCCTGGACTGCCTGGAACTTGAAGCTGTGCAGGTGGCTTCAGAGGGAAGTGCTCAGCCAGGGATGCACAAATACGAAGCATCCCAGGGGACTAAGCTGGCCTTGTGCATCCTGTGTTGCCTGAGGGTGCCATTCAAATGCCACCATGCTCTCGAATCTCTAGGGGGTCCAACTCAGCAGCTTTGAGGGTGGGCCTGTGAGTCTGCATTTCCAACTAGCCTCCTAAGAAGAAAGTGCTGGGAAAGGGATAGCACTGGCTCCAGATCACAGACTGTTAGCTTCCTGGGTCAGATCTACATTTGGACAGAGGATACAGAAGCATTAGGCTATTTTGGCAAGTTGCCAATTTTACTTCGGCTTCTGTATATTTTCAACATACTGAGTGGGAGTTTGCCAGAGAAGGGTGGATCCTATGCCTGTTAGCACCCATGTCCTTTCTGCATTACAAATACCAGGTGGAAGTTGGATACATCTGTCTACTTGTGCTGGAGCAGCCAGCCTGACTCAGCTGCTGAATTCTGGGCTACTCAGCACGGACTGTTGCAGCCTGGACTAACCCAGGCGGTCTTTCAAGACACAGGGTGGCCTGTCTCAGCCTTGGCCTCCTGTCTGCCTCACACCTGTTATATGTGGAACATTGGTAGGAAGGCTGCCTGTGGGGCTAGGCACTTCTATCTGTGTCAACAGTCCAGCTCGGAACCCCTTACCAGCTGTTTGACTGCATGAAAGACCCTCCCACTTATGGACTTGATTTTCTCATTTGAACAATGAGGCAGCAACACCTCCTCAAAAGTCCTTGAGATGATGGAAGAAATACAGGTGATTCTGGGGTTCTTGTTCATAGAGTCAAGGAATGAACTTTGCAAACACTCAAGGTAGAAGAGCAAGTGAGAGGCTTTTATTTAGAGATAAAGTGAGAGGACAGAGCTCCTGGCTCAGGTCAGGAGGGGAAAAGAGAGCCCCCAGATGGTGAGCTGTCTAGGGGTTTTATAGGCCATCCAGAGACAAAAGGCTAGGGATGTACACCTGCTAAGTGGTCCCAAAATGTTTATCTTTGATCTTTGAAGAGATATTAAGTTTCTTATTAGTCTTCCTCATTATTTATAAGAAATTTACTGCTCTGATTTCCTCCCAGGGTAGCAGCTTCCTGGTCTGGGAGCATATCACTCAAGACTGCCTGCTTTGCTCCCAAGGTAGGCTGAGTTATTGTCTGTTAAAGAGTATGTTAAGAAAGTTACTTTTTAACTGATTGGGTTTTAAAATGCAATCTTATTTTTAAGATGGAATCCTTCCTGTTTTTTTTGGCTTGCTTGTTAAATTGCCCAGGTGGCAAATCACTTGACTAGGGCTGGAGGAAGAAAAGCAGCACCTGGGTAAAATCAGAAAAATAAGCTGGGCCCTCCAGCAGGCCAAAGCAAATCCCACAATGGATTATCTTGCTTTGTTTTTTCCGGAGGCCCTCACCCTACTCTGACTACACCCATGGTCTCTGTCTCACAGAGATGTTGCCTAACAGAGTGATGAAATCGTGGACACATGCCTAAAGAGAGAGCTAGAAGACACAGCTTGGCAATCTGGCATACATATATCAGTTAACAAGCTTTCAAAATGAGAAAGCAAGGTCTTCACTAATCCAAGACCCAGTCCATATGATCCTACAGAAACGATTCATAAGCCAAGAGGTGTGGACTGAATATGTGGTTTTCTGTGCCTTGTACAAAACACTGCTCTGTTACACACTTGAACACATAGCAGAGTCAGAAACCAGAGGTCCACATGTTTTATGAACTTCTCTTCCTTTTGAAATTGGCATTATAAAGAGAATTTTCTCGGCCTCAAATGTCTCCTCCTCCTGCAGCCACCATTCCTCAGCACCTCAGCAGGACATGTGCAAAGCCAGGTATTAAACATCACATCCCCTGATGCTTCCTGTGACCGCCTTCAGCAGGATCTCTGGGTTCCCCCTGTGACTGTAGGTCCAGCCTGTCACACCCCACCTCTGTGATAACCCCCCCACCCACATGCCACTGACCTCTAATAGGCTCCTAGTCTGACCTGGGTTCCCTCGAGGGAGGAAGAAGCTTGATCACTCCATGGCCTCTAATTTCCACCTCCTCCCTAGCCCCACCTCTGAAGTGGGTGGACTTACAGATTTTGTTTTTTTGTGAAGTGTGGTTATTCACAGTAAGCTTTTCAATCATGCCTCTGTCATTTGGAAGCACTTTTATTCAGGACATGTGGCCTGGTTTATGCAGGCTCATTTGTGGTCAAAATGGTGTGCTTTATATATATATACTTAACTGTAAGACTAATAATCATAAGCCACAAGGATGCTAAAAGATAGGCAGAGATTTTATTTTTCTTGCTGCATTAAAAGAAAAGTGAAATCAAAGTGATCAAGCTATTGTTTACACCAGGTGATAAAGCCTGCATGTGGAGGTACCCTAACAGGGCAGAGGTCACAGTGAACCTGCTGTGTCTACGCCCTGAAGGTGCCCAGATGGGGGTCATTCTGCTCTCACTGACGATTGTCTGCTCTGTGCTTGATGCTGCCTGGGGACACATCTCCTTTAATCTCCACATGAACTCTGCGAGTCCTGTCTTCTTTAATGTGCTGAACAGGAAAAGTGGCCGAGGATGCTAATGAAGTACAAGGTCACGTGTCAGAAGCTGGAGGGTCTGGGAATCAGACCCTGTCACTCTGATCCTTTCACTGTACTCCCAGGACAAGGGGAAGCTCTGACTCAGCAAACACCTCCTGCTAATGCTCTGGGCTCAGGTGGTTCCCAAGCACCTGTCTTGAAATTGGTATTATAAAGAATATTTTCTTTGACACAAGCAAATGTGCATAAGCTCCAGGACTAACAGTGGAGAATCACTTCCCTCCAGAGGCCTCAGTTTTCTCATTGTACTATATGCTGCAAAAAGTTCCTCCTCAAGGACAAGCTGGGGTCCTACTGAGAATTGGTTCTTAGGACCAAGGTGGAAATCCAGTTACCAGAAGTGGAACACAAGGCCAGAGTTGGAGCAGGTGTTACCCTAAACTCAACCCAAAGTGTACCACTGGGGCTGTCGAAGGGCCCCTACTGAAATCAGGCTGGGATGGGAAGAGAAGAGAGGCTGAGGTAGGCCAGGCACATCCTTCGTACACCCAGTTTCTCTTCTCACTCAGCTGTGGCTATTACTCATTACATGTGGCTATTTGGAGCACAATGGGAGGAGGACCTCACAACTTCCTCACATGCCAAGGCCTTCCAGGTAAGAGGACTTTTGCATGTTTGCACAGATTGCCTTTCACCACTTTGGCAGACTGTGGGTTACCTGTCACAGCATGGCTACATCCGACCGTGGGCTTCTACTGCTTTGCAACTCTTCAGCCCATGGGTGTGCATGCTCTGTGCTGTGCTCTCTTTGGCCTTCTCCAGGTTAGTGTTCATGAGAGCCCTGAAAGGTTAGACCCTATTCCTTGATGGATAGGAATACAAACATGCATAAATTAGTAAATGAGAGAATGAGTGGTTGGTCAAGGCTAAATGCTCTGTGTCCTTGTTCATCTCCATTGATTAAAACATGACCTCCTGCTCCATATGAAGCCTGTGTAGGCTGGATTTCCACCAATCTTTGCCATTTAAACTCCCGCCGAGTCCAAACACTCAGCTGTACCAGGTGCTTCTGCTCATTGTCCACAGAGGGATCCAGTCTGCCATGGCTGCTGTCACTAGAGGTTGGCCTCCTCATCCCCAGTGGTAGGTGCCCTGCCTGCCTTTGCTGACGGTCCTATTGTGTCCAGCTGTGGCTCTCCCACTGTGACCACCCTGTGTTGCCTGGGGGTTGTCCTACCCATTTCCTCAAGCTCAATATAACTGAGAGAAAACCCACAGGGAAATGGCCCCTTTCTAGGTGACACGTTGAAAGCCATGGGTGGACTCTGCAAGAGATCAAATGTGTTCAGGGAATTTTCAAAGCAGCCAAGGAGTTCTCAGAGCTGGCAAAGAAATCCAAGACACATGCACCATATTCTTAGCCTCAAGCAATAAAATTGGAAATAAAGAGAAAATCCAGGACCTAAAAGTACCTAAATCTAAAAATAGTTTTCTAAATATCAACCAGACAAGGAGAAAAGTCAAAGAAAGTAAGAACATTTATGAAAATAATTAAACTAAAATGCAGATTCTCTAACAAAGTGTGTGGACTCAGGCCAAACCATTCTCAGAGGGAAAGTAATTTCTTTAAATGGCAATTTTAATGAAAATTCTAAGGGAGATTTAATGACCTAGAAACTTAACAAAGAAAAAAAGGCACAGGATCCCAGAACAAGGGAGGATAAAAGAAATATAAACAACACAGATAAATGAACTAGAGAGAGAGAGAATGAATTGCCTGATATGGGTTAAGTTCCTTGAAAAAATGTTTAGCAAATTGACAAGTCACACTTTAAAATATTTTTAAGAGAGGGAGAGAGATGAAAACATGACAAACTTAGAAATGAGAAAAGGCTGAGAAAACATTCAGAACAATTTACGGGTTTGACACCATGGCAAGCACTTTGAGAAAGTTCACGGAATAGTGGGCTTCAGAGCCAGATGGATGGATCCCAGTCTCTCTACTACAGTTGCCTTCAGCCAAGTTGTTTAACTTCTAGCTGTGCCTGTTTCCACCTGTGATATGGGGAGGATTATAACCTGGTTGTTATGGTTTTTGCAAAGTATGAGTAAATTTATTTGTATCTGTTAAGGGATCATTGCAGTGGCAGAGCCAGGGAGAGAAGCCTCTCTCCAAGCTCTACAAGATACTGATCACAAGAGCTCCCAGCAGCCCATGAGGCCTGAGCTATTCTTATCCCTATCTTACAGAGAAAGAATGTGGAAGAAAGAAAGGCTAAGAAAATTGTCCAAGCTCATTCAACTTTCTTAGAAAGATTTTCCGAACTGGGGTAGGACTGCAGAGCTGTCACATATTCGAAGGATTTAAGGGTGTTTTCCCTGAAGAAAAGAAGATTCAGGAAGGCATGCTCATGTGCCTTGGGGAATAGTTGACACCCATGGGTGGAAGTTAAAGAGAGGATCAGTGAGGTGGGGTGGCCACATGTGGGCAATACTATGGCATGTGTGACTGAATGGGGTTTGCACAGTTGGAGGCGTAGCTGATGTGTGACACCCAGTGTGCTGTAGGGGAATGATGGATGAGGGTGTGACTTGGAGGGTGACTGACAGCAGATGTGTGAGGGTCTATATGATGTGGGTGTCAGTAGAGAGGCTAGGTGAGTTGTGCATTGAGAGTGATTGTATACAGAGCATGAAGCACCCTGTGCTGGGATGTGTTGGCGAGTTCGGTGGTTTTTCCTCTGTGAAAGAATCACCCCTTTCATGGGTATTTGGAAATGTGGCAGATTAATTTTTAAAATGATTTAACTTGGAATTCTGTGAGCTTTTTTAAATCTGGGGACATTTGCCTTTTTTCAAATCTGCAATGTTATCAGTCACTGTCTCTTTAAATATTATCTTCTCCTTATTATGGAACTCCTGCTAGCTCTTAATCTGTCCTCCATGTCTATTAACTTCTTTGCTGTATTTTCCATCTCTTTTTTTGCTCTTTTTTCTAACTAGGTTATAAAGGTATTTTCACAGTTTGGTTTTCTCAATCATCAATTCTTGAAATTCTACTCAATCCCTTGTTTATCTCTTCAATCATCATTTATTTTTATTTCAATGACTATACTTTCCACTTCCAGATTTCTAATTTTTTGTATGCTCATATTCTAGTTCATGATCTCTGATATTTGATTCACAATCTCCTGTTCTTATTTTATGGATGTAACCTTACCTTTGTTTTCTTTAGGAATTTCAAGTTTACTAATTTCAAAGTCCTTTTAGATGACTTTTTTCTTTCCATTTTCTCCAGAGATTAGTACTCTCATTTATTGGATTTGTTGACTGTCATTTACAGTGTTATACTTTCTTATTTCTATTTTTTTGGCTCTTGGGCTCATCTTGCTGGGAGTTTTATTATTTTTTTTGGTTGTTATTTTAAATGTTTTCTTTCCAAATTTGCTTCTTAACTGCATGGTGGTTTTCCAGATTCAGCCAGGCTTCCTGTGGTCTACATATCAGAACAAAGTCTTATGAAAGGGCTCAGTGATCTTGCCCTTTGGGACACTGCAGTGTCCTTGAATCTGTGACTAGCAGTCAGTCACACCAAGTTGCACACTTCTAGAGGTACCATTTGCATGGCACAAAACATCAAGAGTGCCCCCTAGAATTATGCAATAAGATATACCTCTTCTTTTTGAGTCTCAGAGAAGATAAATCACTTACATAAAGAAATTCACTGGAAAATGGTCTGAAGTCCATGCATTTTTCTGCTACACTGTGTTGCAACCAGAACTGTTAAATAAAGCTATAGAAAACAAGTAGGTCTTTTAAATTTGGCATTGAAGGTATTTCTAAGGTCAACTGAAAATAGATCCTTCATGTTTTTCTGTGTGTATGTTTATTTCTGGGGAGAGGATGATGAGAATACGCTAGGTGGGGCTTTACTGCCTCCAGATTGCACCATGTCTATGACAATTGCTGGAGTGACCAAGCCTGAGAGGACAGCAGAAACTGGGCTTTGTTGTCAGGGAAACTTGTCTGTGATTCTTGTGGCTTCTTCCACCACTACTGATACCGAGTGTGGCCACTCTCCTCCAGTCAGAACTCTCTCTGGATTTCAAACAGCCTCAGGGTTGTATTACATGTTATTGGATGTGATTTTCCAAAACCACGTTTCACTTTGAGTTTGCATCACTGTCAGGCAGCCCTCCCCACTGCTTCAGAGGGGGAGGATGGAGCCAAGCTGAAGACTTAGCAAACATACACATAAGCCTTTGCACATTTCCTCTCTGATATATGACCTCATGGGTTCAGTAACCCTGGAAATGTTTGATCTTTGTGCCACAAGTCTCTGGGGTCATTGGTTTACTGGAGACCAGTGTTTGAAGTCTCTCCTTCTAAAATCCCATCACCAAAGAAAAGATTAACGCTACCATAGGAACTGACTGCAGATTCAGCCAATTAGATCTTTGGGAGGAGTGCCCAAACCCCCTCTTCTGGCTAAGTCTATCATTTACAGTGGGATAGCTGGCAAGTTGGTTTTCCCCATGCCTAGCATGGTGCCGGGCACATGGGTAGCTCTCAGTGACTGAAGATCATGATAACAGACCTATCCATTATCACCATCCAAGAATGGAGAAGGGATGTGAAGCAAAATGGCTTATTTTCAGTGGCTCTAATTCCAAAAGATGACAATCTGCATGCACTCTGGGTTTTCAAAGCAGATGGAACTGCTTTTCTAAATATTTTAGGTCTGGAAAACTTCAAAGGTACTTGGCCAAGCAAGTCCTCTCTTAATTTTTAGGTCATGGTCTATTTTAAGAGAATTTCAAGCCGCCTGTTTCTGATTCACTTAGACACTTGATTTGTCAAAAGACTCTTCTGTGAGAGGTGTTTGTTGTCCAAAACTCCTTACGAATCCCTGTTAGAAGCAATCCACCCTAAGGTAGAGAACTGGTTATGGGCAATTTGTCCTCAGTCCCAACCTTGATTTCAGCTCCATATCTCATGCCTCTGGAGAGCCCCTAGGTCCTCAACAGGGATGCCTGTCTCTCCCCATCTTTGAGAAGTAGACAGGAATTTTAAAAGAAGGGGCTGTGGCTGATTGTCCTCAGATCCCTAACCAAGTCTTAGAGGTTTGGCTGAAAACCTTGAACACCCTTCCCTGAGGAGAGTAAATAGAGCCTTGTAAAAATACATTTGTGTTCCTCTTTACTTTATGAAGCTTATATACTTGAAGCGTAGCATGATAAATGAGCATGTTTTTCTGTGGTTACTTCTATTTAGTCTGCTGCATAAGGGTCTGCATTCATTAGAATGATATCTGAAATGACAAATCACCCTTTAAAAATATTTTTAAATTGAAACTTTAAAAACATATTTTAAAATTGAGGAAGAATTTTCGCAGAGTGAAGTGTACAGGTCTTAAGTGTATAAACTGAAAAGTATCGACAAATATATATTCCCACGTAACCATCAACCCAATCAGGTTACAGAATATTTCCATCACCCCAGAAAGCTTGTGTCCCTTTCCTGTTAATTCCCACTACCCATTAGCAGCCGCTGTTCTGATTTCTGTCGCTATGGTTGGCAGCTTCTAAGACAGTCCTTAAGGATCCCCACCTTGATATTCATGCCCTTGAGTGATCTCCTACACTAGCTCATGTGCTGCATCAAGTGCCTTGCTGTCCCTTCTAAGGTTAGGTTATGAAGAGACTGTGACTTCTGTTTTGCTTGCCATCTCTTGCACTTCCTCCTGGAGTCCCAGCTCTGGGGGAAGCCAACTGCCATGGGAGAGGCCCATAGGGAGAGGCCAATATGGCAAGAAACTGATGTCTCCAGCCAAGAGCTACCAAGCACCTGAGACCTGCCAACAGTCATGCCAGTGAACTTGGGAACAGATGGTTCCCCAGTCAAGCCTTGAGACGACTGCAGCCATAGCAGCACCTTGCAGCAGTCTTGTGAGACAGTCTGAACCAAAGGCATCCAGCTAAGCTGTGCTTGTAATCCTGACCCTCAAGAACTGAGATAATACATGCTTGTAATTTTAAACTGATAAGTTTTGACTTAATTTATTATGCAATAATAAATAATTAATACAATAACAGTGGATATATATTTTTTGTGCCTGACTTCATTTGTTTAACAGTATGTCTGCAATATTTAGCATGTTAGGTGGATCAGTTGTATATTCTTTTCCTTGATGAGTACATTTCATTGCATGAATATGTGATTTATTTTTATCGACCATCCTGCTGATAAATATTTGGGTTGTTTTCAGTTGCAGATTTTTTTGAGTAAAGTTGAATACAGATGCTATGAATATTTCTATGAATAGATTTTCATTTTTCTTGATTAAATACCTAGGAGTCCAATTGCTGGGTCACTGTTGGTTAAACTTAGAAGAAACTTCAACACAGGCTCAAAAATGGCTGTACCAGTTTGAATCACTTTTTGTGAAATATTTATTCAAGGCTTCCTCTATTAACTTTTTTCTTTCTTTTTGAGCTTCATTAGGAGGAAATTAGATCACTGATTTTAAATCTTTCTTTTTCTAATATAAATATTTAAAGGTGTAAATTTATGCTGAATACTGCTTGATTTCCACAAATATATGTTGTATTTTCAAGTGTCATTCACTTTAAACTATTTTCTAAATTCTACATTTTCTTTCTCCCTGGTGATAGATTATTTTTAAGTATATTGTAACTTAATTTTCAAATATTTGGGATTTTCTTATTTATCATTATTGATCTCTAATTTTACTAGTTGGTGAATATACTTTGTTATACTTTAATCTTTTTAAATTTATTGAGGCATTTCAAGGCCCAGCTTATGATCTGTCTTCTGAATATTCCAAGTCCACTTGAAGATAAGTATAGTCTGCAATTGTTTGGTGTCATGTTCTATCAATATCAATTAAGCCAGGTTGGTTGTTGATTTTGTTCTACCTTCTGTATCTTACTGGAGTTTTTGGTATAGTTATATTAACCACTAAGAAAGGGGTTTAAAAACCTCCAACCATAATTGTGGTTTTCTGTTTCTCTATTGTCAATTTTTCCTTTATGTATTTTGAACTCTGTTATATGATGCATATAATTTTGGCATTGTTTATGTCCTCTTCATGAGATGACCATTTCATTATTATAAAATTGTACCTCTATATCTCTGGAAATGCTTTCTGTATTGAAGTTTACTTTTTCTGATTTTAATATGGACATAGCTTCTTCATGTTTCCTGTTTGCATAATGCTCATATTTCTTTTCCTTTCAACCTCTCTTGGGTATTTGTATTTCAAGTACATTTCTTGTGTCAGCATTTGGTTAGATCTGTGTTATTTCCCATTCCGATAAGGTCTATGTCTTGATTTGAGTGTTTTGTCTAATTACATATCATATAATTATTGATAGATTGGGTTTAAGTCTACTATTTTGTTTTCTACTTGCCCCATCGGTTTTACTCCTATGTTCCTAATTTTTGTCTTTTTTTAAAGTTACTGGTTTTTTGGGGGTATTCTATTATAATTTATTTATTCTTTAGCTACACATCTTTGTATTAGTTTCTAATGGTTTCCCTAAGGATAGTGACATGCTTTCTCAACTTACCTTGGTCTACATAGAATTAATATAGTAACTTTCTATAAAGTATAAAAACCTTAAATATTGAAATTCCATTCTTTGTGTCATTATTACCACAAAATTTATATCCTAGGTATAGTAAATGTATGTAATGCAATGTAATAGAATAGAATAGACTATACATATATGGATATGAAAGATTATATATTACATATTTTTTAGTAAAAATTTAATAAAAAATTTAAAAGACTACGTTACATAGGCATACCTCATTTTATTGCACTTCACTTTATCGCTCTTTGCAGATACTGTATTTTTTACAAATTAAAGGTTTGTGACAGCCCTGCATCAAGGAAGTCTATTGGTGTCATTTTTCCAACAACCTTTGCTTACTTACTTCATGTCTCTGTGTCATATTTTGATAATTCTTGCAATATTTCAAACTTTTTCATTTTTATTATATTTGTTATGGTGATCTGTGATCAGTGTGACCTTTGATGTTACTAGTGTATTTTTTCTGGGGCACCACAAACTGCTCCTAGAAATGACAGTGAACTTGACTGATAAATGTGTGTTCTGATTGCCTCCTAGACTGGCTGTTCCCCATCTCTCTCTCCTTGGACATCCGTATTCCTTGAGACATAACAATATTGAAATTAAGCCAATAAATAACCTTACAGTGACCTCTAAGTGCTCAAGTGAAAGGAAAAGTCTCATATCTATCATCACTTTAAATCAAAAGCTAAAAATGGTTAAGCTTAGTGAGGAAGGTAGGTTGAAAGCTGACTGAGAGAAAGGCCTTTTGCACCAGTTAGACGAACTGCAAAGGAAAAGTTTTTGGGAAATTACAGGTGCTACTCCAGTGAACACATGAATAATAAGAAAGTGAAACAGCCTTATGGCTGATATGGAGGAAGTTTTAGTGGTTTGGATAGATAAACAAGCCACAACAACATTTGATAACCAAAGCTTAATTCAGAGCAAGGCCCTAACTCTCTTCAATTCTTTGAGGACTGAGAGAGGTGAGGAAGCTGCAGAAGAAAAGTCTGAAGCCAGCAGAGGCTGGTTCATGAGATTTAAGGAAAAAAATCTTCATAACATAAAACTGTAAGGTGAAGCAGCAAATGTTGATGTAGACGTGGCAGCAAGTTATTCAGATCTAGCTGAGATTAATTAATGAAGGTGACTAAACTAAACAATAGATTTTCAATGTAGATGAAAGAACTTTATGTTGGAGGAAGATGCCATATATATTATAAATTACATAATATATATAGATATATATTATATAGATACATATTTTAGTCTTATTAATTGCATCATATAGATCCAGCTTCTTACCGAGTAATACTTTTCTGTTGATGGTTAAATACTTTAGGTGTTATAGGGTGTCTGAGTTGTGTTATTCTCCTTCATAGGATGTTGAGTTTGGTTTGGTAAGCAGTTGAATCACCAGTAGATCCTTCTTGCTCTAGTGGGCTTGGTTTTAGTCTCTGTTAGGAAAGGTCTAACTGTGACTTGTTTGTATGTTGCTTGTTTGTTTTGATTTTAAACCTAATTTCTTAACTTGGTCCTAGGGCAAGGCTCCTACACTAGGGTCTGGTCCTTTATTCCTAGGTGCGGCCTTTCTGGGGTCTCCAGTGAATGTCTAGGGCAATCAGAGTTATCTTTGAATTCTGGCTTAGCTGGAACTCTGAAGTCCCTTAGCATTGCACAACCTTGGCATCTTTAATCAGCTCTCAGGTCCACAGCACATGATCTCCTCTAGGTCTTATGGAGTCTCAACCTGCCCATTCTTAGACCAAGCCTCACAAAAGACCTGTGGGGAATCCCTGTGCAGACTTCTGTGGCTCACTAGAAACTCCTTTTTCTCCAATACTGTGCCTCACAAATCCTAGCCACTGGAGCAGCATGAGCCTCCTAAATCTCTCCTTTGTGTCTCCTCGGCTCAGTGAGCCTTTCTGCATGAGCTCCATCTCCACCTCCTTGAATGATGGCCACAAATCGCTTCTGGGCAGAAAACTGGGGTGGACGCAAGGCCTCTGTCCTGGGTTTCCTGTCTGTTAAAGATCACAGCTTCATATGTTTGGTTCCTCATATATTCTTTCCAGTTTTATTGTTTTCAGCCAGGAGGACAAATTTGGAACCAGTTGCTCTGTGATGGCCAAAAGCAGAAATCCTGACTGATCATTTAAAAATTTTGGTTCAAGGGCTCAATAACTTTTTTTCTGGCAATTTCCACTTGCCTTTCAGTTTTGGCTCCTTGACATTTGTTTTTGGAGAAAGGTCACTCTCTAGCTGAGACATGAGCTACTGGAAAGGTAGTTGGTGCTATGGAAAAAACATGGGCTTTGGGAAAACCTGACTTTAAATCTTAGCTTAGTCACTTACAGGCTTATGACATTAGACCAATTAACTAATTATTTTGAGTTCCAATACTCTCGTCTGAAACTGCAGGCATTAATAATAACAATATGAATACCGATGTTGACAGTTAACATTTATAGAATGCTAACCCTGAACCAGGAATTTTTCTAAATGTTTTAATCCTCAAGGTTCTTTGTGAGGATAAATGTAATGGTATATTTGTAATGGTCAAGTGGTCCTGGGGTTTAGGGAGAGAAAAATGAAAGATTATGGGACTCAGATGTGGTCTAACAGCCCTAGTGAACAATCTTTGCCTGAGTGATATCACTTAATTCTTAATCCTCATCACAGTGGTCCCATTTTGTCTCTCCTATTAATTAGGAAGATCATAAGCCTCCTCCAAACATAACTGACTGAATGTCCTTTAGATGTGGGCAAACTAATGGACTATGGGCATTACTTGATATTTTTCTACATGAGCATATTGGCCATGATATTAGATCCATTACAAGTTCTCTGTAATATTTGTAGAGTGAGGAAATGTTTGAATGATTACAAATTTCAAGCAATAAAGATATTATGGAAGTCAGAACTTAACTAATTAATGGTTTCCTGAGTCATTTTGTTTTCTTGTTACTTGGCAAAGTAGAGAGTAGCAGCATTCTTCATCAAGGCTGTAAAGTAAATGTTTAATTTGTATCAGTCAGTATAGTTCAGTTTATATTTCAGTAACAAACACTACCTAAATTTCAGGGATTCAACACAAGTTTATTTGTCAGTCATGTTACATGTCAAATTCAGGGCAGGGAATTATACTCATTGTAGTTTCTCAAGTGTGTAAACTTATCAAGATTTATTATTTATACATGATTTCATAAGCTTTGAGGAAGGAAAAAGAACAGGGAATTCTTTGCTGTCTTTTAAAGGCTTCTAATCATTTCATTGGCAAAGCAAGTCACTTAGCCACACAAATTTACATGGCATAAGGGAAACAAATTTTTAACATATTTTTGTGGAGGAAGACTGGTCATTTGTGACTGACCCTGTTGACTACACTGTCTCTTTCTGAGTTTCACCAAACCAGCTTGAGCCATTTCAGCCAGACTTCCATTTGGCAACACCTAATATTCACAGGTTTTGCCAAGAACTATAGTACCTTTAAAATGGTAATTTGTCTTTTGGACATATGGCCTATGTTTTCTCCTTAAAGCTCTCATAACTAACAAGAATGTCATTTTAGCCAGAGCCTGTGTCCAGCTCCATCTTTTTTAAACAAAGGTTTTTAAAATAATGCTGTTACACTTTAGCCAATGAAAAAGAAACAGAAATGATAAAAAGTCAAAATTTTTGTCAGAAAATCAAGACTGCATACTGTCTTTGTTTTCTAAATACTTCTGAAACTTTCTTAAATCAACAAATAATTACAATTCCAAATAAGCTTTAATTCATTTGTATATTAGCTCAACAAAGTTTTTATGCCATTAATAATTGCCATCAAATTTTCTTACATTGCCTATATGATTAAAGGATCACGGAACAGTCAAAACTATGGATATGTGAGATGTAAGGTTCATATTTTAGTGAGCAAGTTTTTCCATCAAAAAGACCAGGGTAAACTACAAACCACACAGTGAGATAGGAACTGATTTGAGGGTTTTTGGAAAAATGAATCTCAAATGTTTGTTTCAGTTTAAATAGTTTCATAATACCTGTCCACAAAGGCCCCAGGTCCTGGTTTTAAGCACAAGAATTTCATGGAGCATGTCCCTGCCTAGCACTCCTGGAAATATTTTGCTATTTGGGATAAACATTGCTTTGCCAGTCTCACCACACTTAACTATAAACACTATGGAACACAAGGTTATAGAAAGAGATTTGTTTATAGAGAAAAGTATGCAATAGCCATAATATCTGTAGATGACATGTTGAGGCCATAAGTCCACTCAAATTCCCATTCTCAATGGACTTCTGCATATTTTCATAAGCCCTCAGGTAGGAAAAGTTGAAAGTCATTTTAGGTTCCCAAAGCCAGTGCTTCTGTGCCTCTGAGATGTTCACACCTGTTAGATGGCATCATTTTAAACACCACAAAAATAGCTGTCTTTCTCCCTTGTTATAGTGATTTCATCAGTAAAAATGCTATTCCATTCCCATATATGTTTCCATCTCTCATTTCACCATGATAACCATCTCTGTCTGCTTTCCTTCTTCTACTACTGCAAACATCAGGATGTCATAACCACTATGGGAGGCTAACTCCAGATTTGCTATATCACCTTACTGCCTCTCCAAAATCCTCAAATCATGCATATTATTGTAGGATAAGAAATTTAAGCCAGAAATCAATAACAAAATGAAAACTAGAGACCTCTGTCCTGGATAGTATGGCATAGACCTGTTTCTTCCTGTTCCTCCCCACTAGGGACAACCACAAAACCCTGAAAATAAAGAAGAGGCTATCAACTTTGAAAGGTGGAAAGAGGAAGAAAAACTCTTTAGGGACCCCAAGGTGGGAGAAGCAATATTGCAAGGTGTCCTTCAATCCTTCCTCATACAAAAGAAGAAGGAGTTCCTTCAAAAGAAGAAATTCAGATGGCCAACAGGCACATGAAAAGATGCTACACATTGCTAATTATCAGGGAAGTGCAAATTAAAACCACAATGAGATAATCACCTCACACCAGTTAAGATGGCCAACGTAGAAAAGACTAGGAACAACAAACGATAGTAAGGATGTGGAGAAAGGGGAACCTTCCTACACTGCTGGTGGGAATGTAAACTAGTTCAACCATTGTGGAAAGCAGTATGGAGGTTCTTCAAAAAACTAAAAATAGAAATACCACTTGACCCAAGAATTCTATGCCTAGGAATTTACCCTAAGAATGCAGGAGCCCAGTTTGAAACAGACATATGCACCCCTATGTTTATAGCAGCACTATTTACAATAGCTAAGAAATGGAAGCAACCTAAGTGTCCATCAGTAGATGAATGGATAAAAAAGATGTGGTACATATACACAATGGAATATTATTCAGCCATAAGAGGAAAACAAACCCTACCATTTACAACAACATGGATGGAGCTAGAGGGTATTATGCTCAGTGAAATAAGCCAGGCAGAGAAAGACAGGTACCAACTGATTTCACTCATCTGTGGAGCATAAGAAAAAAGCAAAAACTGAAGGAACAAAACAGCAGCAGACTCACCGAACCCAAGAAGGGACTAACAGTTACCAAAGGGAAAGGGACTGGGGAGGACGGGTGGGAAGAGAGGGAGAAGGGGAATAAGGGGCATTATGATTAGCACACATAACATAGGGGGAGCATGAGGAAGGCACTATAGCACAGAGAAGACAAGTAGTGACCCTATAGCATCTTACTAGGTTGATGGACAGTGACTATAATGGGGTATGTGGTGGCGACTTGATAATGGAGGGAATCTAGTAACCACAATGTTGCTTGTGTGATTTTATATTAAAGATACCAAAATAAAAAAATTAAAAAAAGCTAATAGAAATGGTAAAATGAAATAAATACTAGATTAATCCAAAAGAGTACAAGGGAGATTAAGATAATAATCTATAAAAATAAATTTAAGAAAAGAAGGAGGAGGTCCAGACCTAGCATTTCCCAGCTCCCAGTCTAGCAGCAGAAGGCAGACCAAGTAGACTCATCCCCAGATGAATGTCCTTCCAGGGACTACAGCAGACAAACCCTGTTGACATGTGCTCAGGGGAAACCTTCTTTTACCCTCCTGGGCTCAAGACTTCCATCTCCTAAGAGATCCCAGAAGGCCAGAAAGCATTGCCAGAGAGATCCCACTGCAGTGTGTGCCTGGCTATGGGAGCCTCTTTGTCCCCTCAGGCTCAAGATCCCTTTCACCCAGTGAGAGACACTAGGATGGCATTGTGGGACCAACAAGGGGATCCTGTCATAAGCACCAACTAGTAAGCACTATCTACCCACCACAGGCAAGGGAGATCTTGCCAAAATACATTCCAGAGGTTTCTTTTATGTAGTGGTATTAGGTGGCCGAGTCTGGGAAAATTCCTTCTGCCCCTTCAGGTAGCACCAGCAGGAAACAGTAGGAGACCAAAAAAAAAAAATGATATAAGTAAGTAAACCAAAATAATACTACAAAGGTCTGAAAATTATATTGCCATTGGGACCAAAGATGACTAAAGTAGTCCAGGCCTTTGCACTAAACCTGAATAGGGTCACTGCCTACTGAAATAAAATATTTAAAGAAAATCTAGAGTGTTAGAGTAGCCAAACTTTTCAGGGTACAATCTATACAATCCATCACAGCAACAACCTGGAAAATCACAACTTGAATTAATGAAGACAATCAAATGACCCTAATACCAAGAGGAATTATCTGATAAGGGATTTTAAGGCAACCATCATACAGTTGCTTCCACAATCAGTTGTGAAGCTATCTTGAAATAAATGGAATATTAAAACATTGCAGCAAAGCAACTTACTTAAAAGAGCCAAATAAAAATTACAAAGATGAAAATTACAACAGAAATAAAAAACTTGTTAGATGGGCTCAGTGGTAGAGTAGAGATGGCAGAGGATAGAAACAATGAACTTAGGGACAGTTCAATATATATTCACTCATTCTGAACAACAGAGCCTAAAAAAGTGAATGAACAGAGACTTAGGAACGTGTGGGACATTAACAAAAGATCCAATATTCTTATCAGTTAAGTCTCAGAAGAAAAGAAAGACGGACCAAAAGTATATTTGAAGAAATAACTATTGAAAGTTTTCCATATTTACCACATGTTTTAAAAACCAAGCAAACTCCAAACAAGATAAACTCAAAGAGATCCATGCCAAGATGCACCACAATTAAACTTCTGAAAACTAAAAAAGCAAAAAATGAAAACCTTGAAATCAGCTGGAAACAAGACATGACCTATAAAGGACTCCAATTTGACTAAAAGCAAGATTCTCATCTAGGGCCATGGAAGTAGCATAAAATTTTTCAAGTGCAGAAAGAAAAACCAACTGTGAATTCTATATCCAGCAAAACTATCCTTCAAGAATGAAAGAAGAGTAAAGATATTCTCTCAACCAAAGAAAAACTTTAAAGCATTTGTTATCAGCAGACCTACCCTAAAGAAAAGCTGAAGGAAATTTTTTAAATAGAAAGTAAACGGTACAGAAAGGAATATCAAAATGTCAGGCAGGTAGAACAACAGACAACAGAGGTGTGGGATATACTATAAACCATCCTCCTCTTGAGTTTTACAAATCATATTTGAAATAAAAGCTATAAAACCACCTGATTGTCAAGACACTGATTTATAAAAGTGGGAAAAGTAAAGGAATCTATTAGATGTATGGTTTCAGAGCTTCATTTAAAGTGTAAAATATTGATACCAGTAGACTGTGATAGTATATGTCATGCCCTGAGAAACCACTAAGAAAACGATTATAAGAGATACACTTGAAAACACTAAATAAATTGAAGGGGAATCATTTAAAAAAATGTTCAAGTAACCCACAGGAAGATAAGAAAAGTAGAGAAAACAGGTTATGAAATGGCAAACATAAGCCCTACCATATAAATAATTGTCTTAAATATAAGTGGTTTATGTCAATTAAAAAGTAGAGATTGACAGATTGCACTGAAAAAAAGGATTTAACTATAAGTTGTTTATAAGCAACTCACTTCAAATTCAATGACTTTGGTGGGTTTAAAGTAACAGAATATACCCTGTAAATATTAATTTTAAAAAGCAAGAGTGGCTATACTAATAACAGATACAGTAGACTTCAGAGCAAACTACAGACACAAAGAGGGACATTACAGAATGAAAAGGATCACTCCACTCCAAAAGGACATAATGATCCTATATGTATTGCACCAAACAACAGAGCTTCAAAATACATGAAACAAATACTGATAGAGCTGAAAGAAGAAATAGAAAAATTTGCAACAATAATGAAAGTTTGAATACCTTCCTTCCAGCAACTGAACTATTAGCAGAAAATCAGCAAAGATATAGAAGACTTGAACAGCACAATCAGCTTATAAGATCTAATGGACCATATGTAAGACACTCCACTCAATAACAACAATACACCTATAAATATAAATATACATATATACATACAAAGCATATAGGAATATATATGTATATATATGTGTGTGTGTGTGTGTGTGTATATATTCAAGGAAAATTCACTAAAATAGACCACACCCTGGACCATAAAACATCCTCAACAAATTTGAAAGAATTGAAATCATATAGTGTGGTCCTTGATAATAATATAATCAAGAAATGACTAACAGAAAGAAAAAAGGAAAACCTCTAAACATTTGGAAATAAACAGCTCACATAAATATCAATGGCCAAAGAGGAAGTCTCAAAGGGAATCTAAAAAAAACCATAACTCTGAATTAAAATCAAAATACAACATACTAAAATATGTGGGATACATATAATCTAAAATATGTGGGACACATATTTTCAGCACAAAGAGTGCTGCAAGGGAAACTTACAGTGCTAAACCCTCACAAGAGAAAATAAGAAAGGTCTCAAGACAATAATTTACTTCCTGCATTAAGAAATGAGCAAAGAAACAAAATAAATCCAAAGCAAACTGAAGGAAGGAAATAATAAAAATAAGAGCATAAATTAATGATGTAGAAAACAGAAAAACAATAGGGAAAAATCAGTGAAACAGAAACCTAATTCTTCAAAAAAATCAATAAAATTGATAAACGTCTAGCAAGAAAGAAGCTATGAAATCACCAGTATCAGGAATGAAATAGGGGATATCACTACAGACCCTGCACCATTAAAAGGATAATAAGGAGATATTATGAACAACTTTATTCTCATAAAGTCTGCAACTTGAAGAATAAACCAATTGCTTGAAAGCCACAAGCTACTAAAGCGCAACAAAAATGAAATATATAATCTGAATAGTGCTATTGAACATTAAAGAAATTGACAAAATCTTTCAAAACAAAAAGCCAGAACAGTGCAGAAGGGGGTGAGGGCAGCCCCTGCATCTGGACCCTGACTCTGAGTCAGTGTGCTGGTCAGCAACCCAGTCAGCCTGGTGTGGCGACCCCACTCTCTGCTGCCCAAGGAAGGTCTCATCCCTGGGACAGAGAATAACAATTACAAACTAAAACAAGACCAGAGAAAAGAAAGGACACATTAAAATCCTCCTGTTAGCTTTTTTGTTGCTGATTTCTTTTGTGTAAGGCAACTGATCAGTTTGTAGTCTTTGCAATACCTTGGGAGGTTTTCAAAGGGATTCTCTTGAAGAGTCTGTCATATTAGACTTCTGATTTTAACGGAATGATTAAAAGTGGTTATGTTTGCCATACTTGAATGTCTGGGAAATATGTAGTGTGAACTAAATACTTGGAGACATGTTTATTTAACATTCAAAGGAAAACAAACTGTTTGATACCTTCATACAGTAAATAAATCAAACACTATCAAAGTATGAATTCATTGCCATGCATTAAAACTTTTGAAATATTTAAAAAATTATCAATAAGAGAAACCAAATAATTCTTATTCTAATCACTATTAATTTCATATTGTTTATTGAGCACTACTTTTGTGCACCTAGGAACAACAGCAAAAATTCCCTTACAGGGCAGGTCTCATCACTAATAGAGATATTCTAGCAAGGGTCGCTAGCTCGTGGGGATATTTGTTACCAGGTCCTAGGAGCGAAGAGCTCAGAAAGGCAGACTCGTGCTGTAAGGCTCTGCAACCAGACTGGCCGGGTGTGTGAGTTTGGGTAATCCACTCCCTCTCTGGGTCTTATTTTCATCTTTAGTAAAATGGAAATCGATAAAAGTGTGGAGGTCTTCAACCCTGTCTGCATGCTAGTATCACCTTGGGGCTTTACTACAATGGGCCAGTCTGGTTTAGCTTGGCTTAGTCCAGGGTGCAGCTTAGGCATTCATACTTATAAAACTCTCCTGAAATGTTTCTAATGTGTATGGGGCTGAGAACCACTGTCTCAAAATTTGGGGAGGTAGGCGCAAGAGAGTAAGAAAAGATGACCAGGAGGAGGAGGGTGAAGGCCTTGGATGCAAGTCTGAGTTCACAAGCTAAGATGCAGGTGGATGGGCAGGACCATTCCATGGCCACACTACCTTCAGAGCAGGTGTACATCCTAGTGTTTGGAGGCATAATTTCCCTGACACAGTCTCTTCCAGGCAGGATTCTCTCCCCAGAGTCAGGGACTATCTGCCTATCTGACTGGCCAGGGGAATCTTCCCCAGCCCGAGCAAAGTGTGGAGGGAGCAGAACATGTTCTTTCTGCTAAAACAAAATAGAGGGGGATCCCTAAATGGCGCTGTATCTCAGTTAGAGGGAGACTGGTGGAAGAACATTGTGGGGGTGGCCTGTCCACACTGGGTGAGAGGACAGTAACCACAGGGAGTGTGCAGCTGGTCTAAATGTTGGGATTATGTGTGGAACCTCTTTCCTTTCCATACATACTTGTTGAGAACCTTTCAGTATCATTTTCGTAGGTGCTAGAAAGACTGTAGTGAGTAGAACAAGACCCTTGCCCTCAAGAAAGGGATCCAGACAGCAAATGGTCATAACCCAGTGTGATAAGCACAGGAGAGCAGTAACTACCAGGTCCTAAGGAGCGAAGAGCTCAGAAAGGCAGACTCGTGCAGTAAGGCTCTGCAACCAGACTGGCCGGGTGTGTGAGTCTGGGCAGTCCACTCCCTCTCTGGGTCTTATTTTCATCTTCAGTAAAATGGAAATCAATATAAAATGAAATAATATGATGCAATATATTTGGGTCAGGGTTTCCAGGAGGTTTAAATGAGTTAAAACATGGAAAATATTCAAAACAGTGACAAACACATAGTTAGTACACAATGCATGTTATTTATTATTATTATTATTATTAACAAACACCTGGGAATCTAGGGAGGCTTCTCAAAAGAGGTGATGCAGGAGTTGGATTGTAAAGGGGAATAGCAGGGTTTTCAGTGCTGTTGAAGAATGGGGGGGACCTTCCAGGCAGAGGGAAAGCATGTGTGCAGGCTGAGGGATAGGATACAACATGTGGCCTTTGTGGAAATGTGGGGGGATTAGTAAGAATGGAGCAGGCATGGAGGGAGGAGGCTGGGGACCCAGCAACCCAGGTCTGGGAGGGCCACAAATGGAGGCTGGGGGTATGGACTTGGCCCTGCAGGCTAGAGTGTGCAGACCACCATTAGGATCACAATTATCTTCTCAGGGAGCTTATTCTATGAATATTTAGTAACTCTGTTACTGTGTTTTTATGATTCTTAAAAGAATCTTTTATAATGATAGCTTACATTTGAAGACATTTTAATTAAATAAAATTTTAGTTTCATAAGTTGGAGTCCTGACTAGGGTCCCCAGGTGCCTCAAAGTAGGATCCTTGGTCACCCAGGAACCCTGAATCAAAACTCTTATGGAAGCTCTTTCTCTCTCTTTCTGGATATTAGATAGATGTAGATTTAGATATACCCATACCCATGTGTCTAGGCTAATACATGGGGCTATATCGCCCATACCATCAGCCTTATGAGATACATGTATATTTTTTCCTCCTTTCTTCATGTGGGCAGCACCCTTTTATGAGCTTTAGAAACACTGTGAGAAATGGGAGAGCCTGGGCAGGGCCATCTTTATGGACATGGACCTGCGCAGCCCCACTGGGCTTCTTGCTCATCAGGGCTCTGTGCTAGATGTAATGCTTTGCTGGTGCTGTCTTGAGATTCCTAATAACATTTGTACAAGGAGCCCCATATTTCCATTTTACACTAAGTCTGCAGATTATGCAGCCAGTCCCATGTATGGAGCACTATTAGCCTAGTTTCCTCTTGGCAGGTGTGAAAACTGAAGTTTAGAGGGGTGCCCATCCTCTGCAACTGGCAAGTGGGAGACGGATGGGGCCAGCCTGTCAGACACCTTCTTATTGTGCATGGGAGTTGCCACATGCTGTATCTGAGTTTTGGGGGAAAGATACAATTAATTTCAATAGCTTTCTTCGAATCAATAAACAAATGTTCCCATCACCAGGGGCGTCCCTCCCTGAACCCTGCTGTGGGCTCTCTGAGGCCTCCTGCCTGTGGCAGCTGCCTTCTTGGTGCCTCCTGCCCAGGATTCAGGCTCTGGGACTGACCGTGGAGAGGCCTGGTGAGCTCAGAATCATCTGGTACTGACAAGGGGAGGGGGCAGAGCCCGCTTACATACTGATGAATGTAATACCCTGAGCATTCAAGGTGGCAAAGCCTGTATTCTAGGGGTCCCCATCTGGCTGCCATTCTGGGCACCCAAAGCTGCTGCTGCCCAGGAGTGAACTTCACTGGAATTGCTGGCAGGTGAAAGGAAAGCTCTCCTCACACCACACCCCCAGGCACCTACTTGTAGACCTGGAATTTGCTCCAGGATGGTCGTGGAAGGCAGGGCTGGGGTGCTCTGTGGCTGAGCCTGTAACTGTCTGGCTCTTTCATCCTCTCTGCCTTCTGCCCATAGGATCACAGGCTGCAGAGGACCCTCATGATCCTATAATCAAACTCCAGAGTCCCCATCAAGTGGCTGTGCAGCTTCTCCCTGGTTGATAATGGGAGGGGAGACCCTTACTCCAGAAGCAACCCCCTCTACCTCAGGAAAGGGTAAGAAAACTTTACTGTGATGGCTTCAGAAAGTCAGCTTGGCTGGGCTGAGATACATTCCTGAGAATTCACTTTCAGCAGTGTTTCTGATTAGGGTGGGTCCCAGGAAGATTCTTGGAAGACTAGGAGGGTCAATGAGGAAGTAGCAGCAGGCACCTGTTATTGCTGACTCCTGATTCATGCCAACAGCATAAAGCCACAGCCTGTCCTGCTTCTCCAAATCCTGGGCTAGGTATGTATGTTTACCCTATGATGGAGGGACCAGCCTCTGCTGGACACCTTGCTACCAGGTCAGAGGCAATAAGAATGAATAGTCCTAGAACAGTCTCTGCTTGCAGGTTCCACCCAGCTTGTGCCCCACAGACTGCAAGCTCCAGCATCAGCCGCAGGGACAATGGCCTCGCAGAGACTGCTGAACCAAACCACCTCTCAAGACTGGGTGTGGTCAGTTCCCTGCAACAAAGCATGTGTGCTCTCTGGGTGAACCCTGATGACACACTAGATCATACTAGAATCAGGCTCCTTTTCACTTGCACTGTGGGCCCTAACTTGGCCTTTGTCATAGGAGCCAGTCTATCTTCCCTTCTGTCTCAGCCCTCCTGCTGCATTTGCTCTTCTCCAGCATAGAGAACCTCAGTACCTTCAGCTGACCTGCAGGGGAACGTGTGAGCCTTTCACATCAGGCACCCTGTGTTCAGTATTGTCCTCACAGCAGGACACCCAAAACTGGGCCTGACTGCCCAGGTGAGGCGTTTGCTTTCTTGAGTCCTGTAGCAGATCCCTTGCACAGAGCTCAGCCCAACAAGTAACAGGACCCCTCATTCTTGCTGGAATTCATAAGAACCCTTTCTTCTGACTGTGGGGAAGAGAGACTGGACATAGGAGAAACCAACCCATTCTGGGTTTGTTTGGTTTTCTGCCTGGAGATTCCATGCCAGGCCAGGCTGGCCGCCTCTATCCTGTTATCACACATCAGGCATCTCAGGTTTGGCGGGCTGTCTGCTAGCCTCAGTACTTGGCTTTCATCGTTTGGGCTGCCAGGGGGCTGCAAGGGCCTGGCAGCAACATTGCCTCAGCTAAGCAGTGCCTGCTACCTGTTCCCCTCACTCCCAGGGCAGACATGGAGTGGAGCCACACTAACTGGCTGAGGTTTTCCACCTGGTTCTCTGTTGCAATGGCCCTGTCACTGAGCACTCTAGACTTCTTTCACCTACCCTCTTATCCCATAGCTCAGGACTCTCACAGATGTAAAGAGAAGATTAGAAATGGACCCATATGTGTGATATGTTTCTTCATTACTATCATCCCAGGCCTGGGGTTCAGTCCTGTGGCCTCATTTATCTGCCCAGGGAAATTAATCAGTCCTCAATTCAGGCTTTTTCATTATAACATAAAGCAGTGAGCAATTCCCTGACAACTTTACCTCTGGATTCCCCAAAGGAGCCAGCTAACCCCTGAATTCTAGGCAGAGGGCAGACCCCACCTTACCCTTTGGCCACTGAGACTCCTTAATTTCTGGCTGCATATGCACACAATCTATACTTGTTAATCTCTCCACCCATTATTTCTACAATTTTAATTACTCTGGTAGCCTTGGAACAAAGATCTCTTCCAGGAAAACCAATCCCAAGGAAAGTCAGAATGCATTTCTGGGATCTCAGAGGAGGAAGATTCAGGGCAGAGGCCTTAGAAGTTGACTCATGTATGTTTAGTATTACTATAGGCACCAACTCTGGATAAGGCACTATTGGGAGCATCATTCAGGCTGACAGTGGCATCTAGGGCAGTGTGTTTCTCCATAGAACATTTCTGTATAGATGGTTACAGGTAGGTCTGTAAGATTAGCTTATACATTTCTGCAAGCTTCTAAACCCAGGTGATTCTGAGGGCCTTGACCTCAACACAGAAATAGCCCTTCTCTGATTTCCCTGGGGCAGCCAAGGAGCAAGCCCAGGAGCCCACTGAGTCACGAGAAGTGCCATTTCAGGCACCTTCCAGAAGTACTTGTGGCCACTGTGTGAACTGTCAGTCCCTGAACTGTGGTTTCCAATTGGCTTAGCAAGTGTTCAAGAAGTGAGGTAAAAGGCCAAGAAATCCGTTCCTCTTACCCTTCAGCTGAAACTACACATTCTCCCGGGGTGGCAGTCCTCATACAGAAATGAGAAACTGGAGTCTGGGAGGCTGTCAAGTCATTATTCCCCACATTCATCCCAGCTCCTAGTCTGTACTGTGATGGGAGAATTAGGAACAGGCAGGGCACCACTTCTCAGCTGGGCTCTGCAGGTCATCCATGGAGTCAGCTGAGGTCAGCAGGACCATAGCTCTGATGCCTCACCCCTCCCGATCACGTCCCTGTCTCTTTCTCCTAACTCTCAAGCCTGGGACCTCCTGGAAGGTAAGAGAAGTTTGGCCTAAGCTGAAAGTGCTCCTAACCCCCTCACCACATGTGGTTTGCCCCCTCATTTGTTCTGAAAGTGATGGTTTTCTCTACTCACTCTTCTCTCTCCCACACCACCCAGTGGACCTTTCTTTACTAGGGCACAGCTTTGGAGGCAAAGCTAGATTTGAATCCAGGTTCTCCATCTGCTCAATGGGTGCTTTTACTGAATGACACCTTTGTGCCTCCATTAAATGGAGAAAATTATAGCCATGAGGATGATTTATGAAGGTACCTGGTGGAGGCCAGCACTGTGTAGGCATCTTGCATATACAGGACCCCTCTTCTCCTGTTCTTGCCCTGCTAGTTCAACCACAGTCACTCAATAATTGCCCCCTCTTGCCCCTAACCAAGAAGACATTTCTCCAGTCAGTGAGAGCCTGGGGCTTAGGGGCCTCAAACTGCATGCTCTGGACTCCTGGGTAGGTGCAGGCCTCTTGGCCCCACTAAAGTTCCCTCCCCAGGAGGCCATCAAAACATAGAACATAACTCCTGAAACAATTCTCCCATGAGGTTCTGTAGTTCCAGAAATAGCTTACAACATTTCATAGAAAAGTTTATTCTGTAATCAAAGTTTAAGTAACACAACAGCCTTTCCTACCCCATGCTGCTGAGGCTTATGATAATAACTTGGTGATTTCTTAAAAAAAACAAAACTGTGTTGACATATTTCTATTCCTGGCCTAAAAGGGAAAGAAAGAGAAAATACAAGTGTGAATTCTGCCTGAGCTTGGAGAGAGCCTGTGCCTGTGTTTCCCCACGAGGCAGCAGGATTCTGGGTCACGATGTTTGTGGTCCCAGAGCATCAGCAGGGCTAGCTGAGCACTTTCCAGTGTCTTGACTTTGATGAAAAAAGAGCAGTGAGGACCATAAAAGGCAACAATGGATGCAGGCACAGGACAGTGGGACCACGTCTCCAGCTGGAAGGGCTCGGCACTAGGAAACGAGGCCTTGAATCTGCCGAGCCCAGCAGCTGAGACACAAGTGGTCTAAGGCAAGTGACAGACCACCCCCCTCCCTGTCATCCCCTCTGTGAAAGGCATCTCAATGATCTTCATGATATCTGAGAGCAGGTGCCTGGTCTCTCTCTCCTCTGTCCCTTTGGGGAAGATGGGGGTTAGGCACTGTGCCTGCTTTGGTGTTTTCTTCCTGTCCCCCACATGCATGAGGCCTGTGGGTATCCTGGGAATCTGCCAGCCCTCCCCTGGCAACAAGAGCAGAGTACCAGCAGGGAGGAGTCCATAAACCTTGCAGTATCTGCAGAGGACACTGAGTTAGTAGGGAGAAGCTTCCCTTGAGAATAGCACAAACGGCCACTGTTTACCAAGACTGTGCTATGTGCCAGGCACACTCTTTATTCTCATGACAGCCCTGCAAGGCCAGAGTAGAAAGTAAGATCCAGATTTGGTCACATGCACAAAGCATACAGCCAGTGGACCCAGAAGGCCCAAACCACTTCTGAGAGCTGCCTCCCTGTGAAATGGCAAAAAGTCCACCCAAGAGATATCCATAGTTCACGGGCATATTCCCTGCTGCAGATGGTTGCATGCTCTGTCTCCGCTCTGTTTTGGTTCATCATCCCTGAGGTCAGACACTGATGGATGAGAATTGCTGAGTCCTGAGGGTCTTGTTGTCCAGAACTCTGCAGTCACTGGGGCACTGCCTCCTCTAAGCCTTGGGCTCATAGCTGTCCAGAGATGCCCAAAGGACTGGTCATGACACCAACTCCTAGTTTCATGACTTGCCTATTATACAGATGGGGGAACTGGGCCTCAGAGAAGTTCAATGATAGTCCAAGGTCACCTGGCATGTGAACCAGCTCTACTTCCCCACAAAGCTGATGGATGGGCTATCCCAGACCTACAAGGAGTTAATACCAACTTAATCCAGCTGTTGTGCAAAAAGGGGGAGCCCATTAGTAGACTCTCAGGAGCAGCTGGCTATAGATAGAGAGGATTCATCAGGGTAAGTACAGGACATAAATGACCTGTGCCTGACACCTAGAAGGTTCCTTAGAAATAAGACAGCAGCTAATGTATACACTTGTTTGTATCTTGTACCAAGCTCTGTTCTTAGTGTTCCGCATATACTAACTCATTTATCCTTGCCACATTTCTATCAGATAGACATCACTGTCATCTCCATTTTACAGATGGGGCAACTGAGACTCACAGCAGTGTGCTCGTCCAAGGTTCCACGGGACTGGGTTTGAACCCAGGGTTCTTGCTGTGACGGGCTATTTCCACAGCTTTGTCTTCCTCTCTTGGAGCCTAGAAGAAGAGTGGAGGAAGGCCTGGCCTGGCAAACTCGAGGAAAGACCTTTCAGGGCAGAATGCCATGAGCTGAAGGGTGGAGGTGAGAGGATGTGGCAAGTTTTAAACCTTGCATATTTCACTTTTGGAATTCTCCCCTGAAACTTTCCAGATGCAGGAAGTGGATGAAACTCACATTATTCAAAAATCATCCCAGGAGGATAACTTGACACTAAAATAGAAGGAAAACAGGTTAAGTGGAGGGGACATTTATCTGCTTTGCAAGGACCATGCTGTGCACAAGCTGTCCTTCACCAGAAATCCAGGGAGGTCCTTCTGAGGGTGGCTACTGTCCATATGCCCTTGTCAGACAATTTTATCTTTGCGGTTCTGAGACATGAAAAACAGGGCAGGCCAAGGGAGCATACCTCACCACAGAGCAAGACAGCCATATATCATAGACCTCTGATGGTGTCTGTGAGAGGACAGGTTTTCTAAACAATGTCCAACAAATAATAATTGCATTTTTCAATTTTCAGCCAACAAATATCCCAAATTGTCCTGTGTCTTCTGGGTCTGGAACCCCAGGCACTCAGCCCCACTCACTGAAGCTAGAGCATGTCAGGGACCAATGTGTTCCCTCTGGCTATCAAAGTTGGATTGGTAAGTGCCCAGACCACTGCTCAGCAGACTCGGGGGTCTGCACTGTGTCTTCAGTGTCAGGAACAAGAAAGACCTGCTCTTGCTGGGGCCCTACACACCTCTTTGGGGCAGCCTGCTGTATGGGGCCAGGAGCTCCCAAGTGGCAGCTGCCTGGGTGCAGGGCCTCAGCTAATGTCACCACCTTGCTGGGGCTGAGCTTCCTCATTTGTCAAGCAAGGAGAGTGATTCCTCCCTGTAAGAAGCTGAGAGGCTGCTCTGGGGACAAAAGAGGGAGCAGGAACCCAGGTCCTTGGTTCCTGCAGAGGAAGGAGGCAGAGACCAAGGAGCGAAGCAGTGAGGTGGGAGAAAGATCCTCAGCATTAAGGAGTCTTCACCGCTGAAGGGCAATGGCCCCATTGGAGAAGTGGCTTCTCCAAGGTCAGTAGAGGGAGCCACCACCCAGGAACAGGTTTGTCAGAGACTGGGTGACCCTTGGCATCTTGCTCTTCATGTTCCATGTCCAACATATCTCAGGGATAATGTGTCAGACCCTAAAGGCCCCCCAAACCACCCACCTGCCTTCATGCCCACACCCTCAATTCTACTCCAAATCCATCCCCCATCTCAGGCATGCGCCTCATTCCCATACAGCAGCCACATTTCACTCTAAGTAGTTTGTTCCCTGCCCAACCCTTTATTATTATTTTTTAAATAATTTTATTATTTATTTCTTCTTCTTATTATTTATTATTGCTTGTGGAATTAAAATAAATGTTTGCCCCTCACCAGAGTCCATTTGTAAACTGCTTTGACCTCCTCTCTACCCTCCTTCCCCACGCTGTCCACATCAGCCTCCCAAACCTCCACATCATCACACTCCCCATACCCCAGGGCCTTTACACATGCCATTGTCACTCCTCACTTCTTCCCTCTCCTCTTCACATGGTTTTCTATCTCATCCTTTGACTACTTGGTCTCCCTGACTAGGAAAGAGTCCTAAGCATGTTGCCCCGTTCTGCCTGGCATTTCCCACAACTATGCCTTTTATTTTGGGATGGGGCTCCTTGTGCATTTAATACCTGCTTCCCTTCCACACTATAGGGTGATCTTCATGAGGGAAGGAGGCCCTATGCCCCAGGGCCCCATGTTGGACATAGGAGGAGGTGCTGAGCATTGGAACACTGGGCCCAGGGGAGCTCACTTAAGCACCCGGATTCTATAGTTTTCTATCAGCTTAGAGGAGTGGCTTCATGTACTGTAATCATTATCTTTCAGGGAAGTGGAGCATGCAGTGAGTCAGCCCCTCTTTGTTCTTTGGTTGGGTGTCCAGTGAAGATGTGAGGATTCCTGGTTTGTGTCGGGAAGGGAAACAGAAGCAGAAGGCTGCTGAAGGAGGCTTTCCCCATCAGGGTCCCCGAAAGCACATACTCAGGCTGTGGCTAGGATCACACACACCTATCACAGGTGTTCACACCTTTGTGACAGTGTGAATCACAGTCACTAAGTTATGCCCTGCCTCCTCCTGGAAGTAGGGCCTGAATCATACTGGAGCTCCGATTTCAGAAATAAAACACCATGGTGGGCTAGGCCTACCTTCTGGGCTTTTAACTCTTTTTGGCCTAGTGAATAGAGAAGTTACTGCCACTAGGTCCAGCTCAAAAGCAGGGGTTGCTCAGGCAAGTCCCAGCTAAAGGTGAGAGTTTATTATTGCGGTGAAGGTGAGGTTTGAGCTTTGTCTTAAAGCAGGTCTAGCCTATGGGAAGATCCACGGGGCATTTGGGAGGAGGTCCAGGTAACAGTGTAAAGGGATGGAGGACAGATGTGGAATATTCAGGACATTGTCACTGGTGGCCTTTAAGGGAGGTGCTAGGAGAAGGGACTCAGGCTGTGTGGTAGCAGCAGTGTATGAGCCACCAAAGGATGTGAAACAGATGCTGCTGTGTGACCTTTGCAGCTATAGGGGACTCTCCCAGAGCAGGGAGGCTGGGGCCACACTCCAGCAGGGAGAGGGGACACCTGGATGAAGGCCAGCCCACAGAGGGCAGCAGCCTGCCTGCCGTCTGCTATATGATGACTGAGCGTTTAACCTGTGGCCGCAAATCCTCCAGATTTGCTCCCATCCATTAGCCTCATCCTCTGGAATGGATGTTGAAGAATAAACACATACAAAAAAATGGCCTTAAAAACTGATAAGTGTAGGGAAGGAAGAGAATATGGTACTTAAGAGAAAAGATGGTCTGGGCAGGGGGGCATCATAAGATTGAAAGTTAGGGAAGTCTCTCTAAGCAGGTGGCTTTTTAGCTGATTCCTGAGAAACCAGTAGGCATTAGGTAAAGAGTTAAGGAAAGGGCTTCCAGGCAAAGGGAAGAGCATAGACTGAGCTTCTGAAGAGGTAAAGCATGAGTGCCTGGAGGAGCAGCCAGTGAGGGGTGGCTGCTGTGCAGCACCTGAGGGGCAGGAGGAGTGGAAGCTGAAGAGGCAGGGAAGCCCTAATGGCCCTAACAGCTCTGGTGAGGTCCTGGTGAGGCCCTCATGGGCCCAGTGAGGCCTGGTGTGACTTGGTTGAATTGAGTCCCCAATAGTAGGAACTAGATCTGGGGCCTTTGTGTCCCCAAGTCCAGTCCAGGTCCTGACACAGAACAAGTTCTTGGTAATAAATAATCAGCCTCACACAGGAATGTATGATCTTTTGGCTGATGCCCCTCCTTGCCACTGAAGCAGAGGCCTTTGGGAAGTCTGGGCCTTACCTGGACTCCATCTGGCCATGCCCTATTCACTCTGGCCTGCCTAAAGGAAGAGGACCCCTGGCAGGCAGTACATGCTCTTTTTCTTTGCTAATTACTACCTGACATTTTAATGTTCATGTTAAATTGCATTCTCCACCACTTGGTGCAAAAATATAAAAATATATGAAGCCTTAGAGACGTATAAACCAAATAAGGAACTTTTGTAAAGCCTTTTGAAGTCCCTACTGGAGCCTGAAACTCTTTGAATGTACCAGTTGTGTGATGGGGCTTTTGAAATGAGGAAAGGCTCTGAGATCTGGGGTCACATTCATGTTAAAGTTCTGAGTGCACACACACACACACACACACACACACACACACACATACAATGTGAAGGTTTTGCTAACTAACAGTAAGGTCTTTTTGAGGTGGGTCCACAGCTCACATGAGCCAGGCTCACTAATTCCCACTCGCTTTCTTTCCCAGTCTCTCTGGAAGCAGAAAGAAATGTGCCCTTAAGGCAGAGTGCAATTTCCAAATGATGCATTAATAGCATCTCCCATCCCAAATACTTGTCTGCAGTGAGATTTGCCATTTTCCCACAAGGAGGTGGAGGCCAGTCCCTACTCCACTGTGAGACTAGGCTGGCCATAGTGACTTAATTCTAACTAAGAGAATAAAATGGAAGTAATTCTGCATGGCTCTGTTGGGTCAGAAAAAGCCTTGTTAATTCCCATCTCAGTCTCCAAATACTCCCTCCTGGGACATTTCCTCTTGGAACTCAGATGCCATGCTGTGAGAAGTCCCAGCCCAACCAAGAGGCAGTTTATAGACACAGCAACTGAGATTAGCATATCTGGAAGCCCAACCTTCCAGTCACAGTTCAGGCACCAAACATAGAAGTAAGGAAGGGTCCTGATGGTTCTAGTCTCCACTGAATCCCACATATCAGGGAGCATAGACCAGACAAACCCTCTAAGCCTTGTACAGATTCCTGGCCCACAAATCTGTGAACATAATAACATGGCCCTTGTTTTACACCATTAAGTTAGTGGTGGTTTATTAAATAGCAAGTGAAAATTGAAACAGCTATGAAGATTTCTAAGTAATACATTGCTGGAGGTCAAATTGAGAAATGAGAAATGGATAGTGTGGCCATACAATTTGTTGTTCAGCTTGGCATACTTTTGAATGTGAAAGGGGGAACTATTAAAATACATGTCATAATAATAAGCACAAACTGGAATTCTCCTGGACTCCTGACTACCCTAATAATGGGTCTACTTCATCACCAATCTTCCTTTCCCTGTCTTCCTATACCTCAGGGGATAAAGCCTGGGCTTGACTTCAGAGAATCTGGATTTATTTTCTTGTCATTTTACCAGCTGAATGACATCTAAATAATCTAAGACAACATTCTCAAACCTCAGTGTTATAGTCTGCAAAATGAAAAAATAACTGCTCAGTCTTTAAATCATAGCTATCAAACTTTTGCCCATATGACATCACACAAAAAAATTGTCTTGGAAGGAGTCCTCAATGACTGGCTCATGCCAAATTCAAAATGCTCTGTTCAGTTATTACCTTGCATGACCCTTCTGTGATGCCCAACTGTGATGATTAATTTTATATATCAAGTGACTGAGTCATGGGGTACCCAGATATTTGGCTAAACATTATTCTGGGTGTGTTTGTGAGGGTGGATGAATTAACATTTTAATCAGTAGACTGAGTAAACCAGATTTCCCTCCCCAGTGTGGCTGGGTCTAATCCAATCTACTGAAGACCTGATAGAACAAAAGTCTAAGTGTAGGAGAATTCACTCTCTGGCTGTCTTTGAGCTGGGACATCTGTTTTATTCTGCCTTTGGACATGGACTGGAACTTCTACCATTAGCTGTCTTGTTCTCAAGCCTTTAGCATGCAGATATTGAATAATTCTAAGCTTCCATAATTGCATGAGTCAATTCCTTATAATAAATTCATATCTCTATCTATCTATCTATCTATCTATCTATCTATCTATCTATCTATCTATCATCTATCTACCTATCATCTATTCTATTAGTTCTGTTTCTCTGAAGAATTCTGGCTAGTATACTAACCCTTCTTTACACCCTTCTATTCTTGTAACAACTTCTCTTTTAATTTCTTCAACATATCTTCCTGTTGAATGAAGAATGCCTTTGATGGGCTCATCATTAAACTTCACATAGTTGAGGAAAAAATTAAGGAGTTTGAGGATTGGTTGAAAGAAACTCTTAAAATTTATCAAACTGAAACACAAAGTGAACAGGAAGAATGAGAAAAATAGCAAGGAAACAGAACATCCAGGAACTGTGAGATGATATCAAAAGATGTTAAAAGACAAAACTGGAATATCAGAAGGAGAAGAAAGAATTAAATAAGGCAGATGAAATATTTGAAGTAATAATGGCTAAGAATATTTTACAGGTAATGACAAGCACTTAGACTACAGATCCAGGGAGCTTAGAGAAAACTAAGTAGGATAAATACCAAAGGTAAAAACAAAACAACAACAACAATAAAACACATGTAGGCCTATCATATTCAAGAGGCATAAAGCCAAAGACAAACAGAAAATCTTTAAAGAAGCCAGAGGGAGAAAAACCACCTTACCAATAGGGCACAAAGATAAGGATTATAGCAAACTTCCATTAGAAACTATGAAAGCCAGCAGAGAGTGGAATAAAATATTTAAAGTGTTGAGAGAAAAGTGACACCAATCTAGAATTCTCTATCCAGAAAAAAATATCTTTCAAAATTAAAGGAGAATAAAAACTTACTCAAGCAAACAAATATGTGAAAACTTGTCACCAGTAAACTTGCCCTACAAAAGATGTTGAGAGACATTATTCAGACAGATGGACAAAGACATAGGTCAAAAACTTGATCTAAATAAAGAAAAGAACAGCATAAGATAAGGAACAAATAAGGGTGGAATAAAATATTTTATTTTTCATATTCCAAATGCTCTAAAATATAATTTATATATAAAAATCATTGTAACAATATATTGCATGATTATAGCATGTGGATGGTTGAAATAGATGATAGCAATGTCACAAGGAAAGTACTTTACTTCACAAGGAAAGTATGTATAGTGCTATTGAAGGTGGAGTTGGATTATTTTCTAAATGTCTATTGGAAACTACTAAAATGTTAAAAAAGAAAATAAATCTAAATGATATGCCAAAAGACAAGAATAGATCATATGCTAGGTCACAAAAAGAGCCTCAGTAAATTAAAAAAGATTGAAATTGTACCAACTAGCTTCTCAGACCACAAAGGTATGAAACTAGAAATAAGTTGTGCAAAGAAAATGAAAAATCCCACAAACACATAGAGGCTTAATAACATACTCCTAAATAATCAATGCATCAATGACCAAATAAGAACAGAGATCAAGCAATATATGGAGACAAATGACAACAATAATTCAACAGTGAAAAATCAGCGGGACTCAGTGAAGGCCATGCTAAGAGGGAAGTATATTACAATACAGGCCTACCTCAGGAAAGAAGAACAATTGCATATGAGCAGTCTAAACTCACAATTAATGAAACTAGAAAAAGAAGAACAAATGAGGCCCAAAGTCAGTAGAAGGAGGGACATAATAAAATTTAGAGCAGAAATAAATAAAATTGAGAAGAATAAAACAATAAAAAGAATCAATGAAACAAGAGCTGGTTCTTTGAGAAAATAAACAAAATAGATAAACCCCTACCCAGACTTATCAAGAAAAAAAGAGAGTCTACACACATAAGCAGAATCAGAAATGAGAAGGGAAAAATCACTACGACACCATAGAAATACAAAGAATTATTAGAGAATATTATGAAAAATTATATGCTAAGAAACTGGATAACCTAGAAGAAATGGACAACTTTCTCAACAAATGCAAACTTCCAAGGCTGACCCAGGAAGAAACAGAAAATCTGAACACACCAATTGTCAGTAACAAAATTGAATTGGTAATCAAAATACTACCTAAGAACAAAACCCTGGACCAGATGGCTTCACTGCTGAATTTTATCAAATATTTAGTGAAGACCTAATATCCATCCTCCTTAAAGTTTTCCAAAGAGTAGAATAGGAGGGAAGACTTCCAAATTCATACTATGAGGCCAGCATCAACTCTAATATCAAAACCAGGCAAAGGCACCACAAAAAAAGAAAATTACAGACCAATATCCCTGATGAACATAGATTCAAAAATACTCATCAAAATATTAGCAAACTGAATTTAAAAATACATAAAAAAATCATCCATCATGATCAATTAGGACTTATTCCAGGGATGCAACGATAGTACAGTATTCAAAAATCCATCAACATCATAAACCACACATCAACAAAAGGACAAAAACCATATGATCATCTCCATAGATGCTGAAAAAGCATTTGACAAAATTCAGCATCCATTCATGATAAAAACTCTCAACAAAATGGGTATAGAGGGCAAGTACCTCAACATAATAAAGGCCATATATGACAAACACACAGACAACATCTTACTTAACAGCAAGAAGCTGAATGCTTTTCCTTTAAGATTGGGAACAAGACAAGGATGCCGACTCTCCCCACTTTTATTCAACATAGTTCTGGAGGTCCTAGCCATGGCAATCAGACAACACAAAGAAATAAAGGCATCCAGATTGACAAGGAAGTTAAACTGTCCCTGTTTGCAGATGACATGATATTGTACATAAAAAACCCTAAGAAATCTACTCCAAAACTACTAGAACAACTATCTGAATTCAGTAAAGTTGCAGGATACAAAATTAATACACAGAAATCTGTTGCATTCCTATACACTAATGATGAACTAACAGAAAGAGAAATCAGGAAAACAATTCCATTCACAATACCATCAAAAAGAATAAAATACCTAGGAATAAACCTAACCAAGGAAGTGAAAGACTTATACTCTGACAACTACAAGACATTCATGAGAGAAATTAAAGAAGATACCAAAAAATGGAAACACATCCAGTGCTCATGGCTAGGAAGAATTAATATTGTCAAAATGGCCATCCTGCCTGAAGCAATCTACAGATTCAATGCAATCCCTATCAAAATACCAATAGCATTCTTCAGTGAACTAGAGAAAATAGTTCTAAAATTCATATGGAACAACAAAAGATCCTGAATAGACAAAGCAATCCTGAGAAGGAAGAATAAAGTGAGGGGGATCATGCTCCTTGACTTCAAGCTCTACTACAAAGCCACAGTAATCAAGACAATTTGGTACTGGCACAAGAACAGACACATAGACCAATGGAACAGACTAGAGAGCCCAGATATAAACCCAAGCATATATGGTCAATTAATATATGGTAAAGGAGCCATGGATATTCAATGGGGAAATGACAGCCTCTTCAACAGCTGGTGTTGGCAAAGCTGGACAGCTACATGCAAGAGAATGAAACTGGATCATTGTCTAACCCCATACACAAAAGTAAACTCAAAATGGATCAAGGACCAGAATGTAAGTCATGAAACCATAAAACTCTTAGAAAAAAACATGTGCAAAAATCTCTTGAATTTAAACATGAGTAACTTTTTCCTGAACATATCTCCTCAGGCAAGGGAAACAAAATAAAAATGAACAAATGGGAGTACATCATGCTAAAAAGCTTCTGTACAACAAAGAACACCATCATTAGAGCAAAAAGGCATCCTACAGTATGGGAAATATATTTGTAAATGATATATCCGACACATCCAAAATATATAAAGAACTCACATGCCTCAACACCTAAAAAGCAAATAACACTACTAAAAAATGGGCGGAGGATATGAACAGACACTTCTCCAAAGAACAAATTCAGATGGCCAACAGGCACATGAAAAGATGCTCCACCTCACTAATTATTAGGGAAATGCAAATTAAAACCACAATGAGATATCAACTCACATCAGTCAGGATGGCCAACATAGAAAAGACTAGGAACAACAAATGCTGGTGAGGATGAGGAGAAAGGGGAAGCCTCCTACACTGCTGATGGAAATGTAAAATTGTTCACCCATTGTGGAAAGCAGTATGGAGGTTCCTCAAAAAACTCAAAATAGAAATGCCATTTGACCCAGGAATTCCACTCCTAGGAATTTACCCTAAGAATGCAGGATTCCAGTTTCAAAAAGACATATGCACCCCTATGTTTATCACAGCACTATTTACAATAGCCAAGTTATGGAAGCAACTAAGTGTCCATCAGCAGATGAATGGATAAATAAGAGTTGGTACATATATACAATGGAATATTCATCCATAAGAAGAAAACAAATCCTAGCATTTGCAACAACATAGATGGAACTAAAGGGTATTATGCTCAGTGAAATAAGCCAGGTGGAGAAAGACAAGTACCAAATGATTTCACTCATCTGTGGAGCATAAGAACAAAGCAAAAACTGAAGGAACAAAACAGCAGCAGACTCACAGAACCCAAGAATGGACTAACAGTTACCAAAGGGAAAGGGGCTGGGGAGGGTGAGTGGGAAAGGAGGGAGAACAGGACTAAGGGGCATTATGATTAGCACACATAATGTGGCTGGTGGGGGCATGTGGAAGGCAGTATAGCACAGAGAAGACAAGTAGTGACTGTATAGTATCTTAGCACATTGATGGACAGTGACTGTAATGGGGTATGTGGTGAGGACTTGATAATCATGGGAATGTAGTAACCACAGTGTTGCCCATGTGATTTTATATTAATGATACCAAAAAAAAAAGAAAATGATATGCAGAAAGAGAAAATAAATAGAATCATATAAAATACTCTTAATCTCAGAGGAGGCAGAATAAAGGAGGCAGAAAAAAGAGCAAATGCAATGAGTAAAAAACAGTTACAAAAATGGAGATTTTAATTCAACTATATCAATCATCACTTTAAAGGCAGATGATCAACAGAAATTCTTCTCCTATGTGTATACCCAATAGAATGGAAATATATGTCCACAAAAGTTGTTCATGAATGTTTATGGCAACATTATTCAAAATAACCAATAAGTGACAAAAAGCCAAATGTCCTTGAACTGATGAATGGATAAGCAAACTATGGTATATCTATACATTGAAATATTTTTTCAGAAGAATGAAGAGACTTCCACTTAAGGGCAGAGAGTATAGATGTACCATTTCCTGTTTCTCCTACTAAGTACAACCAAAATCTCTGCACATTATATATAAAACAAACATAAGAAGACTCTGAAAGTGGAGAGGAAAAGAGATGAGTTAGGGACCCCAGGGTCCAAGTAATAACATGATGGTGAATTCCTTGGGTTCTCCTTTTGCCTCATGTATCTCAGACTTAGAGCTCAGGAAGGTAGCAACCCGGAGTTATCAATGATAAAGACAAAAATATAGAACAGGGTAAAGCTTGCTTTTTTTAGAGGGCTAGAAAATAGAACAACCTAGAAAGAAAGATAGAAAATCTTAAACAAAACCACTATACTCCAGCCAAGCAGCACAGAAACCCACGTGGTCCTGTCCCCCCGACCCCCAGCAGGAAAGGTAATGTTGGGAGCCTAGCATCATGAGGCTGTAAGAACAAAGAACCTCTACATGCTCCCCACCCCAGGAGGTATCAAGGAAGGCAGAATAGGGAACCAGCCCTTTATCCCATCCAGGTGGTAATGAAGGCTCCCTGGGGAACAGTAGTGAGGCACTGCTACTCCATCCAGCCAGGGTACTCATCAGAGGCCCATGGGGAGACAGAACTCCCGCCTCTCCCCAGAAGTAACAAGGGACCCTTCCTGACTTTGGATGTCTAAACAAGCAGGATGGGGAACCTGGACTTTTCCTCATGGCAGTTACAAAGCTGTGCCCACCCCCTCTTTTGCTTGCTAGAGCAGTATTAGAGAAAGTCAGCTAAAACAAAAGGTTTAAATAACATCCAGAGTCTCATAACATCATGCCCACAATGTCGAGGTTTCAATAATAATCACTTGTCCCATCAAGAACCTGGAAATTCAAATGGAATGAAAAAAAGATAGTTAATAAATGTCAACACCAAGATGACAGAGAAGTTAGAATTATTTGACATTAAAGCAGCCGTCATGGAAATGCTGCAGTGAGTAATCACACACATGAAACTCCCAGCAAAGAAATACAAATTTGCAACAAAGAAATAGGAGAACCAAATGGAAATTAGAGAAATGAAATACATAATATCTGAAATTAAAAACTCAATGTATGGGCTCAAGAGCAGAATGGAGGGGACAGAGGAAAGAATCAGTGAACTAGAAGATAAAACAGTAGAAATGACCAAATCTGAACAACAGAGAATAAATAGACTGAACGAAAATGAACAGAGCCTCATGGACCCATGGGATTAAAACAAAAGATCTAACATTTGTGTTATTGGAGTCCCGGGGCGGTGGGGAGGGAGAAAAGAAAGGGGGTAGAAGTGAAAAAGTATCCAAGAAATAATGTCTGAACATGTCCTGATATAAAACCAAATCTAGAGATGAATGAAGGTGAGCAACCTCAACAAGATAAACCAAAGAAACCTATACCAAGGCACATCATAGTCAAACTTCTGGAAGCTAAAGGCCAAGAAGAAAAACTTGAACATGGCAAAAAGAAATGATACCTTATCTACAAGGGAAAAACAATTGGAATTTCTCATCAGAAACTATGGGATCAGACAGAGGTGGCAGAACATTTCTCAAGTGCTGAAAAAAAGACCTGTTGACCTGAAATCCTTCATCTGAGTGAAAAGGACAACTAGAAAATTTGTGGTCAGCAGATCTACCCTAGAAAAAGGCTAAGTTCTCTGAACAGAAATGAAATAACAGAAGGAGCTTTGGAACATCAGAAACAGAAATTACCCAGCAAGCAAAAATATGGGCAAATATAATTAACTGACTTTCCTTTTCCTCTTGAGCTTTCTAAATTACACTGGTCAATTGAAGCAAAAATTGTAACACTATTTGATGTGGTTCTAAATGTATGCAAAGCAACTATTTCATACAATTATATTATGAACGGGGAAGGATAAAGTGATATGAGATAATTTTTCTATATTGTGCTCAAATTGGTAAAATGTTGTGAATATACTATGACATGTTTCATCTATATATGTTACATTATGTATATACATTATATCTATGAGATAAAGTGACATAAAAGAGGATAATTTTTCTATAGCTCACTCTAAATGACATTTCAAATATAGTATGTTATGTATATACATTATATATATATATGCATGCATATAGCTCATGTATCTCATATATATATATATATATAATATGTCTTAAATAGTTCCACCCTACATTTAGAATCACATCAGACAGTTACAATTTTTGCTTCAATCCACCAACATAATTTAGAAAACTCAAGAGGAAAAACAAAGTCAGTATTTATATAATGTAATACCTAGAGTTACACTAAAGAAGTTATACAAGGAGATACACAAAAAAACTATAGATAAGTAAAAATGGAATTTAAAAAAATACTTAAGTAACTCATATGTAGGCAGACAAAAAGAAAACAAAAAAGTGAAAAACGGAGATAACAGAAAACAAATAATAAAAAAGACAGGACATATGTAAAGCCTTAACGCAACAATCATTACATCAAATATAAATGAATATAAATACACCGATTAAAAGGTGTTGGCAAAATAGATTAGAAAACATGACCCAGCCATATGCTGTCTAAGAAACTCACTTTCAGTATAATGACATAGGCAGGTTGAAAGTAAAAAGATGGGAAAAAGTTGCTGTGCAAACATTCATCAAAATGAAGTAGGAGTGGCTATATTAAGACCAGATAAAGTCAACTTCAGAGCTAAGAAAATTACTAGAAACAGAGAGATATTATATAATGGTGAAAGGGTCAATGCTCCATGATGTAAGACTAGGATCTATGTGATCCTAAATGTGTAAAGACCAAACAACAGAGCAGCAGAATATATGAAGCAAAAATCAGAACTGGAAGAAAAAAATACCTAACCAGTACTTCTCAAAACTGTCAAGGTCATCAAAAACAAGGAAAGCCTGATAAGCAGTCACAGGCAAAAGGGGCCCGAGGAGGTCTGGCAGCTAAATGCAACATAGCGTGGATGGAATCCTGGAACGGGAAAAGGATATTAGGTTCAAAACTAAGGAAGATTCAAATAAAACATGAACTTCAGTGTAAAATAATGGATCATTATTTGTTCATTTGTTGTGACAAATATGGGAAACTGGATGTAGACAATAGCCATACTGTATTTGAATCTTTTCTGTAACTCTAAAACCAATTTATAATGTAAAAGTTTATTTAAAAATTTTTTTTCTACCCTTCTTTCAGATAGCCAAGCCAGAAATAAAAGTGGTGGGTAGTTGGCTAAACTGCTTTCTCTCATTCACTTCGTATCTTCACTCCATTTCAGACTAAGCCCTGTGGCTTCTCCCCCTGGACCTTCTCTCCCATGCCAGGCCCCTCAATTTCCACTGGTCTCCTTGGTTCAAGGTGCCCTCATCCTTTCACTAGACTAAAGCAATAGACTCCTCACCTATCTTCCTATTTCCAGTCTTACCCCTTCTCTTTCCACCACCACCCAAATCCAGTAGGCACATACTCTTCATATCACAAATAATGTTCCTACAATGCAAGTATGATCAGGTTCTTCCCCTTTAAAAATGGTTTCGGTGGGTTTCCACTGACTTCAAGGGAAAGGTGACTGATGCTCCTTTGGAATCTTCCAGATCTAGACAAGGCTCCTTACCTCTCTAGTCTTATTCCACTTCCTACAATGCCCCACTGTGCACTCAGTGCTCCCGGAACCCAGAGCCACTCACAGTTGCCCTAACCTGCCAGATTACTCAGACATCTACACATTTCCTTGTGCTGCCTCCACCTGCATAGACTGGCCTCTGTTTTCCCCATGTTGCCTCCTGGTAAATCTTATTTGAACTCTTGTCTTATTACTCAGATCTACAGTTCCTTTCTTACTCTAAAGGAAAGGTGCCAGGCACAAGTTATTGCTCTCCTCTGTGTCCCAGCTGTAACCCATGTGGCTTTGGGAGAGTCCTAGGGACAATCTTACATTACAGGACCACAAGCTCTTTGAGTGCAGGAACAGCATATAATTCTTTGTATCCCAGCACTTACAGCATGGAGAGCATAGAGTCCTTGGGATGACCAGTACTTTAACTGTGGGCAGAATTAGGAAACCCAGAAAAGGAGTCTGAGAAGCAATGGCCAGAAAAGCAGGAAGAGAACTTTGAGAGGGTGATGCTGTGGATGCCAAGGGGAGGTGTGGTTTGGTTGGTATGGGTCATTTAGGTCTGTGTGGGGGGCTCATGACGGCATCAGAAGAGCAGTCCCAGGAGAGCCAGCAGAGCAGCTGGGTATGACTTTCCCAAGCTAGAGAAGGGATGGAGACACATGCTCAGCCAAATACTTCCTATGGCTTCAGCCACAGCAGCAAATGCATGAAATGATGTTCACTCACAGTGTGGTTGCTCATAATCAAAGCAGTAACCCCAGACTGGAGGAACTGAGGGACCCTTCTGCTCCCAGATAGCAGAGAGACCCCCAGGAGTGAGCTTTACCCAGCATCTCAGCCTCTTCTGGAAGTCTCACAGCAGTAATGTTGAAGCAGACAGATGGGCCTAGGATTAATTCTCCATCAGTTTGTGTTGGGTAATCCTGATCAAGGGAACTTCCCTAAGGTTCATCTGTCTGATGAGAACAAACTGTCCATTCCACCCAATCATTAGGAGCATTAAGTGAGAGTGATAAAGAAAATATTCAACCCAGCCGCCAGGGTCAGCAAACTGCTTTTTTCCTCCAGTTGGCAAAGCACCCCCAGCTCCCTCCCCACTCGTCCGGGCTCCTCTTTTGCCCTGCGCATGCTGAAATGCCACAATCAAAATAATATAAATTGCTCCCCTTGCTTGTGCTCAGGGTCAGACCTGGGGAGATTTCTCCCCTCTGTGCCGGCCAGTGTGAAATAAAACCTCAACACTCCAAGACCTCCAAGTGCCACTTGGTTCTTCCTTCAGCGATCCAATCCAGGTTTTCCAGTATTTTCCATAACAAGAGAATGTGCGTTAAGGGCTTGACATATAGTAAGTGATAAAGACATGCTACTGCCCCCTTCTATGCATTTTCTTTGTTATAAAGACAATAGGTTCTGAATCTAAAATCTTTATGGTTGATATTTTTCTCTTTGAATATCAAAATAGCCCTAGAACCCACAGAGGATAAAATGTGAGCATTCATTCCTTCAAATGACATTTACTGAGCTCCCGACCATATAGGGAAGGCAATGGTGGATCACACAGACAAGGCCACATCATTGTGTCTTGAAGGATGCCTCAGCCAAGAAGACAAACACAAGGGCACGCAGGTAAGGAAATGGCTTGAACAAAGACACTGCACATAATTGGAGGGTTGGAAGATGATGCAGGTGAGAGGGGAGGTTAAGTAGGACAAAGAGCCAAAGGTGGACATAGAGGGTGTTGAAGTCACCACGCAGATACACAAGTCTATAGCTGCCAGAGTCCACGGAGAGCCATAGGCTGGACAGTGGCAACAGACTGATCCCCTTGCCCCACTACCTTTTCAATCTGCTTTTAGTTCTTAAAATGTCAGTTGATGAACTAATCAAGATTGACAGTAACAGAGTTTGTGCTAGATTTTTCTGTTCCTACTCCCTACAATTCTCTCTGAGGAAGAAGCCTGGGTAACTCAGTGTCTGGCATTGATTAGGTGTTGATGAATATCTGTTAAAATGAACAAAGTGTACTTTAATAAAAGCTGCACTAAAGTCAAGCCCTTTGGAACAACTTTGGAACATGAATGAAAATATCATTCAAGATGCTTAATGAAAAGTATATTTACCCTTAATGAACATTAGGTGAGCTGTGTATTATTCATATCCAGTTGAATAACTGGTGGTTATTTGGCTAAGTCTTGATCACATGAATAGGCCAGAGCTAATCCACAGATAACCTTGCAAGGCTAGGTTCCTCCTCCTCTGGCCTGGACAGCCTTTTTCACAAAAGAACACTTTCCTGTTTGTATAGCAGCTGGAGACTCACATGTGCATTCTTTATATGCAGCACAAGCAATCCAAGCATCTGACTGCCATTCTCCACTCACAGCTGGCAGCAAGTGCGAGAAATCAGCAGTAAGTTGGAGGTTTGTTAACACGGGGTTTATTTTGGCATCCAGTTGCAATTAAATCCAGTGGGCTAAAAGCTTCTGAATGCATTACCCTCTTTTAAACAGGGCATTTTTAAAGACTGTTTCCGCAATGAGCAATATTCATCAGCAATGTTATGGCTGCCTTTCACCCTCAAGTAATGCTTTCTTTCCTTCGAAGGAAAAGCAACTTTCCCATCGTCGTAATTGAATCCAAACATCTGTCACCCACAAAGGCATGGTTTTAGAGGGCTAATGGATATCTGGCTTCCAGAGCACCCCGAACCGCACTCATTCCCAACACATTTACACCCACACACACACACACACATATACACACTCCAAATGCATCACTCCAGAAACAATACCTTTTCATTATCATTTCTTTGAATAAAATTAAACGGCAATGAAGAAAGAGCTGAAGCTGGAGTAGTAAAAAGATCAAGGACTTGGGGCCAGGAGACCTTGGTTCTAATCATGGCTGCCTTTACAAGTTGCATAACGTTTGACAAGAGGCAAAAATAACCTTTCCAGTTCTCAGTTTCTATACCTGTGAAAAATGTGGATGATAAAACAACCTCTACCATTTTACTCTTATAACCCACCCACAGCCTTACATGTTCATGCATTTGGGCCTTTGCATGGAGGTCCCTCTGCTGTCTGCATTCTACTGGAGGCTTCAAGACTCAGCATATATGCTGCTGCTTCCCTAAGGACAACCTCCCTGGTTTCCTCAGATGGATTTTCCTACCAGCTCATTTTCAGCCATCTCAGAAACTAGTTCCATTATAGTTTTTACTGCAATATAAGGCAACCACCTACTTATGGGCTGATCTCTCCATCGAAAGTATTAACCCATAGAGAACAGACTAAGTGTGGGTAAAATTGTAACATTTCCAGAACATCTCTCCTGGCTTTGGTGCATTTGCATATCCTCAGGGGTGGAGAGAAGTTCATCTCCACATCAATGGGTAATTACCAGGGCAATGGAGGGCATGTCTGAACCTGAGAGGTTAAGGGGAGGGGCTAGCTTGGTTGCTTCTTCCAAGCACTGGACTGCAGTTTGGAAGCAATAAACGGGTTTTAAACTTTGTTTCTCCCTTTGACTGATTTCGATTTATACAGGTATTTTGCCCTGAGATTTCCTTTCCCCAGACTTACACTAAGTCTTATTTTTCTCTGTTTTCCTGGTGACAAGCAAAGGACTAGCACAATGTAGGTGCTAAGCAAAGCTGAAGGAAAGGGAAAACAGCTGACTGAGTCTTTACTTGAATGACACAATACCCTAGTGACAGCATCACATAGATGGCCTGTCAGCTGGCCCCCAGCCTCCCTCCCTCCACAAAGCTGAGAGCGTGGTCTTGCTGAAACCTCGTGCTTGTCACTTTCAGGGTACGAGCAGACTCCTCAACAAGGCAACCTGTCTCTTCACAGTGAGGTCGCTCCCTCTGTCACTGCTCCCTTCCTCTCCCTTCCCACCTGCTATGTCCCAGGAAACACCACCAAGCCTCCTGACATACCATGTTGTCTCCTACCTTTAGGCCTGTCCATCGGCCCTATGGCTTCACCTGCTTTCTTCACCTCGCTAATTCCTACCTGTCTCAAAGGCTTAGTTAACGTGACTTCTCCTCCAGGAAGCTTGCCTGGACCCCCTAAACCTCCCGTCCCCTGCCTGCCAAAATGCCATCCTTGACCATGATACATTTGTCTGAGGGTCTGTGAGCAACTGGAGCGCAGATGCTGGCTCTGTTCACCCCTGTACCCTCAGGCCTTAGGCAACACCTGGCGCTGAGTGACTACTCAGTGAACATTCCTGCCAGTAACGGTGGGCAGACAAATGATGTGTCAGACTGATCTGGGAATCAGATCCAGAGGCCAGCCACAACACAGTTGAAGTGTTATGTTCATACCATACTACAAGGTTGAGGGTTTGTCCTTTTTGACCTTCAGAAATCTTGACTTTAACCAGTTTCTGAGAAAAGTTTCTTAAAGTCCCCCACTGTAGCCCTTAATTTTCAATTACTCTTTATAATTCATCGTGGGTATTTTCATATTTATATTTTCTACTTGTATACTTATATTTTCAATTAATATATTTTGAAGCTATATGGTTAGGTATTTACAGGTTTGTGATTGTCTTAATTCTTAAACAGTCAGCATTTGACTGGATTATCTCATTCACCCCCACCCACACTTACCCCACCTTCATTTTCAACCTTTCTGTGTTGTTTAGTTTTAGGTAAATCTTTTGTAGGCAACTTATGCTATAATTTTAAAAATTCACTTTGTTTTTGTGATGGAAGAGTCATTTCTATTTATTATTATTCTCATTTTTATGCATTTCTGTCATTTACTGTCATGTTCATTTATTATGCCTGTTTTGTTTTGTTTTGGCTGGCTATATTTTTCCTCCTTTCCTGTTTTCTATTGGAGTAATAGTGTTCTCTTTCTTCTCCCCAAGTGGCTGTTTTGGAAGTTTGAGATTTTTATTACTACTGAGGGAATATCTTCTAGCATTTTCACCTTCCAAAATGACACATATATTTTTCTAGCAATGTTGAAAATCACTCAGTATTTCTATCTTCATCCCAAACAAGACACTAAATTAGCATGCTTCTAGTGCCCTCCAAACATTCCTGCCCCATCACCTTCCATAATTTATTTCAATATTTATTTTTTCTGTCAAGAGTTAATTTATCTACCAACAGTTCACCAAATTTGTTGATCATCATTTTTTGTATCCCATTCTTCTCTGGATTTATTTTCCTTCTTGCTGAAACTCATCTTTGAGCAGTTCTTTCAGTGGGGGTAAGGAAGGGATAAACTATCTTGAGTACTCAGGAACCCAAGTTAACTGGGTGCAGGATTCTAGGCTGGCAGTTTCTTTAAAGATTAACTCTCCATTGTCTTCCTCATTGTGGCTGGTTGGGAGTTGCTGTCCACCTGGGTGGACCTTTGTAAATAATCTCTTAAATAGACTTTAAGACGTCACCTTTATTTTTGATGTCTTATTTTTTTGTTACAGTGTTTATTCAGACACAGATTTATTTCTGTTTATCTGAGTAGCTGCTTTCAATTGGAAGGTCCCATCCTTTGTTAACTCTTGAAAATTCTCACCTGTGACCCCATCAAACATTGCCCCTCCTCTTTTCCCTGTACTTGCTCTACTTCGGGAACTTACACTAGATGAATGTCGGAGATTCTAAATGCCCCTCTATATATCTTATTTCTCTTTCAAACATCCATGTTTTCTTTTTTCTCTCTTTTTTTTCTTTCTATAGAGTTTGGACACAGAGGGTTGAGTTAACCACACACCTCACTTCATGCCTCTTGGCCTATCCAAGGTCCCTCACTTATCTTATTCATGTATTTATTTTACCACATTCCATTTCCCTCCTCTCCTCCCATAAGAGAGACCACTCAGTCAGTTTCATGTGTAGATTTTTGTTCCTATGTGATATTATCTAATATGTATTGTTTCCTGAACCTGCATTTGTGAAACAATATCATGTTACTTAGATCACTGGGTTTCTTATTTTTTCATTAGGCATTGTATTTTGTAACAGCCATCCATGTTGGGTGTTCAAGTTCATTACTTCTAATTGGAGCAAAATAGTGCTTGTTGAACCTTGACCATGTGCTACTAGTTTACTCTATCTACCTATCTCCAGGAATATACCTAATTTAATTAGTGCAAGATTGCCTTTCAGAGTAGCTGTAATATAGCTTACACTTCCACCAGCTTTGTATGAGGTTCCCAGATCCCTATATTCCCTACCAACATTTGGCTTTACTCAACTTCTCAATTTCTGCTAGTCTTTTTGATTGCTGTATATTTCTGTGTGGCATTCTGCATAAATTTTACAACACTGTTTTCCATTTTATTGTGCCTAGTTTTTATCCTATCTGTTGAGATTTAAGATTTTTAAGAATTATATTTCACTTTATGGATTTCTAATCATTTTTCTTTTATACATTCATTTGTTTTTGATTCATAGTGACCTGTTTTTATTTTGTAAACAGTCGCTGTTTTTGATTGATAGTATTTCATTATCTCTTGGAACATGTTAAATATCTTTATTTTCAAATCCAGTTTAAACTGCAACCTACTGTCCCTCAGCCTCACATTCATGATCCACTTTACTTTGTTCCATTTTTTTTCTGTAGCACTTACTGACTTCTAGCACACTGTCTTGCCAATGGGTTTTAGCCCCAGGCAAGTTCATTATGGATTCAGTGTGACCAAAGACAATGAGAGCAAAACTTCTTTTTTTGTGAACATGGCTCTATCTTGTCAGTGAGATAGGGACCATGGGTTTAGACAGAGTAGGGTGAGGGCCTCTGGAAAAAACAAAGCAAGATAATCCATTGTGAGATTTGCTTTGGCCTGCTGGGGGGCCCAGCTGATTTTTCTGACTTTACCCAGGTGCTGCTTTTCTTCCTCCAGCTCTAATCAAGTGATTTGCAACTTGGGCAATTTAACAAGCAAGCCCAAAACAAACAGAAAGGATTCCATCTTGAGAATAAGATTGCATTTTAAAACCCAATTTGTTAAAAAGTAACTTTAGATAAACAGATAAACTCAGCCCACCTTGGGAGCAAAGCAGGCAGTCTTGAGTGATATGCTTCCAGACCAGAAAGCTTCTATCCTGGGAGGAAATCAGAGCAGTAAATTTCTTGTAAATAACCCTAAGAAACTTAATGCCTCCTCAAAGATAAACATTTTGGGACTATTTAGCAGGTTTGCATTCCTAGCCCTTTGCTCAACTGCCTATAAGCATGTGTGGGTTTGAGTGTGAGTGTGTGTGTGTCTCTGTGCCTGTGTGTGGGTGTAAGTAAGAGAACCTATCTACCTGAGTACTTGAACATGGAATTCACCACTGCTAAGTATGTAGAAGGGCCAGAGAAGCCCTCCCCTACCTCCATCCCTGATATAGTGCTGCCAGGCTCCCAGGTCACCAGACCCAGAACTTTCTGCATAAGGATTGCCCACATGGTGTGAAGCAGCAAGAATGACGCTCAGGAAGAGAACACTGTGGGGCAGATCAGGGGAAGGTAATAAGCCTGGTCTGTGGCTGGGCCAGCCTGTCTGGGTTCTCACAGCCAGTGATCTGCCCCCAGGAGGAAGTGCCCACCTCAGGGAGTGTAAGTGGAGGGGAAACACATGCTATTTTAAGATTTGAATGTCAGAAGCAATGAGACTATATTAATGACTTGCCTTCACAATTCTGAAGCTGAGAAAACCAAGGAAAACATGTTCATTTATGGGTCAAATGTGTGCTTATTTAGCATCTATTTTCTCAGAGAGAATCAATGTAGGCCTGCTTGCAAGGGAGCACCTCAACTACCTGCACAGATGCCAGGTGATATGTGCAGCATGATAAAGCCTGGAGAGCTGGCAAGGAGAGCTTCCTCGGGGAGGTGGCCCTGGCCAATACCTTGATGAGTGAATAAGAGCTTGCCAGGAGGAGGAGATGATGAGAGCAGCAAAAAAGACTCCCACCTACCAGGCAGTAGCCAGGTGTCTTTATTCTACTTCTCTGAAAGTAAGAGTCTGCTATCCAGTGGGTGGGGCTGAACCCATCTGTGACCCCAGATGGTCCCAGGGAGAAGCTTGCCGTCTCCCACACTGACTGACAGGAAATCTGCAGTCAGGGGCATCCGGGTGTTTGTGCAGTGAACTCCAGCTTTGGAACTCTCCGTCCTTCACTTGACATGTCCCCCGCCCCCCGGGTGGGAACATTTCCCATGAACCTGGCTGAACTGGAGCTAATGTTGGAGACACGGAGACCTCCCCAGCCTGGCAGGCCCCTCTGCCCACAGTGGAATGCTCCCCAGGAGGAGCCCCAGCACCGACTCCTGCCTTCATCTGCTTTTCACCACCATCTCTCCCAGGCACATCCCCTCATGTTAGCAAAACATTTTTGCCATCACCATCTGCTCACTGCTGGGTCAGGAAGCTCACCTTCATGTGGGAGGCTTAAAGGGTGAAGCTCCTTGAGTGGGCATTTCACTAAATCAAGATTTATTTAGGTCCAGGAAGCTGTCTCAGGGCTCGCAGGCCCTGTACCATGCCTTGGATTTCCTGAGCAATCTGGTCCATATCAGCGGAGCACTCCCAGGCCCCAGCTGGCTGTGGGATGCTCTCTGGCAGAAGTCTACATTATACAAGGCTCTGTTTGTCTCCAGATCACATTTTGGTACCAATGAGGGGGAATGCTAACAGAATCAGGGAGCATCCGGGATCCTTCATCCCACAGTTTCTTAAGTTACTGTCAAAGGACTTTGGCTAAAGCTGTTTCTCATCTCTCCAAATAAGTTACAGAAAGAGCAGCTTTCTGTGCCATCACACATGTCAGCAATCAGTGACAGCTCCCAGGAGGCCCCACGCCTCTGGCCAAGGGTGTTGCTGGTGAGCTGTGTTGTTTGAAGCCAGGATTTCAAAAACACTAGGATGTGTTAGAAAGAGGGGGATTCCAACACCATCTTTCTATTGTGGAGTTAGTACACCCCGAGGGGCTTTCCAAGAAGCAGGGGCATTGGTACAGAAATGCACAGGATGGCTGGTGACCATCCTTTCTCCCCGATGGAGACACTTGGGCACCTGGGGAAAGTATGAAACGTGAAACCACGGCCACTGATGTTCGGGGCCTTCCATGTTGTTTGTGGCCATGGAAATTTTCTTACATTGATTCCTGGCATCTAGGAATTTGCAGACAGGAGCAGGCTTTCAATGATTGAATATGCTTCCCTGGCAAAGAGACCAGGCAAAAAATGGGCCTAGCCAGAAAGGGCATATGGCATGTTCTTTCACATGGACTTTGGCTATCAGGGACACACTGAGGGTGCATACCGTAGGTGTCACCACTGCATACCAAAGGGACGTTACTGAGCTGGGGCACCTGAGGGGAAGCTGCCACCAGATCCAGCAGAGGCCTAGCAGGCCCCTCTAGGCTCAAGGGCCTGAATGTGCCCAGTGGGGCCGTGAGCACATGGGGTGGGCAAGGGGAAAGCTGGAGCAGGGAGCCCGTTTTGTTGGGGCTTTACTAACATCCATTTCTGCAGCCATCAAAAGGCTGGCTGAGGACCAGAGACACACTTCCTCCAAAACCAGAGGGGTAAAAGAGAAGGGAGAGAGGTTCCTAGATGGTGTGCAAACTTCATACAAATGATACCTGTTTGTGCCTTTCATATTAGTGTTCCTGGCTGTGAACATGTCTCTGAGCTCTGGCATGCAGTGAGGAGAGCAGAAGAAACAGCCTGGAGAAATCCTCCCTGGCAGGTGAGTGTGCAGCTCAGTCTGGGTCTAGGGAGGACAGGAATGCTTGCAAAGCAGGAAGCCCTCTAATAAATAAAGGAGCATGAAAAGCTGAGAGGGAGAAAGAATCTAGGTCAAGTAAAAAATAATAAATACTGAATGACAAGAAAAGATACCAGTGACAAGTGAGGAGCAGGGGAGTCCAGAAGTCCCAGAGAGATGCAATCCAGTGAGCTGAAGAGTTGCAGCTATTTTAATTAAACTCTCTTCCTATGGTGGATCACAAAATAGCCACAGAGCTTACAGCTCCTCCGTGGAGTGTTGGAGCCCTTCCTGACCCCCTTGAATCTGGGTCGGACTGGTGAGTTGCTTTGGCTGGTGGGATAGTAACAGAGACTGCTTGCCCATTAGGGGTGCTGCTCTTGGACCTCTACTGCCAGGGATTAACTCCGGGAACCTTCTGGATAATGAGAGACATGAAGTCCAATCCTCCTCCCCGTTCTCCCTTCCGCTCTCCCCTCTCCCTCAACCCCACTCCTCCTTCTCCTCCTTTTCTTTGTCTTCACCTTTAAAATACATTTTAAACATGCCCTTCTCCAGGGAACCTTTTCTAAACCACCAGGATGGATTAGGAACCCTCCTTTGTGTCTTGGTAGAATAGAAATCACCTCTCATGTAGTGACCTGGGGTATATCTGTCCCCTCCACTACAGCATGTTAGCTTCTCACGGTATGGAGTGGGCTCATTTGGCTTTGCAGCTCATGCTTGTAGCCCTGAGCTGATGTATAGCAGGCACTCAGTAGGCATTTGTAGAAGGAAGGAAGGAGGGAGGGAGGGAGGAAGGAAGGCGGAAGAAAGGAAGGACCACCTGGACTCAGCATCTTACATAGTAACTGAAATAAATGGTGTTGACAGGACCTCTGATTTAATATAAAATCACAGAATCTCAGAATGGGAAAGGACCCTGGTATTAATAGTTACTGTTTCCTAATTTTTCTCACTTGAGTCTCATAACAGTATTGTGAAGCAGACATAAAAGATCATTTTCATTCCTATCTTGTTTTCATTCCTATCTTAAGATACATCTTATTCTTTTATCAATCTTAAATTCCACTCCTGTCTCAGAGGAGTTCAATGGCTTGTCCAGCACTGCATTGCTATTAAGTGTTGATGGCAGGACTCGAGCCAGGATTTCTGACTTCAGATTCCTGGCACCATCCTATCTGGAGGTCATCCTGGCCAGTGTTTCCCATTCTCTAGTCATTCAAGTGATTCCTTCAAAAGTCTTGATGTGTCCATGTACCACTGGTCATCAAATTTTTCTTATTTTTCTGTAGTTTTCTTTGAATGGGCTCATTTTAACTTGAGCATATTTTTTTTGTTTTCAATTACATTTTTATTTTAAGATAATTGCAGATTCACATGCAGTTGTAAGAAACAATACCAAGAGATCTCTATACCTTTTACCCAGTTTCCCCCAATGGCAACATTCTGCAAAACTATAGGACAACATCATAGCCAGAATACTGACATTGATACTGTCAGTATACAGAGTATCTCCATCTCCACAAGGATCCCTACTGTTGCCCTTTGGTAGCCATACCTATATCCCTCCCACCTCATAGCCTCCCTCCTTGACTCCTGGCAACTGCTAATTTGTGGTTCTTCATTTCTACAGTTCTGTCCTTTCAAGAGTGTTGCTTAAGGGGAGTCATTCAGTAAGTAATCTTTTTGAATTGGCTTTCTTCACTCATGGTAACTCTCTGGAGATCCATCCAGGCTGTTGCATGCATGTTAGGAAAAAAAAAGTTCATTTCTGTGTATTTCTGACTAACCACTCACCATGGAAGAACATCTGGATTGTTTTCAATTTCTATTAAGAATGAAGTTGCTGTACATATGCACATGCAAGTTTTCGTGTAAGATAAACTTTAATTTCTCTGTGATGAGTGCCCAGTTTCTCTACATGCTCTCCAGCATTGGTACATTTTAAATTTTAGCCATTCTGATAGGTGTGTGATTTATCATTATGGCCTTAATTTGCATTTCCCTAATGACTAATGATGTTGAACTTTATTTTTTTACATGTTTATTTTACACCTGTAAAATGGTGAGATGTCTTTTTGTATCTTCTGTTCATTTACTAATTGGATGGCTTGATTTTTTACTGTTGAGTTTTGAGGCTTCTTTGTATATTCTAGATTCTAGCTCTTTGTTGCAAATATTTTCTCCCAGACTATAGGTTGTCTTTTGATCCTCTTGACAGGGTCCTTTGTGGAGCAAAACTTTTATATTTATGAAGTCTAATTTATCATTTTTTTCCATTTATATAAGGATTATACTTTTGGTGCTAAGTCTAAGAATTCTTTGCTGAGCCCTTGTTGCTAAAGAGTTTCTTATATTTTTTGAAAGTTCTTTAGTTTTCTGTTTTACATTTAAGTCCATGATTTATTTTCTCCCTTTCTTTCTTTTTGTCAATGAATGGCTAATTCCTCCAGCACCATTTGTTAAAAAGGCTGTCTTTACTCCATTGAATGGCTTTTGTGCTTTTGCTGAAAATCAAATGGGCATGTCTGTGTGGATCTGTCCCTTAATTCTTTACCATGTTCCACTGATCTATGTGTTTGTCCTCCACTGACACCAGACCACCTTGATTACTATAGGTATGCAAACAGTTCTAAAACCAGGCAGATTGATCCTTGCCATTTTATTATTCCTTTAAAAAATTGTTCTGGCAATTCAAGTGCCTTTGCCTTTCTATAGAAATTTTAGAATAATTTTGCTATTCGCTATAAAAAATCTTGCTGGAGTTTTAATTAAATGGCATTAAACTGTATGTCAACTTGGGGACAATTGATATCTTTACTATGTTGAGCATCCAATCTATGGTATGACTCTCCATTTATTTAGATATTCTTTGATTTTGTTCATCAGTATTTTATAGTTTTCAGCATATAAATCCTGTACATATTTTTTTTAGATTCAGACTTTAGTATTTAAGGTTTTTTGAGTAATCATAAGTGGTACTATATTTGGTATGTTTATCTTAAAATAAGCCTTTATTTCATAAGTGAAAAACACATATTACCTGCTATTCACTGAGAAACCCCAAAACTTAATTTAACTGAAAAGAAAACACAATTTCTTAAAAGTTGGTCTGTGTACTTTGTAAAATCAGGTCATGTATTACGAATTGTGCATGCACAGTTTGGAATATAATCCAATCTTCAGTGATTTATGACTCATAAGTAAGACATTCCTAAATATGGTCATCAAGGCTTTATATAAAAACCCTCAGGGTTGGGAACCTTACAAACTCCTGAGGGAGCTAATTCTAGAGTCAAATAATTACAATTGTTGACAATTCCTTTCTTTGACTGAGCTGAAATCTACAGCCCTCTCCCACTCCAGTTCCATGTCCTGGAGCCCAGGGTGGTTTGCTGCCGATGACTTCAAGGTGCCTCAAAGTAGGACTTGGGTGTTAGGCTTTCCTATGCCTGCAGGTTCATCCCCTGGAATGGAGTGGGACCCTGAATCTTGAGTTCCAAAGTCTCATTATCTGGCTTTAGACATCTTGTCTACCCTCAGCATTTCCTCAGCCCTTCAGCTGGCTGGGAGGTGACCACAGACATCAACCTTCAATTACCCCTCTGTCCCACCCTTGTCACACAGATCTGACATGTAGATTTTTGAAGTCCAAGTACTCTCTCAAGTCATGACAGAGAAATAAATCATATTTATAATATTTAAGTAGGAATAGTTTCCTATTCATTCATTTCCCACCCTTGTGTGAGCAGGGGACCCTTCTAGAGTTTGAGTGCAGAGAGAGGAACAAAACACAGCCCCTGTCCTCTAGGAGCTCAGAAACCCGTGTAAGTGACAAATGAGCAATTATAAATCCCTGGGGCTGTGACAGACTTCTGTGCAAAGCTCTAAGGACCCAGAGGCCAGGTCCCTGGGGAACAGGGGACTTTAGGCAGTGCATGATCTACAGGAGGATCCAATAAGATAGAGATGTTTATCCCCATTCTATGATTGAGAAAACTGAGGCTGTTACATGGTTTTCCCAAGATTGCAAAGTCAGTAAATGAGAGAACTGGCTTGGGCTTTAAGCCAAGGCCATAACATTTTTCACTGAGTAAGTGGAAGGTTCTCATTATTTATTGAATGAATGAAAAAAGGTAGAAATGAATTCTATACCACCTGCCAAGAAGTTTTCCCAGAAGGGAGACAGAGCAATTGCTCCCCTGGTCCTTCTGGTAGGGAATTGCCTGGGCTCTGCCCAGGCCCGCACAGCCTGCACTGGGAGCATCACACCAGTGCCACCCACAGCCTAGGGAAGAATCCCTCCTCCCTCCCCCAGGAAGGCCCGTCTGGCTCCCCTTCACACTCGTGGGATGCTCGTTTGCTCAGGTTCACTGGTGAAGGACTTTGAACAAATAGCCCTGATAGGGCTGGGGAGGCAAGGTTACTAATGGTGAGGGACATAAGGAAGTGTGGGGCAGTGGAAAGAGCCGCCCCTGGGTTCACGGCACAAATTAACTCCTCAAAGAAATAAAGTAATTTGTTCAAGGACACGTGTTCATCAGGTGCGAGCCAGTATTTGGACCAGTTTCTCCTGGGCCCTACCCACATGCCCCTTGGCCTCTGGTGATTCAGAGGAACAGGATGAAGCAGCCAATGGCGTGAGTGTGCAGGTGATCTAAGGGAAGAAGGGGCCCCGTGGAGCCCCCAGGGAAGCTGTGTGTCTCTGCTGTGTCCCAGACAGCACCCTGCCAGGGCCCCACCTTGCTGGAGGCCCCATCCCAACTTCCTCCCTGGCAGGGCTCAGCGACCTGCCACAGCTTAGCGCAGCTCCCAGCACACTCAGGGCGAACGAACCCTCCGGGGCTTTTTTTTTTTCATTTCTTCTTGGCACGATGTAACTTCCTGCTTCTAAGAAAAACATCTTTAAGCAGATCCATGAACCAGTTCCAAGGTGTCCTGCACATCCCCCAGCTCTGACCAAACATGATGAGCTAAGTAGAGCCGATTGGAAGCACATGGAGACTGTTTCCTTTCAAAATCCCCAAGGGTCTTAGGCCTGGAGGAGAGAGGTGTTTGATAAATCACGGAGTTTTTATCAGGTCCAGTGTGTACAAGCAAAAGCCAGGAGTGGGAGGAGGAGCGGAGGCGGCCCAGCATCTACACGGGGAGGCAGAAGAGCAAGAGCTTCCCAGGCCAAACGCAGAACTGGACTAGAGGAGGGAACCAGTGTTTCTTAAGCACCTACTATGTGTCCAGTGCTGGGCTAATCCAGGGGCCAGAGAGAGAAGAAAGCCGAGCACATACCCCAACTCCTGCACAGAAGGCTTCACAGCCTGGAATTACAAGGCACAGAGAAGAAAGGCCTGGGGAACTCTGACCAAGAGCCAATGTTCACTGGGGTGCATGACACTGAGCTGTACTTGTGCTCTGTCCTCATCATCACCTCTTTGGATCAAGAAGGTGAATTTGTGCAAGCCAAAGCGCAGTGTTCTGAGTCATCTCCCGCTCTCCTCTACCAGGGCAGGCATATCTGTGCCTGGCCCAGAGTCTCAAGAAGCTCCATGTTAGGAAAGAGACCCAGGTAGGACAGAGGGGGCAACACAGAGCTGGAGGTCCCTCTGCAGTGCTACATTGTCTGTAGGAAGTCCCCGCCCTGTCCTCCGGCAGCATGTAGGGCTCCGCATCTGACCCTCTCCAGGAAGAGCAGCACAGCTTGATCAAGCTGTGGCCCAAGCAGGCAACCGGTCTTGCTACTTCTCATGGCCTGGACATGGTCACACATAGTAGTTAGGTTTGTAACTCAGCTGTAGTGGTTTATGAGCAAATGTCCTCTCCAACATAATGCTTACTTCATTACTAATTTCTTTGCAATCTCCGAGAAAGAGCATTGCTCCTAAGAACTTTACAGAGACTTTTATGTAACAGGAAAAGGTGCTGAGACCAGTGCACTTTAGAATCACACAGCAAAGTTTCTAATTGTACCGTCTTGGCACATTCAGTGTCCAGTCATCCGTTTCTTTATCTATGAAATGGGAACAAAGACAGTTACCTTATGAATTTGGTGTGAGGGCTATTATAATTATTCATGTATGTATCCCTTTCTGCTACATAAAGATACAAAAGACAGGCTAAAATGGTATAAAAATAAAAGGAAGAGAAAGAAGTGGAGAGGACAGAAAATGAATCCAGAAATAAGGCTAAAAATCACATACTGTAATGATATTCCAATTTTAAGGGTGAAGAACAGTTTTTCTTTAAGAATTCTTGCTACCGATGTGAGTATGGGACCAGTGTGTTCTGCAGGCCGTGGAGGTCAGCTACACAGTGAAGCAGAACAGCTCATCTCAAAAATCTCAACAGTTTTTGGCAACAAGCTGAGTCTAGAGGTAACCCAGAAGTTAAAGAGAATGCAGCAGGGGGGGATGGTTGATTTCCTAGGAAAATTCTGTCAGTTCTTACACAGGGCACAACCTCTTGGCCAAGAGAAATAGCATCATGCAACAAAACAATTTAGTAAAAGAGAGTTCCAGTGCAATCCAGGTGCCTGACTCTTTGCTAAGCTGACTTGATATAGATGTAGATTTCACAATACCAGGGAGAATGACATAGCTAATGATCTTTCAAGAAATTATCCCTATCACATGTCAACAAATTGAAGACTGTGCTCTCCAACAGCTACAGGATGGGCAGCTGCTCGTGGTTGCTGATTAAATGCAGACCCTATAAGTTTTGGCAAGCAGTTGAGCAAAGGAAACGTTGGCCTTCTCCTGGGAAAATGCAGATGCCCAAAAATGACTCAGGCCTGAGTTCTTGCTTGGGAATATGTGTGTATGTGTCTGTCTGTGTGTTCTATAATCTTCCATAGAAAATTATTTTGAATCCACTAGAAAATACAGATTTTAATGGAGGATCAAGGCCCTAACATACACACACCTTGTTAAACAGACGTGATAGTCTTACTCTTGAAAATGTTTAGAGCCATTGAAATCAGTTAACTACCCAAATCAAATAATCTATCAATTTTGGCACTCCAAACTTGGGTTTGAGAAATGCTACTTCCCAGGGATGGAAGCAAACTTTAAGTGAATTGAGTGATTTATTTAAATAAATATTTGTTTATAAACCACTTAGGTTGAAAATTGTCTACAAAAACTATAACTTGAAGGTTTTGAGTAGTTGGTTCTACTTTGAAGCAATGCATAGCAACAATGCATAGCTGTTGGGCCACAGATAGATTGAGATACTGCATCTCATCACCTGAGAAGAGAATGCCTGTGTTTACATTACTTACATTCTCTATGCCAGGCAATGAAATATCCACCTTACCTGGGGATTGTGTAAAATAATTAACAAATAAGTTTGGTTATGTATTTTTCAGTGCTAGAATTTATTTATTAATAGCAGACTGGAAAGGGTTATGCCTGGCTCTTTAATCATAATAATAACTTAATCATAAATAGGAGCAGACAGCCAAGGGTCATCAGATTCTTGAGACAATCATTAACAAACTTAAGTAAGTGCCAACAAACCCCTGGTGCCCAGCTGCCCCTTAACCTCACTCCCAGGGCAGCTGTGGCCACCAGTTCCTAAGCCTGGAAGGAACTGGTATAGAACTTTAATTCTATAACAGTAATGCATTTAGTAGTAAAAATCCAAATAATGCTGAAAGAGTACAATAAATCTATTTCTTCCTTTTCCATCCCTATCCTATTCTCTGATGATAATCACTTTTCTAAATTTCTGATTTTGCTATTCCTAGTGGTGACCTCCTTAGCTCTAAATAATATGTTCAGAGCTGTTTCTTGACCTGCCAGCTCTCAACAGTGACTCTTGATTCCCCCCATCAAAAAATAGAAAATTTAAATTACTTACATCAGATTTTATTCAGCCCAAACTTTATTTATATATATAATTAAGCTAGTTCTCTTTTAGTTCTCTTAGCTTACCATTAAGACTTTAAAATATGTTCAAAGCTATTTCTTGATCTTTTATTTACAGAGTACCTTTTGAGTCTCTACCATATATGTTGAAAGAATCAAAGCCTCTGTTACCATGTAAGTTGAAGGAATTAAAGCCTCTGCTTTCTCCCTCTCTCCATCTCATCTTCTGCCATTTCTATTCATACTTCAGTCTGTTAAGGCTTAAAAATTTTCCTTCTCCTCTGTCAGTATATCTGATATTTTATTGAATCTAACATCATCAGTTCAAAGATACACCATTGGTTTATGTTCCATACATACATAAGTACATACATAAATGCTGCCAATGATACACCATTGATTATAAAGTACACCCCAACTTCAAGGATGCTAAACTGTGAAAAAAATGTGACTATAAATTTATGGAAGAAGGTCTTTCATAAGACTTTTGTAAGTCTCCTGTTCCTTGCTTATAGATTCATTCTAAGAATTTAAAAAGTCATTTTTATAATCCTACTATTATGTAATATTCCAGTAGGATCATTAGGGCCATAGAGAAGGTATATCAGCTTTGTCAGTAAATTGGTGCTGCTCAGGTGACATCGTTTCATGTCAAAGCAATTCTCTGAAAGTTCATAATTTGGTCCAATCATGCAACATTTTAGTGTTCTTCATGGTTTTCTTATACACCTTTCCTGGAATGGCTACTGTATATATTTTTCTTATCATTAAAAAAAGAATATTTTGTCTTCACCTTATCACCAATCAAGATTGCCTGGCCCAATGTATAATTATACATTGTAAAATCCAATTTTTTCCTGAAAATATTCTTCTTGGGATCCTTTGGTTGGGTCAGTTGGTTTCTAATACTGCCACAGAGCTGCCATCCTTAGATTTCCACAGCATTGAGTCTTGGTTTATATCTTCATTTTCTTAAAGGTATATATTTTCTTCTCTTCATTAGCTCACTTTTTCATTATTTTGTAGTATATCCTCAAATGAATTTTTTAAGAAGAGTGAGAAGAAAGTATGTATTTCCGGATCTGGAAATATGCTGAGGGGGTTTCTGATAATTCATGCTCCCTCACCAACTCCCACTCAAAGGAGAGTGAAGTAATTTTTTTTATGAACTTTTCTTAAAGCAACAGGAGAGGAGTAGTTAATCAACAAAATGTGGTAAACTACAAAGTGGAACAACAACTGGTAAATGGCTGAGCAGAATCCCAAACCTCAAATGGTGAATGACTGAGGATTCATTCCCAAACCCCACCGACCCCTTCCAGGCTCAGGAACTGCGGGCCACAGCTGCTCTGAGAGTGAGGGTAAGAGGCAGCTGGGCACCAGGGGTTTGTTGGCACTCACTTAAGTTTGTTAATGATTGTCTCAAGAATCTGATGACCTTTGGCTGTCTGCTCCTATTTATGATTAAGTTATTATTATGATTAAAGAGCCAGGCATAACCCTTTCCAGTCTGCTAGTGCCTAGGCTCTATTCTCATTGCTATTGTAAAATTTTTCCCTTCTATGTGCCATTATTGTCATTTCACTAGAAATTTGGGGAATGTCCTAGATAGACAAACAGATAGATAGATGATAGTTTGGTAGATAAATGGATAATTGGTAGGTAAATGATAGATATTTATGATATATATAGATGGACAACCATTTTGAACTAGTATCACTGCTGGAAAAATTTAAGTTTCGGTCCAGAGATGATTTCTCCTTATTCCTGGTGCACATGTTACAAGCTTGGCTTACTATTCAAAAGCAAATCTCTTTGCTGACCTTATGTAGCTTTGTCCATAATCAAGTTACATCAATAAATTAAAGGTCATTGAAGGCTAATGGAATTCACCAATAATGCAACACAATTATGCTGTTCTCCAGGTGACAAAGAGTTGAATATTAGGCTGTGTGTAAAGTCCTTTGGATACATCTGGAAAGCATCGGCCTGAAAAACCCTGACCTGATCTACGGTGTGTCAACCAAGAAACAGAACAGTGTTTGGATAGAGCGTCTGTTAATTAAATATGCAGGAAAAGAGAGAAATCTTTTTAAATACAGAATTCCCTTTCTCAGCCACACTGGCCCATGTCTGTAGAGTTAGCAAAGGTAAGTGAGGGTTTCAGGAGCAAAGTCCATCCCACTATACTGAAGCCCTGTCATGGCCTGAAGCTTCAGTCAGCTCCTCAGACTGAAGACCATGCCCAGTAGGAATGGTCCTGCATTGGTCCTGCAGGTCTGGGCTACCATAACAAATACTAGAGCCTGAGTGGCTTAAGCAATAGAAATTCATTTTCTCACAGTTCTAGGGGCTGGGAAGTCCAAGATGAAGGTTCCAGCAGGGTTTGGTTTCTGGCGCGGCCTCCCTCCCTGGTGTGCAGACAGCTGCCTCCTCTCTGTGTCCTCACACAGTACAGAGAGACAGAGAGAGACTGAGAGAGAGTTCTCTGGTAGCTCTTCCTCTTTTATAAAGATACCAGTCCTATCAGATCAGGGCCCCACCCTTATGACCACATCTAACTAGTTTCCTCCCTAAAGACTCATCTCCAAGTCAGATGGGGAGTTAGGGCTTCAACATACAACTTTGGCAAGACACAATTCAGCCCATAGCAGTGCCTTAAGAGCCACACACATGGGAACCAGTGGCCATTACTTGTAGAGTAGAGCAGAAAAAATTCTCCTAAGGACTCACAATGGTCTGGGACTCTCTCACTCCACTGGGTGTACAACCAGCCTGTTTCATATCATAGCAGCTTGCTTCAGCTCCTCCCTGACAAAGGGCTTTAGGGGGCCCAAGTTCTACCTGTGCTAATGGGAACAGTAGCTGCTCTTGGTGGCAGTTTAGTACCTTGACTTGGGAATAACATTGTGTGGCCATAGGCACAGGGATGTGCTCTGATCCAGGCTCTCACATGCTCTTGCATTCTGTGAGCGCGGGCAGGTTTTTCAACTTCTCTGAGCCTTTCTTTCCTCCTTTGGAACATGGGGATCATAGCACCAATGTCAAGGCTGTGGGAGAATTAAGTAGATGATGTGTGTCAGGTGTGCAGTGCTGTACATGGCAGCGGGTCAGCCCACACACATTCACTCCTTGCTCCTTCCCTGCCCTTCAAACAACCAAGGCCACTCTGGTCCCCTTCCCATTTGGGATCCTGCAAAGTGTAAATTGTATTCAATGCTGTTCAGTGACCCTTTTCCTGGGGACACTCAGACACAGCGGGATCCTCCTGTGGCTGCATTTCCAAGGGAGGAAGCCACACCCAACCCAGGTCTTCCTGTGCAGCGTCAGCGTCTGGGGTTCTCTTTGCTGCTGCTTTCACCTTCTTCCAAGGCAGCTCTGTCCAGGGTCTGCCTTGGCCCACCCGATCTCTGATGTCACTCTCACGAGAAGGCACTTCAGAGTAGCACTTCTGCAAGCACACCCCGACCAGCATCTGCATCTCTGCAGACCTGCTGCAAGTGCACAGTCCTGGGCCCCACCCAACCCCCACTGAACCAGAGGCTCTGGGCAGCGCCCAGCAGCCAGTGCCATCTCAAGCCCTTCACAGAATGCCGATACACACTTGGGAGCTGCTGCTTTGAGGAATGACAGGTAGGCAGGTAAGGCTTCCAGGTCCCTAGGGAGGGTGAGAGGTTCTCAATGCAGCATGGGTATTGAGTCAGTGCCACTCCGCAACTGACTGAGGTCTTTTCCGTTCTGTCCTTGGAATCAGCTCTGACCCCAGCACTCTAAGAAACATTCCCCTCAGTTAGTTTTGTTTTGTGCATTGCCCGTCCCTGGTGCTGAGAATGGTGACCAATAAAGAACAAATGTTCGGTAGGTATTAATGGAAGGAAGGAGTCAAGCAAGATCCTGAAAAGGAACTTGCCTTCATCAGGTGCACCCAAAGGACTCAGGCAGGATGTGATCTTGTCAAGGCATATGCACATTGAACATCATGCTATGCAACACACTGCAATAAAGAAAAGCAGATTGAAAAGGCAGAACCCTACCAAGGATGATGGTCAGAGCATGTTAGGGGTTCACAGGATGTCACAGATACTGCCTCCCTGGTACACACTCAGGCGGAGAGCGGCAGACTCTAAGGTCAGGAATGGTCTCATTGCCCAGGGGTTAGAGCAGCATGGTAGTAATGCCTGACCACGGATGCTGCCGGCTCCTCTGCAGGAATGACTGGTGACAACTTCCAGACTCTCAGGTAATCGTGTCCTTCAAAACGTCCCAGATCCTGGTGATGGAACTCACAGGGGTCTTAGCCAATTTCCTGGATTTGAATCTCTGTTTTAATTAACTGTGGGTCCTTGGGCAGCCTCTGCCTCAGTTTCCCTGGCTGTAAAATCCTTCCCTGAGCCTCCCTTAGGAACTCTGGGCTTCCCTGGTGACTCTTGCTCTTTATGTGCCCTAAATGCATGTGTGAGCCCATACACATACACACACATATACCCCAACAATGCCTGTGAACTGCCTGAGCAGAGTCTTCACCTCTGAATCACCAGTCAGAGCTACCAAATGTACAAGAAAGCATTTGCCAGTGGTCAGTTTCCATACAAATGGAATACTACCAAACACCCAGCCAAGAGCAAACCAACACCTAGCATGGCTCTGCCTGTGAGTTACTCCTAGCAGTGGGACTTTTACTCTGATGGAAAATCTCCAAGGGAACAAAGTGTCCCACTGGGTGGGCCTGGCAGGGAAGGGCCGCACGCCCTCAAGGAGAGGTTCTGCCCACGTGGGCGCACTTGCCTCCCACCGGCATCCCTTTGCTGCCCTTGGGAAGCACTAACTGACAAGGCATCTACAGGTCTTGGGGTAGTTGCACAGGCTGGCCAGGCCTCTGAGCTACCAACAATATCTCCACTGTGGAGGCTGAGGTGGAAGTGTGATGGGCAGACCTCCGAATCATCACTGTGGTGTCTGATTGATTTTCCTATGGTCAATTAGCCTTTATTTCTAAATACCATAGGGTCACAGTGCTTCCATCAAGCAGCTGTTCCAAGCACTGCCACCCTCTTGAAGGCAAAGCCTGACTTGAGGAAGACTGATGGCCTGTTGAAACCCCCTGGGCCCCTTCCCCACAGCAGGAAGAGGGATGGCGGAGCCCAAGGAAGGCAGGTGTGCTCTGGGCTGCTGCCCTGACAACCCCTCCCCAAAACATGGTACAACTTGGAAACTGGGCGGTCTTACTGCCAGCCTTTACAAGCAGGTTAAACATAAACTCAGACGAGGTTGTCTTCTGCCCCTAGACCTGTTTCCAGGCACCCCAAAGAGACTGCAAATGTGTCCCCTGGATCAGGCTCTTGCTTGGTTACCTTGTATTACTCCCTTCAGGATAAGAATTGCAACTGGCACCCAGAGCTTTTCTGATCAGGCCCTGATCTCTCCTTCCTCATTTCCTGCCACTTCTCCTTGTGCATTTCAGCAACGCTGAGCTGTTCCTAGTTTCAGGCCCTGCCATTCTGTCTCCAGGATGGAGAACCAGTGTTTGCGGTGTCCATGTGTCTGCAGATAGCCTGACAAGCCTCCACTCACCTCTCTCCCTAAGGCTTCTGGACCCTGACAAGTAAAGCCTTCCCTGTGCTGCAATGCTGTAGAGCCATTCCTCCCCATCTCTTCATTTTGTGTATTCCATTGTCCTTTTTTTACACTTTTAACTTTCTTTTACTCCTCATAACCAAAGAGCTACATGTTTACTATAAAATAAGAAGTACAGGAATGTCTGAGTTTAAGAATAGTCATGCCCTGACTGAAATGCAGCTGCCTCCACATGCATTTCAGTTATTCTGTGTTTACATCTCTGTCTCTCACATGCAAGGGGTGTTCTTGGGAAGGGGGCATAGCCTCTCTCCCTCCTGAAGCCCTCCCTGCCCAGCAGCACTGTGTAGTGCAAAGCTAGAGAGAGCAGATGTGAGGACCCCACTTACTGTTGAGGTAGTGTCCCAAAGCCTATAAGCCTTGGTTCCTCAGTCCCAGATGTCTGTGTGTCTTTTTCCTGCAGCCCCATCCTCCTGTGCACCCCTAGAAAAGGGCAACATGAAATTAATCTCCTGACTCGAGCGCCAGCAGGCTTCTTGCTGCAAATGTGCAGCTAGGAGAGAGAGGGACCTCTGATTTTAAAGCCCACAGGCTTAAGGAAGGTGTGTAAACCCAGATCTCAAAGCCGGTATTGAAGCAGCAGAGCTGAGAAGCTCTTTTGGGGTTGCATGCCACAAAGAGCAGGGTAGGGGTACAGTGAGCCATGGATTCCCCCAAAGCTGGAAGGCTGAACTGAGATTAAATCCCAGGCCAAGCTGCTGTCCAAACTTGTGCTCCACCCCCTGCTCCACACTGTCTCCAATCCAGCAGTAAACAAGAATCTGACTATTCTCATGGGCCTCAGTGCCCAGTGCACGTGTCTGACATTGTAGACAGAACATGCAAATCAAGCAGACTCATGCAATGGTGACCGTGGTGAGGGGCTCAGCTTTTGGGTGGGTCCACAAGTGCTTCAGAGAGTCAGAGCTTGTCTTCAGTGTTTTCCACACATTTTGTAATCTTTCTGGCCTTTTCCAGACCAGATGGTCATTAACCTTGAACATATGAGATCTGGTCTTGGCTGGATGTCAAAAGTTGACTCGATCTCAAAGTCTCTTTGGAGGTCTTCAAAAAAGAATTGACTTTTAGTCAACAGGGCTTTGTTGTAAATGTAAACAGGTGGAAAGTAACAGAGTATGCTTTGAAACAACATCTGAGAAATAGTGCATGAAGGCACCACCTATGCGTTACCAGGTTTCATGGAAAAGGTCCGCGTGGTTCCAGTCATTCGACATGCTCTGGCCACTCCAGGATGTGAATAGTTTCTAAATGATATGCGCTCTCATTTGCAAGATCCATGGCCAGCTCAGAAATAAGACTGCCTGAGTCACTCAGGGAAAAGCCAATAGAACCTATTTGCAGACATGGATTTTAAGAACCCATTTGAGCTTCATCCCAAACCTCACAAATCATCCACATGGCTTTATAATCCTCATGTTGACAATTTGCCTTCCTGAGGACTTTTCTCCCCTACCCGCCTACATCCTCGTCAATTCCTCATTTCCTTTCCCCCTAATCAAGTTCCACTGGGAGGGAAATGAGAGTCAGGGGAAGTTGGCTAAAGGATCTTCTGCCTGGGGAGAAGTTACTGATGCTTCAAGTGCTCATACATCTGTAACTCCCAAATGGACCATGCCAAGCTCTTCTCCCTTAATTTTGGAGGCACACAGTATAATTTAAAGAAAAATGTGTTCCATGTGTTTCTGATCCATCTCCATGCAGCTCATCCAAATGTTGGATGTTAAGAGTTTGAAGACATGCGTGATGCTTTTGGAGTCAACTTTACAAGGCTTCACACTTTCATTTCTATTGGGACAGGAAGCCAGGTTTTGCCAAGAGTAAATGAGTTGGCGTTTCAGAGAGCTCACATTGGGTCTGTAACTTTGAAGCTATATGGCTTGAGTGGAAGCTCAGGCTCAGAGAAAGTGCTCTCACATGTCTGCCCAGATTCTGAGCTGCCGAGAGGTTTGGTTGGAGGAGCTAAAGCCTTTACATCTTCAGCCCCTGCATGTTTCCTGTTCACTCATTGCAGCTGCCCCATGTTGCTTAGCTGTTAAGATAGATTCTAACACTGCCAAGAGTCTCTCATCAGTTATGAAAGATACTTGGGTGTGGTTGAAATGAAACTTCGGCAGAAAATTGATAACTTTGCTTTCTGGTTTGGAGGAATTGAGAAAAAGAGGTACAGTGGTCCCCAAAGTGAGCAGGTTGAATCAGTCCCCAAACTGTCAACACATAATATCCACAGCTGATGAGGTTCAGGGTAGAGGAACATGACTAGGGATCTGCACTTGCCCCTTCCAAATTAGGATTAGTGGCCAAAAAAAAGAATGAAAGGAAACATGGTCTTTCTGGTAAGCCATGCACCAGGAAAGGAAAGAGGGAGGGAGCAGTGAGGTGCCCGCCTGGGTAAAGCAAGCTGCACAGCCCTTCCAGTAGAACATTTCAGGAGTTGCATGAAGTGCACTGCTCAGGATCTTTCCAGATCTTCCACTTGGCTGTGTAACTGGCACGGTGTTTATATAAACAAGGAAACAAGTATATCAACCAGGCCAAATGCACTGTGGTAGGAACTGCCCTCATTTCCAACCAGGTCATATCACATGAATTTGGGTTTACATCATGAATCTACCACCTAGCAGCACACGTTACTGTGGCCAAATCCCTTCACCTCAGTTTCTTCCTCTGTAAAATAGGTATAACAATATTAACCTTTTGGAGTAATTGGGAGAATACACACAAGAAAACACATTAAATATTTAATTAATGGTTAAAGTATGTGCAGGTGATGACATGGCTACCTTTGGCAGGTGAGTAGAGTTCTGTGGTTCTCTGAACCCAGGGGCTCTATTCTCCGACTTGGTCATTGGGCCTTAGCACAGTGAAAAGGAGTAAAGGCAGAGACGTCTGGAGCTGGCACAGCGGGGCCATGCAGAGCAGAGAAAGAGTGTGGCGCTGGGAGCCTAAGGCTTTGAAACCTAAGCTTGAGTCTCTTCTCTGTGTCCTGGGGCAAGTGGCTGCATCTCCCTGGGCGTCAGCTTCTTTATCTAGAGAAAGCAGGCTGCTGGTGCTGGAGCCCCAGAACTGTGCCAGGGTTTCCATGAAAAAAAGGATATGAAAGTGGGGAGAACTCTAGGTAGGGAACACAGAACCAATGTTCATGGGGGACAGGCAGGTGCAGGAGTGAGGGGCAGCCTCCAAGAGGAAGTAGGGAGTGGTGGGAATGGGAGCCCCAGGGCGCAGCTGCCCTGACCAAGGGCATTCACCTTCATCTTTACAGATGATATCACCACCCCCAGCGGGAATCACACCCACTGCGGGAGCCACACAGAGCAGGCCAGCCGCAGGGAGGTAGAATGTAACCTCAGGATAACTGGGGCCTATAACTTCACATTCTACATTGTTTGAAATGTCCTGCAGTCAGGATGGAAATCTCGCTGGCTGCCAGTAACTCAAGATGGGGTGGAAAACATCAGAAGAAATCATTTACCAAGGGTGCACAGCTCTCAGCCCCACCATGGTCTTGGGCAAGTCATTTCGCTCATTAAGCCTTAGTTTCCTGTCTGCAAAAGTGTTGGCAAAGATTAAAGAAGAATGCAAACACTGGACCCCTGGCATCTGGGAGGCTTTTGTCTTTGTCTTCTAACAAAAAAAGCCAAGCTGGGCCAATGTTTTCTAACGGTTAGTGCAGACTTTTCTTAATATTGGTGGTCAAAAATACAAAAGCAGAACAGGTGTGGATGAGGCCAGTCTGGAGGCAGCCTCCTGAAATAGCCGGAGGAGAAAACACAAATTTAGTCTCGGTGCAAGTTAATTGCTCTAATACAAAATAGAAATGCACATGAATGTAAAGGCTTTTCTGTCTCACTTAGGCATAAGGCTTGCAGGAGGAAGGCCCACTTCCTCACAGGCTGTGCTCACAATTGACTCGAGGAAGGCTGCTCTCTGATCTCCCTGGTGTGTTTTGATTTTGGAGGACTTGCCAGAGGCTGACAGAGCCCCTATTCACTGCCACCTCTGAAGAGTAACAGAGCATTTCACTATTGCATGCACCAGGCTCATAGAAATCAGGTTTACAAAGAGTTATTTTCTTAAGGACAGATTTTTAAAAATTCCATTTCCTTCTCTCTTGCCCGTGCCTGACCCCCATATCCATGTGACTGGCTCTGTGGCCAAGCTTTTCTTGGATCATGTGAATTGAGATCAATAAATATCTGTGCTGGAGCATGACTTGCCCAGGAGAGGGGGGGCTCTCTGGATTCTGGGGTAAGGGTCCCAATGTGTGCCAGCTCTTCTGCTGCACAGCTTTGTTGTGTGCAGCCTACCAGGCTCTGGGCACCCAGAGAGGCAAGCGCCTTCCTCGGGGGAAATGCACCTGGGGTCACACTCCAGGAGCACCGCCAATCTTGGGAGTCAGACAGGGAAGGGGCTACGTTAGTCCGGGGTTTCCAGGATGAATTTGCAGGCCAGCAGTCCATGGCCTGATGTTGGGTGGTTCATGAGAAGTTTCAGGTGCAGCTACACACACGAGTTCTTAAGTACCAGCACAATTCCTTGAAAGAATATAGAGTAGTCTTTATTCTAAGCTTCCCCTCCCTCAATCCCTGTCCTCCCTTTTTATCCACTCCAATTGAGGGTTCGCCCTCCCACTCTTCCAGTGAAATTGGTCCAATGACTGCATCTTGTCAGACCTAGTGGTGGATTCTTTGTCTTCTTTTGGCTCAACCTTTTAGCAGCATATGTCAGTTGATCACTTGTGTGTGCTGGGTAAACACCTTCCCTCATCATGCTTCCAGATAACCACAGAGGGCCCCTCACACTGGCTGCCTGCCTCCCCTAGCAGGCCATCATCTTTAACCATTAATGTGGGGGCCTCAAGGGCTCAGGCATTGGCTGACCCACATCCCATAGGGAATCACATCTGGCCTGGGGCTTCAAGTACCGCAATGCAATTAACACCCCTGCATTGATTCTTTCAGCCCCAGCTTCTCTGCACTGGCCTAGTTCAAATCACTATTGAAATGTCTATTCAAAAGGAATATGTCTAAAACTCAGTATGTCCAAAACATAACTCTATTTCATTATCCCTCCCCTGCTGCAAACATTTAAAATGACCACTCCACTCTTTATTTCTTTTCTTTGCTTTATTTTCTTCTCACAATTAGATATTTTTCTTTTATTTACGTGGTCTTTGTCTATCTTCCCTGGTAGATCATACACTCTATAAGAGAGGAAAACATCATCTATCTTATATTTAGTGCTGTATTCTTAGTCCCAAGGGCCACCCAGACATGCAATAAATATTTATGAATACATGAATAAGATAACACTGAATTTTGTAATGTGAATGTTATTCTTCAGTCCATAAAAACATGTCTGTAACACTGCTCTGACACAGGATAATTTCCCTTTTTAACAAAGAGAGAAGAGTCAATCTCAAAAACTTGGCAAAACGGTATCTTGCTGGAATTGAATAAACATGTTTCATTTTCATGGTCTTTTTAATGTAGTTCCCTTCTATTTATGGCATGTATTAATAATTCTATATTTATACTTATGATATAAAGTTTCTTTTAAAATTTTATTTATTTAGGTAATATGAGTGAATCAATTTAAAGAAAATATTAAGTGAGTCATAGAAGATTGAACACTGGCTCTAGGAAGGGAGAGAAACATCTGCCAACACCCGCAGCCACAGCATCCCTGGGCTCCAGGGCCACAGGGCAGGAAGTGAGGCAGATGTCTCCTCCTCCCAGGACCAGCAAAGGGCTTCATGGGGGAAAGGGGAAGGATCAGCCCCCAAGGTAGAGTTTCCCCTCAGGGACATTCTGGATAATGGCTGCATCCTTTCAACTTCTGCTGGGGCATCTGGGACCCCACCTACATGGTCAAAATTGAATGACCTAAAGAACCTCCTGAGAAGGTTCTGGAAAGGAGGGATGGGAGGAGAAGGAGAAAGAAAAAGTTAGAGAGGGAGGATGTGGAGAATATACTAAGCATTATCTTGCAAATTAGCTCTATCTCCTCCAAGTGGCTGGAATCACATGGACACAAAGGAACTTGTCTAATTGCTTCATTTTCTGCTCTGGAACTGGGTCTTTGACAGTGAGGCCAGGCAATGACCCTCCCGGCATGAGTCCTCTGCCCCTTGCAGATCTAAGACTGGATGCTACAAAAGGGCAGGGGCTCTGTCTACATCATGCTAGTGTCCCCATAACTTCATGAATGCTCAGCTCCTCAAAATTCCTTGCTGAATAAATGCAATAAAAACTAAAAGTGAAGGAAAAAACCATGAAGATATCAAATTCCCATCAATCAATTAACACAAGATGATATAGGAGCAATAAATGTGTGTGAAACAAATTAATGACTGAACTCACCTTAGGAAATGCTGTGAGGTGATGGTGAATCTGGGATGCCAGGTAAGTGGGGTGTGGATTTCTCAGTTCTTGAGGGAAGACACTCAAAACTCCTTTACCGGGGTTTCCTACCTCTGCCACTAATTAGAGATACACAGCACAGAAGTTTCACAGCAGAGATGCCTGGTGCAATACTGAAGTTTCTATGGTCCAGAAAGAGTTTGGGCCATCTCCTGACTCACCCATCTGTGTGTGTACATGATGGCTGGGGTGGCAGAGCTGAGGTTCACCAAGGCAGCAGTCATGGCGATCTGGTGGGTGTTGGCTTTGTACCAATAATGGTGTCTTTTGAGGAGGGGACACACCTGGTGGGTGGGGCTGGCAGTCATTCCCTAAAGCCCCCTGCTGGTTAATTTTTCTCATGAGGATGTTCTGAATGGAAAAGAATGTCCCCTGTCAAAAAGAAATTACTCTGACCTTTGTTAAAAAGGCAAGGAAGACTTTATTCAGGATATTGCAATAGAGAGACAATGAACTCAACTCCAAATGCAAACAGGGATAATTGAGGATTTACCACCAGCAGTCAGAGTGAAGGAGAGGATAGAAAATTACCAAGAGGAACTTGGTTGAGTATCAAGTGTTGAGGAAAAGGAGCTTGATTGGACATCAAATGTGGGGGGACGCTCAATAAATTACTTAAGCATGGTTCTTTGCTAGACCTGGGCTTGGTATGCCAAGGATGATTCCTTCATTGAGATGAAGGCTCAGAGAAGCTTGTTTACAGTTTGGTCAAGGAGGGTGTCCTTGCCCTTCTGCCCACAAGAAGAGAAAGTCTTGCCTGGGACACTGGTTGGCTTAAGGGTGGAAGGAGGGAATTTTTGAGATCAGCCCTGGGCGAAGCCACTCTGGTTTCTCTCAGCCTCCCAGGGATATAAGTGAGGTCCATGGATTAGAGAAAGGGTCTGAAAGAGGGGGCAGGGAAAGCCGGGCCCCAAGGACCCTGGTATGTAGTCAATCAAGGTGTTTTACATGAGTGTGTAGAGAGGGTCCCTCCCACTCTCCAGCCTGTAAGACCCCAGGAAACTGCAGGCACTGCCACTTGGAGAGAAGCAATGGCTGGGACCAGGGGTCTGGAAAAGGTACATTGGCTCTGGGACTGCAGAGGGCCTGGGGTCAACAAGATAAAAGAAACGGGCTATGGTAGACCCACAGGACCCTAGAGGCCTATGGATGAAATGGAGGTATTTGGAAGGGATGATAGTGGACCCTCAGGAGTTGTGTAATTTGGCTAGAGCCAGAGTACTGAGCTGAAGTTGTTGGATCACCATTCCTGGATCAGATCCACCAAGCAGACTTGGCCTTATGGGATTTTGCCCTTATCACCGTGGTCCAGAGTGATAGCCAACAGGCAGATTGATGGTCCAGGCCTGACTCCATTTTCATCACTAATGAAAGCATGTGTTGCCTTCACTGGACTGACTGGCCATCCTGTGGCATCAGGGTGGATGAATGCTTTACTTTTAATATAAATGTTCAAAAAAGGTAAGGTTTCATGACATTTCTGCCCAGGTGTTCCACTTCTGGGAACCTAGCCAAAGTAAATAATATTAAACAGAAAATAAGTTTTATGCATAAAGATGTTTATTACAGTAGTACTTTCTGCTAGTGTACAATTGCAAACAATCTAAATGTCCCACCACAGGGGATGTTATTAAGTAAGTTCTTTCATAATCCACCCTGAAATATTTACTCAGTCATTAAAAATGATGCTTACAAATTCTGTAAAAACATGAAGAAATGGTTAAAATGAGCAAAAAGGTGGGAAACAAAATTCACATATAGTATGTTTGCATCTGTGTACAAGCAAGAAAAAAAAAGTCTATGTCTTAAGAATTCTCATACATTTTGATACTCCTCTATTAATCAGAAAAATCTAGCTGTCCCAGACACCCTCAGCCCAACTAATTCTCTATGAGGTAGGCTTACTGCATGGTTCAGGCCATTATGCCATGTCAGCCGGCCCCCTGGGCAGAAGGGATGAATGCCTGCACCAAGTGGCTTGACTGGCTTCATTTGTCAGTATGAGTTAGGCTGTGCTACAGCAACAGCTAGCCATCAAACCTCAGTGGCTTAAAACAGCAGAGCTCAGTTCTTTACTCGGGTTACATATCCCAGAGAATCACCTGGGGACTCTGCTCCTCACTGACCTCACTCAGAATGCAAGCTGATGGCCTCCATCACCTGGAGCAGACTGAAGAGGGGTAGGAACTGCCTGGGGTGCTCCCCCCACAATTAAATGCTTCATCCCAGAAATAACACACATCGCTTCTACTCACACGCCATACACAGAACTAGCAGATGACCCTCTGCTCACAGGGAGGGTCAGCCTTCCCTGTGATGGAAAGGAGAAGAGAACCAGCTGCCTCTGAGCAGAGTTATTGGCCACCACAAGAGCTTCCATGTGCCCAGATGGCACCAGGCAATCCCCTGGGCAGGTTTCTTAGTGCTTTTGGTTTAGCAACACCCTCACTGCTTCGACCATCACCTACGAAAGGCAACACCAGACATTTGGTCCCAGAAACCGAAGCAAATGCCTTCACCCTCTCCTTTTCTTGCTTCCCAGCTTCAAAATGGAAATACTTGCTTTTTACACAAGTATTCACCCTTGGGCACTTTTGAGTGTGCAGCATTTTCATACCTACATAGCCTGAGGTCCACAGGTGACACGGAGCTATGCGGGACCCATGCCCAGATGGACTCCCCTCCATGGTGTGCTCCCCCTTCAGCATTAACTCTTAGTCTGCACAGTTGCTCCAGACAAAAAGTATTGATTAGAGATTGTGAAGACTAATTCACTGAGTTCTGTTTCATTCATGGTGCTCTCAGAATAAAAGGGTTTAAAAGAAAATGAAGATGTAAAACAGAAGCAAGATGACAGTGTTTGCTGTGACAGAAGCACAATGTCTGGGAAAGCTACAGGAGCTTCTCTCTCCATTCCTCTCTCCCTCTTTCTTTCTCCCCTCCTCCCTCATTATTCTCACTTCAGTCCCATTACCATGTTTCAGCTTTATGTTGTAGGCACATTGGTTGTTTCAAACATGCTTGAACTGAGATATGTCCCTGCCCATTGAAGCACCAGGTGTAGTTCAAACTTTACCTCCTAGCAATAGAAGCTAAATCCTCTGAGAGAGGATACAATAGTTTTGGTACCTGTGAAACACATGTCCACAAACTTACTGGCTTAAAACAATACAAATATATCAGCTCACAGTTTCCTGGGGTCAAGAGTCTGGGCACATGTTGGTGGGGATCCTCAGCCCATGGTTTCATCGGGCTGAAATGGTGGTGTTGACCAGCTGCTTCTCCCCTAGGGTTCATTCAAGTTGTTGGCAGGATTCAGGGGGCTATGAACCAAAGGCCATTCAGACTCCTAGAGACCATGCAGTTCCTCACCACAGCCTCCTACATGGCTGCTCACTCTCCCCAGGCCAGTGGGAGGACTCCTGCTGTCTGTCTCCTTAAGCCTCACCTGATACAGTCAGGTCCACCCAGGACAATCTCCCTTTTTATTAAATCAAAGTCAACATATTAGGGACCTGAATCATATCTACACAATGCCTCTTGCCATATAATGTAACCTACCAGGAACAATGTGGCATCATATTCATGTGTCCTGCTCAGACTCAAGAGAAGGAAATTACAAATGGCGTGCATACACAGGGGCAGGAATTTTGGGGCCATGGTTGAAGTCCCATAGCAAGGAATCTGTGACATCAGATTCACTGCACAGCTGGAGGGAACCTCCAAGAAGAGCACAGTAAGCTACCCTGGACACTGCAAGGAGCCACATTTTTATTTTTTGATAGTTTCTTCATCACATTTACTCCAATAAAAAAAAGTATAGAAAAGTACAGGGCAGCGGGTGGAAGCAGGTTGGCCGGTGGTGAGCTGGAGGCGCCGCCTTCCCCGGTGTTAGGAGGACAAGCAGGAGTCGGGCTGTGGGCCCCAGGAAGGAAAGTACCCTCACCAGGAAAGTGCAAAGCTTTGGAACACTCAAGTTTTGAACGTAAAAGATCAATGTTGGATACCAGGTCTAGAATCAGAGGGCGAAAAGGATATTGATACTATATTATGTTGAAAACAAGATGAAAACTACAAAGGACTTCTTGTGGTCATTAAAACAGAGATGCCAAAATAGGAAACACACATTTTGCTTTATTTGTTGAGTTGGACCATTATTTTCACTCCTTGGAACACTGGAAAACATGGATGAGTTCTGCTTTTGAATACATTATAAAGTGAATGATTCTCTTACTCTTATTTTTAGAAGAAAAATTTAACTGAATTATGAGCTAAGCATAATAAATGTTTTGAGGTTTGTTTTAAAGCAAAAAGTATGGAAAGATTGTTATTTTCAAACTTAACTCCTCAACCAAATGACACAATTTGTATACATCCTTTGTGATTATTATGAAGGCCACTGATGGAACTGTTAAAATTGGTAACATGGAGCCTGGGGAGTAAATGTCTATCAGGAAATTTCAGGATAAAACTTTCTTTTACTCAGTCTGTTCTGCTCAATTCTAAGATAAACTGCATTCAACTCTTTGGGGGGAAAAAAAAGTGGCATGGCATCAGCTTGGGAATGTCCCAGTTTCTATGTGGGCATTCTTTTTTTTCCTTTGAGGTATGATATACAATCTTATGAAGGCTTCACATGAGCAACATTGTGGTTTCAACTTTCACCCATATTATCAAGTTCCCCCCAAACCCATTGCAATCACTGTCCATCAAAGTAATAAGATGCTGTAGAGTCATTACTTGTCTTCTTGGTGCTATACTGCCTTCCCCATGACGTACCTATATTGTGAGTGCTAATTGTAATGCCTGCAAAGAGCCCTATTTCACTAGGAGAGTTCTTCATTCTCACATCCCAGGCTCATGGTCAGAGGGGAGCCTTGTATCCCTGTGCAAACAACAGGGGCCTTTTAATTCACAGGCACTGCCCTTCCTTCTCTGTGTGGCTTCCTCAGGAAGCACGGGGAGACCAGGATAGCCCTGGGGAGGAGGGTGCAGTTGATGGAGCAGGGCATCCCCACGACCTCGGACCCTTGAGGCAGCCATACTTACATTTCCTTTTGCCAGCTAGGGCAAGCAGAGGGCAGGGAGGGTGGGGAAGTTATAGCAGATGTGTGTGGGGCCTTGGGAGACAGTTAATGACATGAGGAGTGTCAGATAACTGTCCTCTTTTTGTAAATAGACTCTCTGGCCTCTATCCAGAAGGCTCCATGCGCCCTCAGAGAGAGGTGTCTCCCCACCTACTTCCCTGGCAGCTCGGAACCCAAGTGGAGACCTGAAAGGCAACTCTGAGTTCCAGGGACTATACTGGGGTTGCAACCGGAGGTCTGGGCTCCAGTCCTGCCTTTTTGCTGGGTGTTTGCCCAGGCAAGTCTCTGAGCCTCAGTTTCCAGCTCCATCGAGGAGGGCAGACCCAGGATGGAGTGAGGTCCTTCAGAGGCGGCTCTTAGCCCATCCCGTCGGTGGGAGCACTTCCCTCTGCTTTGCTCCCACGCATCGCGCTGCGGGTCTGTGCCAGCAGCCTGCCGATCTTTGCTCGGGAGTGGGGGCGGGTGAGGCAGCGTCCAGGTGGGCCTGAGCGGATATGCTCCCTTGCTCCCGGCCCACCCCCGCATGCCTCACCCACACACTTATGACAGCCTTCATCAGACTGAGTCAGGGAAGTCAAAAGTTCCCCACAACTGCAGGGCTGAGCCAAATCCAGAGCCTGAGCCTCAGGTCAGGTCTGATAAGCTGGAGCTGTACGCAGTGCCTCAGTTTCCATGTCGCAACTGAGGTCCAGGGCTGAGTATCCCTGATTCTGGGGCAGCCTGCTGTGATTTTAAATATCTTTTTTGAACTAAATGATCTATATCTGCTAGGCCTTAAAAGTTTAGTTAGCAAAACCAGGTTGAACAGGAAATTATCTGGGGGGCACCCCCAAGTTAGATAAATCTGTGGGTCTAGCAAGAGTAGATTGTTAATGGGAAGAGTCCATCACTGAAGACCACATCCCAAGTCAGGCAGAGCATCTGCTTGACCTTCCCCAGAGTGGAGACCTTGCTGTCCAGAGCCCTTGCTTCACTAACTGGTGACAGTTCTTCCTTAAGCTAAACCCAGCCAGCCTCCCTGCCACTCTGCATAGCAGCCTTCGGCATTTTTGAGGAGCCTGTGTGGTGTCTAGTACCTGGTCTCTTGGGGCTGTGCAGTGCACACAGCTATGCTGTGATGCTAAACTCAGGGACCTGAAGTCCCTCCTCTGAGCCCTCCATCTGCCTTGGCTGGTTGTGGGAGCTGGGGGTGGCCACCCGCCTTTCCAGAGCCTCAGATTCCTTCTCTGCAAAGTGGAACCGACCAACCTAGTTTCTCCTGGATGGAGTGAGAATGAGCAAATCTGAAACAGACACCTTACAAGTTACGGTCACAACTGTGCCCCCCCACCCCCCAAATCCATATGTTGAAGTACCAGGTTACTGGTAACCTCAGAATGTGACTGTATTGGAGATGGGGCATTTAAAGAAGTAATTAAGGTAAAATGAGGTTATTATGACTGGTGCTCCTATAAGAAGAAGAAATTAGGACCCAGACGCACACAGAGGGAGGCTATGTAAATGCACAGGGAGCAGAAGGCCATCAGCAAGCCAAGGCAGGAGGCCTCAGAAGAAACCAACGCTGCTGACAGATTGGTCTTGGACTTCAAGCCTCCAGAACTGTGAGAAAATAAATGTCTGCTCTTTAAACCCCGTGGTCTGTGGTATTTTGTTATGACAACTCCAGCTCACCAGTACACAGGGGAAGATCCATTTTACATTAGGCACATGGGGAGGCCCAAGGGGGCCAGAGCTACCCCCTTGCAGCTCCTTCTGCAGCCAGTTCCTTCAGTTCTAACCTCTGTGGCTTGTGGCCCAGTGTGCCCAGGCCCTCCCGTGGCCTGCAGCACCCCATGCACAGCCCAAGACAGCCAGCTGGGCCTCCGGCAGGGTAGCTGACAGCATGCCACAGCAAACTTGTTTTGATTACAGGCGACTCTGCTGAGAACCTGCAAACTCCGCCAACTCGTCTAACATGATTCCGCGAGAAATGTTGACTCTAAATTACAAGGACTTAATTTTTCCAACCACAGCTAGGCAGTAAATGACTCTCTGAAATGACAGATGGAAAGTTCAGTTAATATGTTTATCTTCTAGCTCTAAGCGGTCCTGCCTCCCCCAGCACTGCTCAGGCCAGATGGCACAGAGTCGATAGGGCCATGTCTGCTGTCCCCAAACATAGACCCACTCTACAGACCACACTCTCAAAGCTGCCCTGGTCATGGAGCGGCTGCTGTGTGCAGGGCAGGAAGGCTGCCTGTGGAGCCCCAGGCTACAGACCCCTCTGTGCAGACAGCTTGGCTGTCTCCACTCAGAAAAGTCGAGTGAGCTATCCTGAGGGAACAATGACCTGGCTTTGTCCCCAAGATGGTAAATTACATGCCTTTTTTGGCTTGGTCATCTACAGAATAGTAATTCAAAATTCTCTCTGCTGGCCTCTCAGGAGAACACTAGCAACAGAATCATAATTATAGCAGCTAAGATCTGCATAGCATTTTCTTGGGTCTGGAACTGTTCAACCTTAGGATATAGGTATTATTATTATTATTATTATTATCCCTTTTTATTGTTGAGAAACAGGGGCACAGAGATATTAAGCAACTTGCTTAATATCACACTAGTGATATAGTGGTGAGATCACTGGCCAAGAGGAGTGGCCATCATTGCCAGAGTGGGCAGTCCCCTCTGAGACCTCTTCTTCTAGAGAAAGACTCCAGGCCTTTGCCCAAGGTCCACTCTTCTTATGGCTGCCACTCAGGTAGCTTCCCAGCTTAGCCTGTTTGATATTGGGCCAGTTGCTGGTACAAGGAACTGGAGCTACAGGGATGACATAGAGGAAGTTGCATTTTAGGGGGGAAAGGTATAAGACACGATTATTAAAATTCTTGGCAGGGTGGGCCCAAACAATTCTGAGTTCATAGTGTGGGTAGGACCCTGGGGCATGGTGAGGAAAGGTTTCCTTGCCAAAGCCTTGCCTGGGTCACCTCTACCAGAAGACAGGTAAGGGGGCATTAAGGAAAATCCCAGGCAGAGGAATAGCCTGAGCAAGAAAAAGGAGAAGAAATGATGTGGGGTGTGTGTGTGTGTGTGTGTGTGTGTGAGGAAGCTGAGAGACTGGATATAACAGAGAGAATGACCGTCCTAACAGACAGATAAGACTGGAAGGAGCATCAGAAATCCAATATACAACATTCTGTAAAGGTTGTATGTGCCAAGTTAATGAGTTTGGGCCTTTTCCTTTAGGGGATGCATCATTTTCAGTGTGGTAAGATATGTATAACATAAAATGTGCCATTTTAGCCATTTCTAAGTATACAGCTCAAGAGCATTGAATGAATTTACATCATTGTGTAACCATCCCTACCATCCATCTCCAGAACTTCCCCAGCATCCCAGATGGAAACCCCAAAACCATTAAACAACATTCCTTTCCTTTCAGTCTCTGGCTACCACCATTCTCCTTTCTTCCTCTATGATGTGGCTACACTAAGTGTCAACCTGGGAAGTGTGACATGGTAGGAGGCTGGTTTACTTGGTTTCTTTGGCTGCAGAATAGAAGGTGGGCTGGAGGAAGATCTCACCCACAGCTGCCACAAAAGTCCAGCAAAAGATAAGGGCTGCTGGCACTGAGGCGGCTGCCAGCAGATACCCAGCCCGGAGGTCAAGAGGTCTGGGTTTGAATTCCAACTCAAGCTTTGTAGGCCTACATGAGTTCTCAGCCTTTGTGGGCTGAAATTTGAAACGGAGTTGGCAATAGTTTGTGTCCTGACTATGGGTAACGTGGATATTCTCTGTCCAGTGCCAGATATATATACCAAATGCTTTACATGATATGTATCACATTGGCTTCAGGAACTAGAGTGAATGACTCTAGGAAACTAAGGTTTATTGAGGTTCAAGGCTTTAGGATTTGCAATTAAGAGAATCAGCCCAGGACTCCACACAGAGGGGTTGCTCATAAATGTTAGTTTACTTACAATCCCTCCATAAATGTAAATCAGCCATTTTGCTGCTTTTCTCTCTTGAATGTATGTATCAGTCATTCAGCTAAATGGTGCTTTCTACTCTCGAAGTTACCCTAGAGTTCAAAGCAAAGTGGCCTCAGACAGATCTGTTTCAGTGCAGCCATGGTCTCTGCAGGAGGTCTCGGCTTCTGTTGAAAGGCAGGGAGGGTCCCGAGCCCCTGACAGCTCATCAGAGAGCTATGCAGGGGCCTTTGCCTGTGGCTGGCTGAGGCTTACTGCTTGGGATGAGGGAGGCAACAGAGCCCCAGCAGGCTCCTGGGAACAAGACTGTTATGGGAGCTTTTGTTGAGCAGCCCCAGATACCAGCCCTGTGTTACTTTGGGAAAGTAACACAGTTAGGAAGGCCCATGTTGCAGGACGATGTACCCACATTGCTGCTGCTGACGAAGATAAGGCAGCACCCCCGTGGGCCTGAGAGTCAGAGTGGCTGGAGTCAGGAGGTCAGTTGATGAATCCAGGCTGCAGGATTCTTTCTGAGAGTGTGGCCAGAAGTTTCACACATGTCATTGGCCATAAAGAGGCTGAAAATGGGCTGAGGCATCTGTTCTCCAGCACACAGGTTCCCATACAGAAATGCAGGGCACACTCTTCTTCCCCTCATTTTCCTTGATGCTCTATTGCTGAGTCTCACCTCCTTGGCCTGATACCATGGCCTCTTGTGATCCAGCTGTATCCAGTGCTGTTGAGTCCTGCTGTATTTGCCTCTCCCCATGAACACTGAGCTCAAGCTGAGAAAAATGCCAATTCTCTCTCCATCCCATGTCTTTGGTGATGTAGTGCATATGAGCAGGCTCTGCTCTCCACTTGAAACTCTTTCACTTTCTTCTGTTGGCCATATCCTACTCAAAACCAATTCAATGTCAGCGTCAGATGCCTACTGGGATCCTCCCTATGAGGTGGTCTTCTACCAGCTCTCTGATGCCACACCCAAGCCCTGCAGTCTCACAGTGTCGGGTGCTACCTTTAAGGGGTCAGGCCCCTGCTAGGGTGGCAGAGTCTGCCATGATCTCCATGGCCACAGTGTTCATCACAGGGCCTCATACAGGGCATGCAGCTTATCTGAGTTCAGTAAGGTATTCCACTTATCTTTGCTGGGTAACAAACCACTACAAGCATAAAACAACCATTATCATGCTCATGGATACTGTGGGCCTGGAATTCCATCTTAACAGCAAGATAGCTGGTCTCTTCTCCATGAGGTCCGTGACCTCTGCTGGGAAGCCTAGGACAGGTAGGAGTGACTTGAGGGCAGGAGGCTGGAATCATCTGATGATCCCTTCAGTCCACTTCTACATGTGGTCCCTCCACATCCCCTGGGCTTCCTTGCAAGATGGTGGTCTCAGGCGAGTCAGACTTCATACACAGCAGCTCAGGTCTCCAGCATTAATATTCTAGTGGATAGGGAAGAAGCTACATTGCTTTCCTTTTTTCCTGTTGTTTTCATAAGTCTACCGAATGCAACAGGAGTAAACATAAACACTACCTGTCCATATGTGAATGGCAGAGTCACACTGCAGAAGAACACGCAGGGCAGATGGTATCATTGCACCCTTTTTTGGAAAATACATTCTGCCACAGAATGAATAACACAGAAATTGAAACATATATACTCAGCTGAAATTCTCTTCTCTTTCTTTTTGTAGAGACCATCCCCAACCCCAGCCCCCAACCACCTAAATCAGGTTTTCAGCACAGGAAGGAAGGCAAACACCAGTAGGCTTACTTGATTAAGTTCATTTGTGGTTCCAGAAATATGCTACAACAAAAGTCCTTGCAAGCACATATCCTTATGCATATTTAAAGTTTGACATCCAGACCCTGTGACAAAGAAGTTATTTCCTCCATCTTTCTTACAGGGTAGTTTCCAGAATGAGACTATTTCTTGATCTAAGTTTGAAAACTGCAAGAAGAACATTAGGTCCTAATCTCCATCAACAAATTACTTCTAGCCAAGAACCCCCAGGTTCCATTTTGTTCATTTCTGTAGGAATTTGGACAAGCTAAAAGAGACACTGTTTTTCAACTCAGGATCTCTATTCCATCCAATTGGAATGGAATGAATATCAGATTTAAAGTACGGAGGTGGGGTGGGGGCAGATAAGTTCCTTAAAGGCATGTAATATGGAGGAAGAAACAGAGAACATCTCAGAACAAATAGATGCTGAATGTTGAAATATGCATTTGTTTATTGAACAATTTTAAAGAAATTAAAAATGCCATTGGTCTTATCTCTTTAATTAGAGATGAGACCAGGAGGTTGGGGGTGTCCAACTTAGCTGAAAACATGGTTACACTGACCTCAGTCTAAACAGAGGGAAAATTAGTGTGAGCACCAAAAAAAGCAGTTGATTATTTTTCTTTCAATGTAAATAATATTTTTGGCTGGTAGGGAATTGAGGACAGGCTAAAACTGCCTTTGCTACCTTCAGCAAATAAACCCCTGTTCAAGACACAGGATAGACTCACCACCAGTTCTACTCTCTTTTCAAAGTCATATGACTTATTTGAGTCTTCCATGTCATTTAAATTGGCCTGGGACCTTTGGGTAACATCTGGAAGGAATGTATATTGACAAGTGCCAGAAATAACTTTTAAATATCAATTCTCTAGAATAAGTAATGGGAGGGAGGCGTTCTTAAAAACGATGTAAAGACCAAACTAATTTTATTGGTTTGGAGAGCAGCTTAACCGTGAATGCATCCTGTGATGCTGATGTAATGTGATCATAGAAGTATATTTCTCCAGCTCCTCCTGCTCTGTACCATCATTGTCATCAAATGAGCCTACCAGAGATGTAAGGGTACCTCTCATTTGTGAGACTACCCATGGTAGTCAGGCCGGCCCTTGACTTCACTGGGTTTTCTCAAGGGACAGCATTGCCATATAACTCAGCCAATAGGGCACAAAAAGAAGGAAATCAGAGAGATCTGGTGTCCAGAATGGGAAGCTGGCCTGCTCTTGATACACCTTTGCCCAGCAGCCCTGGTGACCTGCCCTTCAGCTTCTGCTGAGATAGGGAATTCACTGCTTCCCCAAATCTATTCCATTAGGAGTCCTTGTTGGGCTGTTCTTCATAATACTAGGCCAGAATATCAGTCTCCCTCCAATTAGTTACGGGATAAATAAAAGAAAAGAAAAAGTACCAAGCTGATGTCATTCTCACTCACACCCACTGGTCACGCTGTGCTCCCTGGACCTTTACAGAAGGAGAGTCAAGTCAGTAAAATGGGGATGAACATTGCCTGTGGGTCATTCTCCACCTCAGTGCTTCTGTGCTGTCTTTGGAGCTTGCAGGACCAGCACACAGAGATGGTCTATGTGGACATGTGGATGAGGTACAGGGTGCTGTGAGACTGACATGAGAGACCTGGAGTGAGTCAACTGGTACCACACTTATTGTAACATGGGAGAACTGTGCCTCACAAATGTGAATCCCTTAGGACATGCGCAGATTTCCCCTGCATGCTGCTACTTTGCTTAAGAAAGTGAAGTCGATACTTGAGGGAAATTAGAAGTGGAATTTAATTTCTTTTTATGTTTTAGTTATGCTTTCAATATTCAGATCACACAGGGCTTTGGAGGCCTCTGTATGGATGTAGCTCTTACTTAGTAGAAATGGAAGCCATTGCAGAGTCTTGGCAGAAGAGCAATATGAGCTGGAATACATAGTGAGAGGATTACTTGGTATGCTATTGAATATTCAAAGCATGTCTCAAATGTAAAAACATTGAGAGCCACAGCTTTATTCATCCATTTAATTTATTCATTCATTCAACAAACATTTATGGAAGATATACTCTGCATCAGGTATCATTTGTCCCCAGAGTTGGGAACAAGGCATGGAACAAAGCAGACATGTCCTCATCATCTCAAGGCTCAGCATCTATCTGGAGAAGCAGCAATAGTCAACTATTGATATGTTTTATAAGGAAAACAGAGCAGGCTTAGGAGGAGGACAGGATGGAGAAGGGGTGCTCAACTTCAAAGACACTGGAAGAAGAGCATATCAGCATTTCCCTTTAGAGGGGCTGCAAGTGTAAAAGCCCTGTGACAGTAATGTACTTGGCTGTCCAGGACCAACAGCAAATAAACCAGTTCCTTTGGAGGCAAGGAGCAAGAAGGAAAATGGTGGGTAAGAAAGCCAGAGAAGTGGTAGGGGGCTTTGGAGTCCATTTCATGGATGTTTCTCTTACTCTGTTTGATGGAGACATTTGAAAAGTCTTGGCAGAAGTTGCATGACCTAGATTACACTATGAGAGGATTGCTCTGTACACTGTGAGGAAAAGTGAAAAACTTAGGTTGGGGAAGCAAGAAGAAAACAGGAATCTACTACAAACATACAGGCAAGAAATGATGGTAGCCCTCACTAGGCCAGCCCGGGTCATTTCCAGCTGCAGGGGTCCATGATGGTGGATATATCTAGCTTAGCACAGTGCTACTTGGATGCACTGAAAATTCACACCAGGAAAAAGGTGGGAGTGGATCCATATCAGGCAGCCTTAGGGCCCAGGATAGCTCCTGTGTGCCCTCAGGTCCAGACTGGGGCCTTCAATGCTATTTTCCACCAAAAGAAAACAGGACTCTTGTTCTCCAATCTTGGGGGAGGACAAGCATTAGTGAATAGGAAAGATGTTTTAATGCCAATAAATAAGGTCTCTCTCAAAAAATGGTTGCTTTTGAAAGAACAAAGGAGATATTCGGGATGCCATCATGAGCATGGAAAAGAAAATAATAATGAAGGTTACCTGAAACAAATTGCTTTTTGTGGGAGGCCATGAATTTGTAACAATGTTCAAAGGAAAAAAGTTCATTTCTCACCATTTCTGTTGATAGGAGAATAAACACAGGGAACTACAAATAAACTAAATTAATCCCTCAAATATGGGTACTGTATTATGTAATAGCAGGTGGAAGGAAAAACCAAGCAATTTGGTTGCTCTGTGGACCTATGTAGCAATTAATTAAATAGAGAATCCCACAGAATGTTCCACAATGATTAATTAGCTAAATGTTGTACACACTCCATCTCTCATCTCCTACTGGACGGAATCTTGAGATGACCTTACTAATTATAATGTAATATTGATAAGGCATACATAAGTTTCCAATTAATATTTATAGACTAAGCCAATTTATCATAATGACAGGACAATAGTTTAGGTATTTCTACCCATAAGAAACTTTTAGAAATACATCATTTCTGGGAAAGACACCAAGTTACAAAAAAAATAATCTTTGAACTTAGATTTTGAAAGGCAGTGGCTTAAAAATCCAGCTATAACAAATAAAACTTCATTATCAAAAGGAACTTAACCAGTGATTTGGTTTGGATCAATTTAGACTATAAAAACTAATCCTAAGTCAGAATCTGTGACCTCTTGTCTTCTGAAACAGTATGCATGTACTTAGTTAAGGATCTGCTAAAGTTATTAGTATCAGATAGAATTACTGTAGCCCTATGTGGGTGCAAAAAATAAACTTTGGGAATATTAAAAATAAAGATAAAAACTATTTAAATGAAAGGAATTCATAATTGTAGGACCACCACTTTTACATATTAGTCATTGTGGTTTTGTTTATGTTTATGTGTTATAATGACTAGTAATCAGAATAGCCTAGATTATGCTGTGATTACAAATAATCTCAAAATTCTCAGGGGGGGATTATGCTCCCCATCTTCAAGCCCTACTACAAAGCCACAGCAATCAAAACAATTTGGTACTGGCACAAGAACAGACCCATAGACCAAAGGAACAGACTGGAGAGCCCATATATAAACCCAAGCATATATGGTCAATTAATATATAATAAAGGAACCATGTATATACAATGGGGAAATGACAGCCTCTTCAACAACTGGTGTTGGCAAAACTGGACAGCTACATGCAAGAGAATGAAACTGGATTATTTTCTAACCCCATACACAAAAGTAAACTCAAAATGGATCAAAGACCTGAATTTAAATCATGAAACCATAAAACTCTTAGAAGACAATATAGGCAAAAACCTTCTGAATATAAACATGAACAATTTTTTCGTGAACACATCTCTTCAGGCAAGAGAAACAAAATAAACAATGAGCAAATGGGACTACATCATGCTAAAAAGCTTCTGTACAACAAAGGACACCATAGCAAAACAAAAAGGCATCCTACAGTATGGGAGAATATATTTGTAAATGACATATCCAACAAGGGGTTAACATCCAAAATATATAAAGAACTCACATATCTCAACACCCAAAAAGCAAATAACTTAACTTAAAAATGGGTGGAGGATATGAACAGACACTTCTCCAAAGAAGAAATTCAGATGGCCAACAGGCACATGAAAAGATGCTCCACATTGCTAATTATCAGGGAAATGCAAATTAAAACCACAATGATATATCACCTCACACCAGTTAGGATGGCCAATATACAAAAGACTAGGAACAACTAATGCTGGTGAGGATCTCAGGAAAGGGGAAACCTCCTACACTGCTGATGGGAATGTAAGCTAGTTCAACCATTGTGGAAAGCAGTAATAGAAGTTCCTCAAAAAACTAAAAATAGAAATGCCATTTGACCTGGGAATTCCACTCCTAGGAATTTACCCTAAGAATGCAGGAGCCCAGTTTCAAAAAGGCATATGAACCCCTTTGTTTATTGCAGCACTATTTACAATTGCCAAGTTACGGAAGCAACCTAAGTGTCCATCAAAAGATGAATGGATAAAGAAGATGTGGTACATAAACACAATGGAATATTATTCAGCCATAAGAGGAAAACAAATCCTACCATTTGCAACAACATGGATGGAGCTAAAGGGTATTATGTTCAGTGAAATAAGCCAGGCAGAGAAAGACAGGTACCAAATAATTTCACTCATCTGTGGAGCATAAAAACAAAGCAAAAACTGAAGGAACAAAACAGCAGCAGACTCACAGAACCCAAGAATAGACTAACAGTTGCCAAAGGGACTGGGGAGGGTGGATGGGAAGGGAGGGAGAAGGGGAATAAGAGGCAGTACAATTAGCAGACATAACATAAGTGGTGGCACGGGGAAGGCAGTATAACACAAAGAAGACAAGTAGAGTGACTCTATAGCATCTTACTACACTGATGGACAGTGACTGTAATGGGGTATATGATGGGGACTTGATAATGGGGGAATCTAGTAACCACAATGTTGCCCATGTGATTTTATTAATGATACCAAAATAAAAATAAATAAATAAATATTTTCAAAATTCTAATGATTAACTTTCTTGCTCATACTCCATATCCATCTTAGTTCAGCAAAGGGTTCTTCTCTACCCAGTCATTAAGAGATCTAGGCTGATAGAATCTCCACATTGTTGCAGTTACATTATGTGGAATATGCACAGCTTTAAAATGTGTCCCCAAATTCAATTATGCTTTCCCTTCAAACAGTAGAGACTAATTCCCTGTTCTTTAAGTGTGGACCGTACTTAATGCCTTGCTATTAATGAACAGAATGTTACAGTATTAATGACATGTAATTTCTAAAACCAGATCATGAAAAACATCATGACTTTCTCCTTATTCTGTCTTACATAACTCATTCTGGTGGCAGCCAGTTACCATGTTGTGAGGACACTCAATTAGACCCATGCAGAGGTCAAAATGACAAGGAACTCAGTCCTCCTTCCAATGGTCAGTGAGGAATTGAGGTCTCATGCCAATAACTAAGTAAGCAAACCATCTAATGAGCAAATCCTCCAGCCTCAGTTAAGCCTTCAGATGACTGCAGCCCTGACCTGCATCTTGACTGTAATCTCAGGAGAGACCCTGAGCCAAAACTACCAGCTAAGCTATTTCTGAATTCCTAACCCACGAAAATGGTGAGAATAAATGTTTACTGTTTTAAGCCACAGTTCAGGGGTTAATTCATTATATAGTAATAGATAACAAATACATTAAGATGGGGCAAAAGGGTATTGGAGGGTCTTTTTCTGGCAATTTAGTGTTTTTTCCCAAAAGTGGCATATTTAGCTTCTGCTCTGAACCCCAGAGCCAATATTGGCCAAAGGATCATGCCAAATTACAAGAGCCAAGGGAATCCTCCCTTGCGCACAGGAAGAGGGAACTCAGATAAAAGAAACTGCTATAAGCCTCTACCACAAAACCTTAAGACATTAAAGAGAATCTTTTATATTTGACTTACACTTTTAATTAAATGTTTGGAAAGTTTGATTAGATGGGCTACTAAGAATATACAAATATTAGGAAATTTTTATTATATTCATAATAATGAAAGATTATATTGGAGATGTATAAAGAAAATGTCAATATATATGAATTTCTATTGTTTGTTAAAATCCTAAAATTAATAATCTTTTTATCAAGTTCAAGATGAATAAGTATTCTTCTCCTTGTACAAAAGCCTCTTGAACTTGAAATAATCTATCAGCTTAGTGAAGAGATAAATGGACAAATGTTACCCTGGTGCTCATAAAGAAAATGGGAGATTCGGAAACACAAGACCATGCTTCTTAGAAAGATTCTAAGTGGAATTATAAATAGGAGGTGGTGGTGTGCCTGGGAGAGAAGGTGAGCCAACACAGGCTCACCAAGAGAAGCCATGTCAGCATTTGCTCCTCAGGTGGGCTCCTCTATTGGCTGTTTTAACAGAAACATAGGCAAAGATTATTCTTCCCTTGCATTACATGACATATGTAAATGGATGAACATTTAGTCCATAGCTAAAATGATACTCAAGGAGTATCAACCTGATAAGAAATATTAAAATTTGCATTCATTTATCTGTACCTGCCCCTCTCCTGCTAAGTATGTTGGATAACACAGAAGCAAATAACAAAGCCCGGTGGGGAGTTAGTCTGATGGATCATCAGATCATGATTCAAAATGACCCTGTTAAATTGAGGAACAGTCTGAAGCTAAGACAAACTACATCACAGTCCCTGAGAGACTTTAACAAGCAGACAAGGCCGCATTGTCTCTTTTTCCCATTTCTTTCACAGCCTGCTGGATGTCCACTAGAGGGGCCAGAGATCTCACTTCTTCCTTCACTCCTAAATGTAAATGGTCAGGGCCCCGGACTTGTCTTCTGTAAGTACACCTGGCTATCTTGCAGAGTGTGTGTGTGTGTGTGTGTGTGTGTGTTGGAGAGAGCTGAGGTCACCTTTCTGCCTTAGAGACCCAAAACAAATTCTCTGTTCCAGTTCAGATCAAAGACGCCTGCCTTTTGTCAATCTTGGGATGTATGCCTAAACACTAATAAGGGCTTTTCATTTTTACTTTCATCTGTTTTTGTCTCTCAAACCACTGGACAGAACCCTGAAAGGGAAGTGGGGTAAATCTTAGTCCTCAATTCCCAACAGGTCCAGATGGAATAGAAGGCCAGAGTGTGGTGTGGCTGATGGGAAAACTATTGTTATCTTAGGTGGAATTGTGTAGCAACCAGAAAAAGGCAGTGATAACCCTTTATTTGATGATGGTCAGACTATAAGGAAATGGTGCTTGCTCCTGAGCTCCACACTAAAAGAAGGTGATGCACAGAATGGTGATCAGAGCAGGGAGAAGTTGGAGGTCATGTGAGGGGCACTGGAGGAAGCAGTACATGTAACCTAGACTGAAAGAAAACATATTGATTGCCTTAGGCATTTGAAGGGTCATGGGAGAGGGAATGTGGACAGAGCCAGGTACCTTTAAGGGTAGAGAATGAGACCTGGGAACTGGGTGTTTCAGGAAGATAGGTTCAGAGCAAGAAAGAATTTTCCAATTGAACAATCTCAGCTCAGAAAATTCTGGCTCATGAGGTAGTGAGACTCCAACATTGAAAGTGTCCAAAGACAGGCTTGATGGTCATTTGCTAAGATTAATGCCAAGGATCCTGATTTAGGATGAATTGTACTAATGGCCTTCTAGTTCAATCCTCATCAAGATGCTGTAATCCTGAATCTGGTTAAACAAAAGATAAGGGCTCCGAGGTTAACCAGAGGAATTCTTTTGTGAAGAGAGTTTTGGTCTATATGGTCAACATAGTTAATTAATGTTCATCAAAATCCCATTCTCTTCTACTTTCACTTACATGGAAGACTATAAATTATATTCCTTGAAGTTAGGTACGGCCATAAAACTAGTTCTTACTGAAGAAATGTGAATAGAAATGATGTGTCACTCTGGGCCAAAGCAATTAACTACAAATGTTTGACCTTCTGACTCTTCATCTGCAACCATGAGCAGGAGATGGAGAAGTTGAAGAAGGAAACCATCTGAATTGCTAACTATGGAGAACTGCACTGGAGAGTCACCATGAAATCTGCAGCAGATTTCATAAGAGTTAAGAAATTGCCTCATCTTGTGGTAAGCCATTGAGATTTTTAGGTGATGTGCTACTGCAGCAAAATGTGGCCCACCATGACTGATGTGCTTTGAGAACAGAGGGCATGGATTTTCCCATAGAAGAGGGAATAGAGAAGTGAGAGAGGTCTGGTGAGAGAGATAAAAGGCAAAGCCATGAATCAGATCCCCTGGGACTGCAAATTTTCATGGCGCATTGGAGCTTATATACATTTCTCAAGTGTACAAGGCCCAAATAGGTCTTCTTAACTGTTAAATAAGAAATATGTTACATGAAAGTCTTGGAACTAGGAAGGCTCTGGGTAGTGAAATAAAGTTAAACTAGGTGTCCGGAGTTGCCACCTTGGTTCTGTGCAAAGACCAAAGAGGCCTCCTTTGTGAGAAAAAGCCAACCCCACGTGTCTGCCAAGAAAGCACATCTGAGTCTACACAAAATCTGTTGGTTTTATACATGAGTACCTTCCAATCAATCAATGGCCTTATTTTGTAGATGTAGAAGCTGAGCCTGAAACTGGGTCCCAGAGAGCTTGCACCTGGGTCCTATGTGTTGCTGCTGTCTCATTAGGCCACGCAGTGGTGCTTGCACAATGGGCATATTTCTTCAAAGGAGAACCAAGTCACACTCCCCAGGCATCATGTCCACAGCCCTGGGCTGGAGGGGAAAGGCAGTACTCCTCCCAGAAGCTCAGGTTACAGCAGGGCTCACCCTTTGCCCCAAGACAGCTTTGATCACTGTGAAGTTTCCACAAACACAGAATGAATGAGGAAGAAGATGGTTATGTTTTTAATCTAATCTACACTGATGAGAAATAAGTTATATACAGTCTTCAGCACAAAGCTTTCCTTTGCTCCCCCACTTCCAACAATTGTCATCTTTCCCCTTAAAGTAGAGGCTTCAAATACTTGTATATTGTGTTTGCTTTTTATCACTTCTTATTACATAGTTAAGATTTGCTGGTGAAAGTCACTTATGACTTACAGTATGGTTCAGTAGCATAAAAGCCCAGAAAGCAACCTGTCTGCCTTCAAACCCCAATTCCTTGCTTCTTCTTTCTGGCTGTGTGTCTTTGGGCAAGTTACTTAACCACTATGTGCTTCAGTTTCCTCATCAGTTAAATGGATATCATAATAGTGTCTACCTCATAAGGCAATTGTGGGATGAAATGTGTTAATATATGTAAAACATTTGGAAAAGTGCTTGGCATATGGTAAGTATTCAAGAAGTAATATTTATGTTTTGCTAAGTTCTTGACAGGCAGCCAACCGAATTCCAAGAACTGTGAACAGTCTATGTGTGTTCAAGTCTAGGAGGATTTAAAATAAGGTAATTCATGGGCCTCCCCTAAAGGCCTTGAAAGTCCATCAGAAATTTTTTAAAAAGCTAGACTAAGCAACAATCCAAGGATTATTAGTAAGAAAGAAGTTAAGAATGGGCCATAGGCAGGAAACTAACAGAATCTGTTACCGTCACAGTGTCACATGATCATCTCCAGCTACAGGGATGCTGGGAAAAGAATTGTTTTCAGTGGCCAGTGAGATGAACACAGATGTCTGCAGGGACTTTCTGGCAAGTTCTGCTTTCCTGCTCTAAGTGCTATGCCTTCTTCCTTGTCTCCTCTCCCTCCTCTGCTCTCTCAGAAAACAAGATTTTCTGTTTCCATTTAGGAAAGCCAGGAGAATTTCAGCCACCTTGGTTCTGACAACCCCAGGCCTCTGAATCAGGACCCAGTGTGTGAGGGAAAAAATAAAACAAAACTGTAACTTGTTTATGCTGCTCTTGCATGGGTTTTGTTATTTGTTACAAAATGCAAATACTAACTAATACAGTAATCATGATTTCTTTGAAAATTGACAAATGTTTCAAAAGTGAAAAAAAAGAGAAACAAGATAATAGGAACTACAAAGTGGTCACAAATTCACCAATTTCTGTTTTCTACCATCTCTTCAAAAACTACCTGCAGGGTATGGATCTGCAAATAGTATGGAACCTGCCAGAAATGCAAGCCACAGACAACCAAATATCAAATAATTGTGTTGAAATCTCAATCTATTCCCTTAGAAACCAAAATAATTAAAGGATTTAAGTATGAATACATCAGATAGACAGATGGTAGGTATATGAAAAAGCTAATTATGAAGTAGTAAAAATTGAAAGAATACATTTACCTAAAGCTAGAAGAAGGTACCATGAGAAAAGAGCAACCAACAATAAAGACGTCTTAGAGATTACAGATATACTTGCCAGGGTAACAATTTCGTTAAGTAGTCTAGAAAATAAGGAGGGAGACATCTCACAGAATATAAAGCAAAAGGAAAAAAATACACATCCAAAAGTGGAAAAATTGAAATTTCAGGAAGGGACAATGGAGGAGATGGAGGGGAGAAAATTACCAGAGACAATACAAAAAAATTTTATTTTACAAGGAAAAAGTAAGCAACAGAGATAAACCAGTTGTTCCCTTATATCCTCACAATGTCTGAAGCTAAAGCTATGGCAGTAAAGCTGATACAAATAGTCTAAAGCATAAATTTATTCAATCCTGTTGAAAAGCATTTGACATTAAGAACTATAAGGAAAGTAATTTCCTTCAACCAGAAATCCCACGTGGAGAGATTTGTCTGAAAGAAATAATTCCAAAACAAGAAAATTTACACATGCAAAGATATTCTCTATGACAGAATAATAAAAAACCCAAAACAACTTCAAAATATTTAAATAAATAGAAGAGAAACTCAGAAAGACAAAAATGCAAGTGACCAATAAACAGATCATGTTATTATCAAAGAAATGTAAATTATTAAGACCAGTTACCAGTTTGATTTACCAAACTGGGAAAATTTGAAAAGAATAATGCTCTCTTGGTGAGAGTGAGGATGGGTTCAACATTTCTGAATTTATTCAAAATTCATTTAAAAAAATCTTTAGGATAAAATGCATTCATTTTAACAAGGCAATTTTGCTTCTAGGTGTCTCACATTAGGAAATAATCCAGTGATCATACAAATGTGTACATATAGGAAATTTTATTAAATGATATTTATAGTGGCAAAAACCCAGAAGTGATGTGTCTTTCAGCAAAGGGCCGGAGAAATCGGAAGAGCTCCATCCCACAATGGGGCCCACGGGCCCCAGCCTGCTGTTGTGCTCTGGATGGGCTCACAGTCAGGCTTTCTTAAGTTCAAAATTCAAGGGAAACAGTGTGTCTTATGGGATACCGTTTGGGTGAACATATGACATATATGAAATGTACATATGCATGTTGGAAGTGTTTGAAATTATATATATCTTAATTATAACAGTTGCTATCACAGACTTGAAGTTTTGAGGAATTTTTTTCATTCTACCTTCAGAATTATTAGGCATCTTCTTTGTAGTGCATTACCATTTTAATCAGAAAAAGTAAACACGGTCATTTTTGGCAGGGAAGGAAGAAAAGGAAGACTGTCTCCTCACAGGTAGCCTCCCAGCTTCAGCAGTTATGGAAAGCAGAGAACTGAGCCTTGGAGCAGGCACGCTCATTTTAAAGCCATGAGCCCACATGGCCAACCATACATCTCATTAGTGCCAGGTCAAGACTAGCCATTCGAAGCCCAATGCATCACTTTTGGAAGGTTTCCTCTCACATTTAACTCTGCTTGGATAATGACCCTATACAGGCTCAGCCCATGCATCTACTTAGAGGCGCTTTTAGGACTTGTTTACCTTGGAATGTTCATCAGGAAGTCACATGACTTAAAGTGAGGCATCCTTTGCTAAGCTTTAGTAAGGCTTTTATGACTAACATGAGCATTTAGTAACACCCATTTTAGATTTTCCAGCCTAGATTTATTGCTATAACATAAAATCTTGGGCCTTGAACACACTCAGTCTATTGATAAAGTAAATGCCAATTTATGTCTTCATTCATTGCTTGCCCAGCACTGTTAGAAACTGAGGATGCAGTGGTGTTATGCGCTGAACTGTGTTCCCCCCAGATTCATATGTTGAATTCCTAACCCTCAATACCTCAGATGGTATTATTTGGATGGGGACTTTACAGAAGTCATCATTTTAAGGTAAGATCATTCGAATGGGTCCTAATCCAATATGACTAGTGTGCTTACGAAGAGGAGAAATTTAGGGACAGACATGCATACAGGTAAAATGCCACGTGAACGTGAAGACAGCCATCTACAAGCCAAGGAGGGAGGCCTGGAACCAACCCTTCGAACACCTTGAGTTTGGACTTCTGGCCTCCAGAACTGTGAGGCAATCCATTCCTGTTGTCTAAGCCATTCAATTGGTGGTGCTTTATTATGGCAACCTTGGGAAACCCATACAGGTGGTGAACAGATGAGGTGTGGGCCTCACCCTCAGGAAGCTTCCTGTGTAGGGGAAGAGAGCAACCGAATCTAAGCATGATAAAAGTTGACAGAGTGGGATGACAGGGTGACCTGCTCTTCAGGCAGGTGTCATGGTCCATTCCTGTCCAACTCTCCAGAGGATGAAATCTGGTTTCTTTCTGGCCAAATGTTTCTGTGTATTGTTCTCCAGCTAAAGGAAGTGAAGGCCAGTGGCACTCCAGGGATCAGGGTTCAACCTTAAAAACACTCTCACTTCACACTTAGAAATTAAATTGAGAAAAACATTATCCCTAGTGGATTGGGTGAAGGATTAAGCCAGAGCAGCATGAGACAGTTCTTTGAGCTCCCCTGCCTGGAGCTCCTGTCACACACCAATGTTGTGGCTGGTCAGTGAACAGACACATATAAAGCAAACCCAAAGACAGCCAAGGAGAGACCAGTTGATGACCCTGTGAGGATGCTGGTAAAGGACACTGTTGCCTTGCTCTGCACGGTGAGCAGTTGGTTGGAGACCACAGGGACATGAGTCTCAAATCCCAGCAGCATAAACAGAAGTGTGCCTCTAGGACCCTGTTGTGGTTTGTTTATATTAAGGACACTAAGTTATGTCACATGATCATGATTTCCTCTTCTTGTGGACTTCTTGGAACCTCAGAAACACTTAAGACCCCTTTGTCAAAGGTATGGGACCCTGAGGTCCATATTCCAAGTGCCATCTTATCATTTCTACCTTCTTTCATTTTAGTCCTTATCAATTTTCGTAAATACCTCCAATAATTGTTAATAGGAAGAGGGGCATGCGTGTTTATTGTTTATGTGAAGGGGCACATAGATATTTAAAATTAAATAGACAATTTAATTGACTCTGGTAACCACTCCAAGATATATTGTTCAGACATTAAAAATGATATAATACCATGGATAAATATTTACACTTATTCATATTTAATATTTTGTTTATTTAGTGTAAAGAAAACCCAAGATGGACTTCTCTTTCCAGCAATATCCACATCAGACTTGATATGAAACAAAGTAGGAGCAGCTCCAGGAGCACCTGAGTATAACTGTGGGGTCACTCCAGGGAGCAGAACCAAGCTGCAGTCAGGGACATTCCTGAGCCAGAGCAGGAGTGTCAAGCAAAATGTCCTCATCCTTACCCCAAAAGGTCTCATCTCATTAAATCAGACTCTTTGAAGTCCAGGACCTTATTAGCTAAGTCAGGCTCAGGGACTTGTAAACTCAAAAGACAATTAGTTGCCCCTATTCTCACCCTAAGATACAACAAGACAGAGACAAGATAACTGCAATAGACACTTCCACCCAGAAAGGGGGTAAGTGGAGAGGCTCATTGCAGCCACTGAAATCCAGCAGGTCTCCTGCAGATCCCCCTGCTGTAGAGTCAGGAACATCCTGATTAGAGCTGGTTCTTTTCCCTGGAAGAGGCTTCCAGTCCACCTTTCTTGCACACTCTTGTATCCACTGTCTTTATGTCCTTCCTTTTCTTCCAGAAATGGCAGTGTTCACAGCTGAGCAGTGTTCTCAGCCTAATTCCTGCTTT